>NC_090185.1:45953063-46553063 GCF_024679245.1 Pseudorasbora parva
CAATCACATCACCGTTAGGTTTCGTGATTTTCACCCGTAGATAGAGCATGGTGTTGTTGAGATCCAAATAATCATCGCCGTTGCCCGCGACAAAAAATTCCAACGGAGCGGAGTCGGATATGGCCGATAAAGGGGCCACTTCTAAATAGCCATTTTTCTCAATAACGGTCTGCGTCATCGGGACCGTAAATAAGTCCAGCTCCGACTTGATGCATTCTCCCGACATGCGATGCAGTAACGCCATGTTAGAATATAGATTTTGAGGCTCTCTTGATCGATACGTTTCGACTAACAGACTTCTTGCGCTTTCTGCGTGCGAGTGAGAGCCTGTTTGATCCGCTCGCCACTTTCTTCTTCTTCTTTTGTGCTAGCCATTGACCACGCCTCCTCACACCGGGCGGCTTAGACATTCTCTTACGGGCCATGACCATTAGCCCGGACCCGTCTTGAGCTTTATCGTTATGGGACCGCGTCAATACGTTTGAGACGACGTCGGATACTATATTTCTAGCCGCCGATTTTAGGTGAGGTTTCGCGATGCTAAATCCTCTTTTTAACAGAGGTATGGCCATCCTGAACAGGCCTCTAAATAAACCGCCTATTCCGGCCCCATACATAACCCCGCCCCCTGCATACCCCGGTAAGCCGCTGCCGGCTTGATTTTGGTAATAGCTTACATAGTCCGAGGTATTGGTCTCTCTAGGTGTATAATAAACCATTTTTAAAGAATCGGGATACGTTTTGGTTTAAAGTGAAGTTTTACTATGACTTTCCCGTAAGAAAATGCTACCTCGTTGTTTTGATCGTCCTTCAACTCTATGACGATGCTGTCGATGTGATCCTTGTTGACCGATGCGTAATGGGGGTTGTCGTATCTGGCAATGACCGCGTCGTTGCTTTTACCCGTTATATGTACGCATCTCAAGAGGGGTACGTGCGAATCGCCGACCGATTGATATTGGATGACGTCTGTGTAAACGTACATCGTGTAGAACCCCGCGTTGATATCCGCTTGATGAGGCGCGTACGAGATGACGGTCATAGTAAAATCGGGTTCTTTATGATAGCTTAAACCTCCGAGAGGTTTTTGCGTCATTCCTAAAATGATGGCCAGTTTCCCCCGGAAACTCATCGAAATGTTGGGTTTCGCTACCAGATAGACCTTGTTTTTTAATTCGTCGTGATGCAATACGGCCGAGGGCGTGAGATGTTGGTTTATAGCACGGAGGATCGCTCGAATGTTTACGTAGTAACCGCCGTTTATGTTCAATTTTGAAATGATAGAAATACCAATATGTGTGGAGGTGCCATCGGGGGGTTCCGGGGCCTTATGTAGAATGAAATGTCCATCTTCGTCATTAAAGATGTACCAACTTCTAGGATATTCGATTTCGGCGAGTCCGACTTCCCATTCTCCTTTCAAGTTTATGGGCTTAGCCAACCTGGTTGTATAGCAGGCTATACGATTTTCAGGATAAACCGAATCCGACGCATTGCACGGCAAGGTGACGTAGAACCCGTGATCATCCATGACGATCCTTCGTGCCGTATGGGTCGATCCGTTAACGACGCATCGTTTTAAGGAGATTGCAAGTCCAGCAGAGTTTTTTTTATCTATATAACTATTAAATTTTGAAGGCCATCCGAGCCATTTCACTAGAACAAGCGTAGATTTCCCTTGTTTTTTCTGACCTAAAATCTTTTCCACTTTAAAAGATTTGTTTTTACTAACAATTATTTTTTGCAGCTCTTTTTCATAAAAAACCCCGTCGATGACATCACCGTCATAATCGGTGAGTCTGTAGACTGGGGGTTGTCGTGGGATACGAGAGGCCACGGTGAAAAATTCTTCCGTGTAGTTCTGCTCGTAACCTTTGGCGAACGGACCTCTGACTTTAGAAATCCTAACGACGTCGCCGACTTTGAAATTAAATAGGGGTTTAACCCCGGTCTTCTTTATATCGCCGTACAAGTTTTGAAACACTTGATCCTCATTTACTTTGTCCACGTCCACGGGTCTCATTCTGATACTTCGATGATAACTCGTGTTGTACCCCTGAATAATGTCTTGTAAAACATCTACGTATCTGCGCGAATTTGTAGCCATTAAAAATCTCCACATGCGACTTTTTAACGTTCTATTAAACCGTTCCACAACGCTGGCTTTCAAATCCGTGGCGGTAGCAAAGTGATTGATGTCGTGCTTTTTCATCATATCTTGAAAATGCTTGTTAAAAAACTCCGTTCCCTGATCCGTCTGCAGTTTCTGAGGTACACGCCCCTCGTCGAGTATAGACTTGAAAGCTTTAGTAACCTCAATGCCGCTCTTATTTTTCAACACTCGAACCCAGGAGTACTTGCTAAATACGTCTATACAGGTCAGCAGAAATTTATTACCGTCATTATCCTTGGCGTAGGCGGTCATATCGACAAGATCGGCCTGGAACTGCGTATCGACCCCGTACACAACCACTCTATTTCGTTTGTATTTTATAGGAGCTGTTTTGTGTAATGTGTAAGCATCCTCACCGGCCAACCATTCTGAAACCTCTTTATCGCTTAGACGAACCCCGCTATCTTTTAAGACGGCATCTTTTAATCGCTTTTTACCCCCTAAAGAACCAGGGTTGGATGGTGTATAATAAATCTTTTTCATGAGCTCCGACATGATGTCGTTTCAGCCGTTGCAAAAAGAATAATGCGTACAATGATTTTGAATCAATCTTTTATTAAAAAAGTTACAGAATACAAAAGTAAGTAAGTAAAATGGATACAATGAAATAACAGATCATGTAATCCAAGTACATAAAAAACAGATATAATGATGTTAATATAGCAACATCTAAGTAATAACTTACGGGATACAAAGTTAAAAATGAATATAATATTGTTACAGGATATAATGGCTAGTAAAAAATTATGATGGTAATAATCACATCAATGAAAGTCTAACCAGAAAAGAAAATCTCTGCAGGCCATCATGTTTTGGGCTAGGATGTAATCGATAAACATTGCAACAATTTTCTCAACAATGTTTTCCATTTCGTCAATTTTGGCTAATTCATTTTCATCATTTTCATCATACCCGCGTGTACTCAATATCAGTGTAGAACATACGTCCGCCACATAGGTACAGGAACACAACAGGTCTGTGATTCCAATCTCAGACTGCGATTGAAACAGTATATCTAGAACCTCTTTCATCATGACATCGGGTGGTTTGGTACCGTCTGCGCATTTGTCCGTCAAATCATCCCATGAATTAGGCATTCCTCTAATTAACACCATATTTTTCTTGAGATTCGCTTCACGCCTCGTGTCGGTGTCAATTGGAAATCCGGGGTTGGATGCATCCGCAATAATCTTATGCAACAGATTGCTCATCCGGTTTCTGTAATGATCTTTAAACATGAATTCCACACAACTCTTTAGGCTGCAGTTCGCACCCATGCTGGAGGGATCTTGATCGCTAGCCATTCACAATCGAAAGACCTTCCCAGAGATCAACCACGTCATAGACTATATCCTTGCAGGGTGCGTCCAGAAGTCTCCCCCTGATTTCTTCTAGCTTTGCCGCTATGAACGGCTCGTCTTTCAATTCGTGCAGGATAGTACCGACTGTTCCCTGAATACGATGAGGGTTAGATTTTAACCCGCAGCGGTTCAGGAGAATAGTGATGATGCCGTGAAAGAAGGGTTTAAACAACTTGCCTGATAGCTCGTCAAAGTGTGTGTCCAAGAAGAAGTTGGGTGGGTCAAACAGGCAGGAATGCTGCAGCTGGCTAGGATGGTTAATCGCACAACCCTGGCATTCGTCCTTAAGCTTGTCGGCGATGAGATGTTCCAGCAGCAGCACGGTCGCGGCTTTTATGATTTTGAATCCGACGTCGCTGAAACATCCGTCTGTAGCGTCGTAACGGCCTTTATCAGCGGAGAGGTAAGTCAGGTTGTGTGATCCGATGTCCGAAGCGAATTTATCCAGCCAGTCCTTGTGGAGGTCCGGTGGTTCGGGGGAGAAAGTTAGACTATGGTCGCACGCGTTGTCATCAGGAGGGTCGAGAATGCTGCCGAAAGAGATACCGCAGCTACAGACATGAGCGGGGTCTGATGATGCTTCTTCAGTCATGATGCGCGTAGTGAATGGGCGTGGACGCTATAGCTTCAGTGCTGCTGCGCACGCATTTGTCGGGGTGGAACAGCTGCACTTTAACTTTGCTGTATCCGTCATGCATGTCACACCATTTGAACATTTTGTTTATGTTCGGGAAAATATCTTTCAGCAGATCCATATCGCCCCAGCTGAACAATAATTGCATTTCAAACAGATCGTTATGCTCGGTAGGTATGACAGCCCTCGCTCGAACGTTGCTGAGTTTCGTGTTCTCTTTACAGCAGAATATGTAAACAGATTCCTTCACCATCTTTTTAGTGTGATCACCCACCACACGGTACCGGACATTCGGGGTTACACTGTCCCACTCTGCAACGTACAAAGGCTCTTCACCGCAGTCTTTCAGATCCCTCCAGACAAAATTGTAAAAAAGATTCCAGTCTTTTTCAGGAAATACAACGCAGGGGTCTTCCACGGCCTGAAACTCTCCATGGTTGTCGGTAGTGTAGAGCGTAACAGTACGAGTCGGTTTATGAAATCTGTACCCGAATACGCGTCCGCTGCCCATGTTAAATTCAGCTGTTTTCCATTCGGTAACTTCGTGGAGAAAATCTGTCAGACGGACGTGACCGTACGGTTTTCTCGGTGCCCTAGGCAGTCTTTCCGGCGATTTAGGGGGGGATAAACCATCCATCCTCATGTAGCTCATGATTCTCTTTTGTAGAACAGACTACACATCGATCAGTTTATATACGTTGCTACGGAATGAGGAGGAGGAGGAGGGTCCTGATAGCCTGAACTTCAAAGGATAAAACTTTCCGTCACAAATATATATCATACCCTCTTCAAAGGATAAAAAAACAACATATATTATCATTATTAACGACTTCATATATTATTAACGACTTCAAAACATCATATATTATACCCTCTTCAAAGGATAAAAACTTTATCATACCCACTTCAAAGGATAAAAACATCTGTCAAAACATTATATATTATACCGGTAATCCCCATCAACCCCGGAAGGTCAAAGGGCACATCATAAATTATACCCGTAATCCCCATAACCCCCGGAAGGTCAAAAGGTCACGTCATAAATCATACCGGAAACCCCTCCATGACCGTGACCCCGGAAGTTCAATCGGGCAAAAGGTCAAAAGGTCAAAGCCATAAATCTTTTTGTCATATGCCGCATCCTATTACTACTCACAACTTTAAAAAAGTTGAAATGACTGAATTTGTTGTGTTGGTTCAACAAAATATCACACATTGTAAAAAACACAAATTGCAAAAAGTTGAGAAGACTGATTTTGTTTTGTTGGTTCAGCAAAAATCCATACTGTACAAATCTCATACAACAAAAAAAAATCTTAGTACTAATTCCCCCTAACTTTTTTTTGTTGACTCAACTTTGGTAAATAACAGTTATGCGAACTGAAAATAAGTTGTCTGTGACACACAAAAAAAATGTTTCGTTGAGTCAACGTGACATTATTTGTTTTCTGGAGAGATGCAACTAATCTGTAACAAAACCTTTGTAGTTGAGCCAATTCAGCATTTTGTGTCTTTTGGAAACAGAAGCTCTTATTAAGAATGAACTGGTTCAGATGTAGACTTTTTTATTGAAAATGTTTGGTTACCATTTTGGTGATGATTGTTTCCTTTAGTTGGGCAGTTTGAGTCTTGGCAAATTGTATGAGTTTGTAACAGTGTTAAACAAAACACATAATGTGTTGCAAATAATGCTGTAACCAATGATCAAGTGATCTAGTGAACAGCTTTATAAAGGGAGTAGTTGACTACTTTTTTCATGATTTTCTTTTTTTTTTAAATAATGGTATATTACGTTTACCACAAAAGTTTTTTTTTTTTTTTTGCAGCAGATCAGTCATTCTGAATTTTGATTTTTAAAACATTGTGGGAACTTTTTTTTAGACACAGACAGACATCTAGAATCAGTATATGAATCTAAACAAGGGTGACATGCTTCATGCCACAATGCATGCTGGGAGCACTCATTTTAATACTGCTTTGGCTCCCAGCATGCATTGCGGCATGAAGCATGTCACCATTGTTGAGATTCCCATGCTGATTCTTGATGCCTGTGTGTGGCAAAACACTCCTCCCAATAATGTATTTCAAGTTCAGAAAGTCTGCTCTACTGCTACTTTGCTGGTTAAATATTGGTCAGAAATAATAATATTGATTTATTAGAGTTTATGAGGCTGAACACTTAATCAACTTGGTTTCTTTCTTAGCAAAAAATATGCCTTTTGGCTAAACACCGTTACAAACTCACACAATGAGGCTAACTACCCAACCAAAGGAAACACTCATCACCAAAATGGTGATGACCAAATTAATCTAAACCTGTTTCCAATGGACAACATTTCTTGAATTGGTTCAACTACAAAAGATTTGTTACTGAATAGTTGCGTACCTCCAGAAAACAAATAATGTCTAGTTTACACAACAACAACAAAAAAAATGTCACAGACAACTTATTTTGAGTTCATATATCTGTGATTTACAAAAGTTTCGTCAACAAAAAAAAGCTAGTGGAAATTGGTACTAAGATTGTTTTTGTTGTACCACCTTATTTTTTTTACAGTGTGGGGAAGACAGGTTTCTGGATCCGAAACATATAACACTACATCATCAGCATAAAGGGAAATTTTCTGTTCTTTACCTGCTCTAAGAATTCCTGTTATATTGCCATTAGACCTAAGAGAGACTGCAAGAGGCTCTACAGCTACTGCAAACAGCAATGGGGACAAGGGACAACCCTGCCTTGTCCCACGGTAAAGGGAAAAGTATTCAGATCTGATACCATTAGTTTTTACCAACGCCATAGGGGAAGAATATAAAAGTTTTATCCAGGACACAAATTTATCACCAAAGCCAAATTGTTTTAATTTATAAAATAAATAGTCCCACTCAACACGATCGAAAGCTTTTTCAGCGTCGAGAGAAATTAGGGATTCTGGTATAGACGAGTTTGATGAAGTGTAGATTATGTTCATCAGCCTTCTAAGATTAAAAAAGCCTTGTCTGTTTTTTATAAAGCCAGTTTGGTCTGGATGAATTATATCATGTATTACAGCTTCCAGCCTCAGAGAGAGAATCTTAGCGAGGATTTTTACATCTACATTAAGGAGTGAGATTGGACGATACGATCCACAGTCTAGTGGAGATTTATTCGATTTCAAGATCAATGAAATTGATACCTGCTGCATGGAGGGTTGAAGATGCAAACAAGATTGTTTGTTATAAGACACACAATTAACTACATACTTACCTCAACTGTATTCTAACCATGATGGTCCAATTTTGGTTTGGCCTCTAATTTGATGGTTGAGGCTGAGGAAAGAGCCAAGTTGAATAGTGAATGGCCCCTAATTTGCATAGATGGACCCTTATGGTTGAGGCTTAGGAAGGAGTTGAGTTGAATAGAGAATTAATGGGCCATCATGGTTGTAATAAATGGGCCATCAATGGTTGCAATAAATGGGCCATCAATGGTTGTGGTCACTGGGCCATCATGGTTGAGAACCAGGGGTTGGCGGGTTGGCTCCTCCCACCTGATAAACAATAGCAAGCAACCTGATTGGTCTGCTGGCGATGACATCACACACATTGGTGCACTATACATACTGCAGCTGGATGAAGCACATTTTCACTTTGTTTTCAGATCTGACTACAGAGACTACCCTTTGACTTCTGCAAGAACATCTGGAAATATCTTGGAACATGGCATCTCAATCTGCTAAGTAAGTTCCCATTGCTTTTCTCTATTTAATTTTTTCCCATTTGTGTTGTGTCTGATCAAATATTTTGTCCATGTTATTACCTTGTTTTTGTTATATGATGTTATTTGCCTTTGTTATTTCCATGTTGTTGTGTTATATGCTGTTATTTGCCTATTGGTTATTTGCTTGATACTGCCTGTTATTGCTATATGCCAGTTGAAAAACTATGGGTTAAAAACATGATAAAACAAATGTTTGAGAAGGATAGTATCTCTTTCTGCCTCTGTTTTAAGAATTGCTCTGTTTCCATTCCTTTTGACATTTCTAATCGTTGGTGTCTGCTTTGTCTCACAGCCAGAAATCCGACCGCCACATTGTTCACTGCTTGCTGTGTAAAAAACCACAGGAGATCCTGACGACGCATCTGCGCAGAGTCTGCATGAAAGGTAATACACCCGAAGAACGGCTTGAGGAGGTGAAGAGGGCCAAGGAGTCTGCCAAGGAGTGGACACGGCAAGCCAGGAACTGGGACTACAACGAAATGGTCAAACGTTACCCCCACAAACCATCCAGGTTGGCTCTTCTGGAAGAGCTTCACCAGAGAAACTTTTTTGCTGCCAATGCACCTAACCAAGCAGACCTGGGGAACAAAGAGATGTCCACCACCACCACGTCTGACGTTCCGACACCCAGTGAACCTTCTGGAGGGGCCGGTGTCAGCTCTGAAGTGGCTGGTGGCGCCTCTGTGGTGGAGGATAGCAGCTCCGAGGGCAGCATCACTGATCCAAGTGACAGAACATGGCAAAAGTAAGTTCTAAACCTCACACACATCAGTCCGGAAACTGTGACCAAAATGTAAGGTTGCTTTGAGCTCATTTTCTTTGGTCTGTATTTTTTTTCAGAGATCAAGCGCAGTTCACTACCAGCGTCAGGGTCAAGATGACGCAAATGGGGCTCTATGAAAAGTTCCCAGCAGAAGAGGCCCTGTTGTCTGACTTCAAGGGCTACTTGATCAACACCCTGCAGGTCCCAAACTGCCAGCAGGAGGTAAGATGCATCCCATTTGAATTTTTTTAAAGTCTGCTCCGTACTGCTCTCTGTAACCGGGAAATGTTTTAATATATAGTAGCACAGCACGTGTAGAGCAGCTCTTATGTTCCATAAAGGAAGGGAACTCAGAAACAACAGAGCTGTATTAGGGGTGTCTGTGTGTGGCTGGCCGGTGTGTGGCTTTTCTTCTCACTGCATCATCTCACACTTCTCTTTTCCTTTCATCACAGGTAGACAACGTCTCCAGGATGCTGAGGTTCATCCAACCAAGTGGGGATGAACTCAGCTTGGACTTCCTGCTGAAGTCCACCGAAACAAAAGACTACCTCACCCAACTCCGGCGCGCTGACATGGGCCCGGCCCCCATACTGAATTACATCAAAAACATGATCCGGTTTGTTCAGTATTTGAAGACACACCTGAACTTGGCTGCAGCTGATCCGGACTTCTCCAGGAAGTGTCAAGCATACCTCGACCTCCTGGCTTCTATCAGAAAGCCAGTTGCCAAGTCCAACAGCAAGGTCGTCTGAAAACGAGGTCAGTTGCTAATCTGCTTTCCATTTGTTTTTCTTTAATGACTCCCTCCATGTTGATAGTACTTATGTGCTTGGCTGTACATCTGGGTTTATGTGATACAGCCATGTGTGTAATTCTCTGCCCCATTGTGGTCGTGTATGTCATTCTAGGTATGACCGGTTCCAGGATGGTGAGAAGAGCCTTCAGGAGTGCCAGGCCGTCCTCCGGAAGGCGAAGAAAGATATGCTGTCTGTCTATGGGAGGCTGCTGGAAGGGGACCACGTTGCTTTGGAGGAAAAGACCACGTTCCGGTATTACTGTGAAGCAATACTGATCCTCGGCCACTTCCAGAGACCAGGAGCGGTGGAGGGAATAACAGTAAGTGTTAAGACCTCAGTTTTCATGAGGGCATCAGCCTAAACAGATTAAATTAGGTAGTCTGCAAAGAGGATGTTTATGTCAGTTATTCACAGTTTTTTGTTTTATTTTATTTTTATAGACAACAGAGTGGGAGAGCAGAAAAATTTCTGGTGGAAAGGTCTGCGTTGCAGTGAGTGAACACAAGACTGCGACGATGCAGATCCCTGTGTTTGCCCTCACAATGGAGGAGGCAGCAGTAAGTACACTTTGTACAGGCTAAATTGCCCTACCATGAAATACAGTGTATACACCAGCAATGAACCAACAAATATTATCAGATGTATTTATTTATCTTTTTGCCTCTGCAGATGCTGGACGCATACTATACCTGGATCCGCCCGGACTCCATCCGGCCAGATGTTGACCATTCTAACAGGTTGTTTGTGTCGTCGTCGGGCACCAAGATTAGAAGTGCAACCAACGACTTCTCTTGTCTGCACCAACAGTAAGCATTAACAGCAGTCCATAAGCCTCAAAGAAAACTATATAATTCAAGTTTGGGAGTTTCAACTCATATTTATGCCCCATTGCAGCTACAAATTGCCAAACATCAAGAGCCAGCAGATACATAGGACCGTGGAGATGTGGCTGCAAACTTCATGGAGGAGCGTCTGTGGCCCACTACATGGCTCATTGGACGGCAGTGGCAAACCAGCACTACCGGATGAAGACCCTGGACACTGTCGTGGCCCCTTCCAACCTGCTCAGCTCGCTGACACGGTATGCAATTATCTGTAACAGTTATAATACTAATGTCTCTCAACGCTCATCCATCAGTTTGTCAGTGTGTAACCTTGAAACCTTTTTTTTAATGTTGCAGCTCCTCTTCTGACGACTCTGGCGAAGAGGGCCCCCGGGCCGAGAAGAGACGGCGAGTGGAAGAAGAGGTTGCCAGTCCAGCACCGGACTTTGAGGCTTTCCTACAGGCCTTCCCTGTAGGAATCACTGGCCAGCCACCCAACAAAACACAGAGAGCAAACGCTGGGTTCCCTGACATCTTTTGTGTAAGTGCAGACACTTTCTTAGCCAACGATTAGTTTTGCTCCAACAGAAACATTTAGAACTTGTGTGTGAACCTTAAATTTAATTTAAATGTTCTCTCTTTAACAGCAAAATGCTCAAGACTTGCCCCGACTGCAGTGAAGGTGGCTAAAGTCATAGAGGCAGAGGGGTGGACGGCCAACTATCCACGCCCAGAGGACGTCCTCGCAAAGTGGAGGCCGCTCACCAGAGCACAGGCGCAGAGTGACCCGACCATCATCAAAGGGGTGACCAAGCAGAAATGGTCGGGTCTGGCTGTGAAGGACTTTGGGGAGCAGAAAGGTATGTACCAATGTCTTATGAGCACAGTAAAATCCATCTAAATAAAAAAAGATTATAATTGCATTGTGGACAGCACATTTAATGACTCCTCTTTTTGACAACAGGAGTTGTTGCAACCAAGGCCTTCGGGAAGGGCTCCATCATGTGTGATTACCATGGAAAAGGTGATCACAGGTGCTGAGGGCAGGGAGATGGCAGAGAATCAGGACAAGCTGGGCAACCTGTTTTTCATCAAACATGGCAGCGAGGAAGTCTGAATCGATGCAGAGACCTTCTCCTGCGAGTGCCACCCGTCTCTGGAAACCAAGGGGAGACTGATTACGCACTCCAAGAAAAACTACAACGTGCAGCCACTCCACTGCATGGTGGAGCTTCAGGGAGGAGACAGACAGGTCCTGCTCTTTCAGGCCATCAAGGACATTGCAAAAGATGAGACTGTCCGCTTCGACCACAGCATCAAGAAGAGGTCCTTTTGTGGGAAGGAAGTGGACCTGAAGTGGCTGGACGTATGATTGCTGAAAGATTCTTATTTTTACATACCTCTTGTTCAACGACAACATTATTCTTTGGGTAAGCACATATTCTCGAAGAATGGGTGGATTTGAGACTATTTGTGTGATGTGTTTTATTAAATTTATAGCTTCAATTTTATTGATTTCTACTTAAAATTTATTGTAATTGATGTTGACAAATGGGACTTTTTTACAGGGGATTTGTGGGGGGGGGGGGGGGGGGGTGGAGCTGGACTTCTGATTGCTGAAAGATTTTTGTTTTGCATGCTTCTTGTTCAACGACAACATTTTTGGATGAGTGAACCCATCCGGCCATTCATTCAATACTCAATTTTTAATTCATAACATTATAAAAACAGCACGCAACTATTGAGTTATCTTTCAAGTCTTGCGCTTGAACAGACTAACTCACACAAGAAGTAGCCGATGTCAACATGTCCATCTTGATGAGTATCCAAGCAGACATAGTCTGAATATGCCTTAAGTGAACATACAGTCGAGAAAGCGATACCCCTGGGTCTTAAAGGGGCATTAGCCTTTACTGCTGTCTGTTTAATGTCAAAGAAGATAAGGAATCACTCCCTGCTCTTGATTGAATAGCTTTTGTAAGTTTAATATTTAATTTAAACAGTTAAATATGCTGTAATTTTTCATTTGATTACTTTAATCAATTTATTTACCTAAAAACTAATGTTAGACCTACCTGAAAAGAAAAAAAGCATTATTTTATTATCTTTGCTGCTGCTTGTATTTAAGTTATTTGTTCTTTTCTTTATTTTTATTTGACAGTAGTCCTTTTTTCCATGAACATAGCAAATACCGACCCATAGAGAAACCGTGAACCTGAAACTGTGAACCTAAAACAGAATCGTTAGCAATCTGTAGCGTTACACCCCTACCGTAACATATGCGAGGGGGTGCCACAAAATTTAGATCATTTTCAAAGGGCTCCATGACTGAAAAAAGGGAAACACTGGATTAGTGAATTAAGTTATCTAGGCTATTTGACATGGCAGCACTTAAACGCGAGCAGGAACAGAAAATAGCTGATTGCTTAAACAGCTTTTCCAAGATCCTGTTTTACAAATCTTTAAGAATTCTCTCATAAATGTGTCATATATCACTGAAAATGGGAGAATCTCAGCTTTAATGTGGTATATGGCTCTCATATTCAGGATAATTATGCATCAGATGTGTTGCAGTTTTAAAAAATAAGCTTGTGTTTACATTGGAATTTCTCAAAAACATGATTTTCTGAGCCCGAAATTCAGCAAATCTTTAACATAGCCATACTCATTTAATATTTGAGATAAAGGTTATATTTTAACAGAATGTTCTTTACATTATGTAGGATGATTTTATGTAGAAAACAGTGAATCCCAAAGAAATGACTTTAGGAGGAGACTGTCACAGACAGGGTCACATATGTTACCCTTAGTCAGCATCAAATCTGCCCTCTTTGTTGAGCCCAGTGGTGGAAAGAGCACTGGAAAAGCATACTCAAGTAAAAATACAATTACTTGTCAAAAAATGTAGTGCTAGTAGAGTAAAAGTACCTGTCCTAAATACTACTCAAAGTAGGAGTAAAAAGTAGCCCTTTTAAAGTACTCAAGAGTAGCGAGTATTATGCTATGAATGTTATTCCACTGTATACCCTGCAAATAAAACATGTAGCGTATGCTCTTTAATGGATGATTCTCAGTAGGAGCAAAAAAAAAACACGAGATGACCAACAGTATTTCAATATTTCTCCAAGTTTTATTTTTGACTGCTAGTAAATTCTAAAAAAATACAGCCATGTAATATTTGAGAAAGAAACCAATAATCTGCTTTGCACATAGCTCACTGTATGTGCCACTTTGTGTTGGGTGGGATGTAAACTGTGTAGAGTATTGTTTTTGTGATGGCCATAAACATTCCTCAGGACCTCAGCAGTAGTGGCTGAAACAAAGAAAGACCAAAATGATCCATACAGACCCAACCTTAAGACTGATGTAAGCTACACACATCCATCTCATACTTCTTCAGAGAAATAAGTATTCTCAGTGACAGCTATATGTAATGCAAAATCATTCATATTTTGAATGGGACTCGAGTGGACTCGGTAATAAGTCCGAGTCCTAATATGTTCGAGTATGGGTCAATTCCGAGTCCAAATGCACACGAGTCCATGACGACCATGAAAATATGGTCTCGAGACCAAGTCCGAGTCTCGAGTACAAATCACTGGGGTGACAGGGTAGTGGTCTGCATACTCGAGCGGTTAACACGCTTTCCTGAAGTCTCTTCCCATCTTCATCCACACGTTTGTTTCTTGTGCTCGCTCACTCACTCCATCTCTGTCTGAATATATAAAATGTCTATGATAAGCGTCCACACAGCAGTGCCAACATAACCTGCACGAACTACACCGCAAGCTTTAGTCCACAGTACAGCCTCATACAAAACATGGAAGCACTTTAGAATAATGTTTTAATCGATGTTATCAACTAATATTAAAGCATTTCATGTTCATTTACGGTTAGTTTAAGTCATTTCATAATGCAACATTGGATGTTACGAATACTTTACTTTTTAGAAATGAACAAGTACGTTAAGTACTGTATTCAGATTACTCATGCTAGCTAATGTGTGGATCATTATTGTAAAGTGTTACCAAAGACATGTGGATCCAGAGGGCTTCTGCTGTTTGCTTGTTTTCTGTCATTTTCTGTGTGTGTGTGAGACGGTTATTTTTAATCTAAGTTTCTTAGATTATCACATATTGCAGAATAACACTAAAAACGGTAAAGCACATCAGACGTGTGTGTGTGTGTCGCTACCAAATAAAAATTATTTGTAGCTTTCTTCATTTGTTATTTCTGCTTTAGTTTTGTTATTGTATATATTTCTCTTTACTTGGTTTTGTTGTAATGTAACCTTTTAATAATTTTGATAATAACATACAAATTTCCTTGGGGTCCCAAACCCCAATTAATGAAATCAATTGTTTGATTTAATAATTTCTATTATTAGTACCAATCGACATATGCTTGAAACAAAATTTTCGAATAACTCATTGATAGTTTGACTTCTCATTTGTGAAATATATTTGCAACATAACCAGTATACAGTACAGCTAGATTTACTAAGTGCTTCTGTGTCTAACAGGACTTAAGTAGCAGTGGCCCAGCTCATTAGCATTTCAACTGACTGTGTGTGTGTGTGTGTGTGTGTGTGAGGCCTTGCTTAAGCAGCAGCTACAAATACATTCAGCACTCTGAAAGAATATATACACTGCATGTTGTTTGCACATTTTATGTTTTCAGTTTTATTATCTTCATTACTCATGCAGCAACCCCCTGAACCGATTCTGCTCAACTACAAGCACAATTCCTGCTTTACATTCACTTTGCACTTCTAAAACTAAATTCTTTCAGCTTATTCTGTTGTTTTGTGTATAGCTCACTGTAAGTGCAACTTTAAATCTGTGTTGTTTTTGTAAGACAAATATGCGTTACTGTGTATTTGTGTTCTTTGTTGAAAAAAACAACAACAATATTCTCAAATATTTTACAACACACTTATGTATAGTGTAACCACTTTAAAGTAAACTATGTAAAATTGTTTGAGTCCAGGGTAAACGGCATCATTTAGTCCAAGCTATGCTTGCCTGTAACATCACAGAAAGGTTGTCTTCCTGCTGTTTTTATTGACTCAAAGGTGTTCTGACCTCCTTTCATTGCTTAGGCTTAATTGTTCACTCTTTCCTGCATACACAATTTGTTATAACCTCAAACATTAATCAGGTGTATTTACTGCTGCTATTGACTCAAAATGCATATTCTCATGCTAGCTTGCTTATATGAGCTTAAGTCTTCATTCTTTGTATCAACACAACTTATAAACCATCAAACATCATTTTCACCATGTTAGTTTCATTGATAACCGCAACCCATGCAACATTACCAAAGGGCTAGCTTACAGCAACCACTGAACCAGTCTATTTAAATGTTGAGCAAGCTACCTCATTGGCTGCAGGTTCAGCAGTGGCCAATCAGCTTGTGCCATGTGTTAATGATGTGATTACATGCAATCTGCAAGCTAAGGACAAAAATCAATCTGCGCCCTCTAGAGATTCATGACTGAACTACAGCTTAATGTTACACCTCGTAAAATAATTATTTAAAAAAAACTGTAATTATACAGTAAATGACTATAAGTCTACTTTTATATGCACTATAAAACGTGTTATTTTGAAATGTATTTAGCAGACTTTTAATAGGGCAACAGGCATGATAGATGTAATAGAACAAATACATAGATTACCCAGCTTAACACGACATGTTGGTTACATAATTTATTTGTACTTTTTGCTAATTTCATGACTTACTAACTGACAGAGGAATTAAAATGTTGCATGCTTGTAATTTCATCACCATCAAATGACCATCTCACAGCGTCATCAGTACGATATCCTAAGGTTATAAGATAACCGGAAACATTCCAATTACATTCATAATATTTAGGTAATTTCATAACTTATTGGAAACAAAGCATCATCAACGATTTGTGCTCTATATTATAAGTGTTCTGAAGCCATTCCGTAGTTTAATGTGAGGGACAGATTAATATTTAAGTCATTCAATTCAAGTTCACATCAATGCATGCTTCCCTCCGCCGCGGATGTCAGTCACTCTCCGTTCAGCTTTAAACTGTGTGTGTGTGCCACGTTCAGTTACGACAGTCAACACGATGAAACTCTCTCTAAGATGATTTAATGTTCCTGTTATCACGCTTGATCTGTAGATAACGCTCTGTGGTAAGGCAACGAGATCTGCAAGAATATTTTTCTGTTTCTTATGGGGTGAGTTTCCATAAACATCAATATTTGTCATTTTGTGTTCATTCTAAGAACATGTACACATTATCTCATGTTTTGACCTTCCCATACCTACCTATTATAAATGTTAGCATCGTATCACTTGCCAAAACCGTCATTACTATAATGGGCTTTTAGATGATAATGTTAGCATCTGCTATCCTTTATTATTAATAGTATGCAGTCTGATGTTTCCTGTTGCGTCTGTCGTTACTATGCATTATGCAACCCATGCAGCTTTACAGGGGGTGTGGCTAATGTAAATGAGATGTAAATGAGCACTATTGTCAGGTGAGAACTGCAAAACTTTAGAGGCCGTTTTCTCCCCTTTAAACTTTTTTAAATGCTTACATTCAAAGGTGCACAACTTCTCCTAATATTATCAGATTTCCATGTATTACACATGGTTGAAAACCTTGGAGACTACACTTTCAGAATCTGCGAATAACTCAAAATGCCCCAAAACCGACCTGTGTCCCTATTTTCTGTGATTGGTCGCAAATGTTTTCTTATATGTTCAACTGGTAACCAGAAAAAAAACAGCAAATAAGAAAACTGACATGACTGCATTCGGTAGGCTATGTAGCCTATCAGACACGTCATCATATTCCAACTGACACAGTACATAACCTGCCACTGGGCAGGGCACATCACCGTCCAGACCACACCGATGACCTCGGGCCTGGAACACTGAACTGCAGTCTGCACTCTTTTTCCAACGGGACTCAGAGCCAAAGTAAATATATTCGGGAAGCATAACCATGCCACAAAATACTCTACTAGGGAGACCAGCCTCTCAATGCTGGCCTCCGGTACCCACCGAGCCTCCTGCCCGACCCCCTGAAGCAGCCACCGGGCAGAGCTTAAGTCGGGGAGAATTTTCGGTGTGCGAACGCGTTTGCTGCCCAGCTGCAAGTCTTCTAGAGGCGGCTGGAGCAGCATGCATTAACTGGAAATCGATGTGGTCTGAGCGTCATAGACGGCGGATCGCAGCATCGACTTCCAGAAAACTCCACATAGGAAGCAACCTCGATCGCTCTCCGGAAGATTTTCGTTTAGATTAATGTATAGATAAGAGAACATGATTTGGATGCTAGGCATAAAATATCTACCTTCACAAAGTCAGATTTAAATGGTCAGATTTTCCTCAGAATTAAATGCCACCATAATCACCCACCAATGAACAGGTTCTGAATGATAGACTTAATAAACATATCTAACTCCTTAAAGTCAGATAATATTAAATTAATTTTAATTTATTAAAAACATATAACACTACATCATCAGCATAAAGGGAAATTTTCTGTTGTTTACCTGCTCTAAGAATTCCTGTTATATTGCCATTAGACCTGAGAGAGACTGCAAGAGGCTCTACAGCTACTGCAAACAGCAATGGGGACAAGGGACAACCCTGCCTTGTCCCATGGTAAAGGGAAAAGTATTCAAAACTGATACCATTAGTTTTTACCGACGCCATAGGGGAAGAATATAAAAGTTTTATCCAGGACACAAATTTATCACCAAAGCCAAATTTTTTTAATGTATAAAATAAATAGTCCCACTCAACACGATCAAAAGCTTTTTCAGCGTCGAGAGAAATTAGGGCTTCTGGTATAGACGAGTTTGATGAAGTGTAGATTATGTTCATCAGCCTTCTAAGATTAAAAAAGCCTTGTCTGTTTTTTATAAAGCCAGTTTGGTCTGGATGAATTATATCATGTATTACAGCTTCCAGCCTCAGAGAGAGAATCTTAGCGAGGGTTTTTACATCTACATTAAGGAGTGAGATTGGACGATACGATCCACAGTCTAGTGGAGATTTATTCGATTTCAAGATCAATGAAATTGACGCCTGCCACATGGAGGGAGGAAGATGCAAACAAGATTGTTTGTTATAAGACACACAATTAACTACATACTTACCTCAACTGTATTCTAACCATGATGGTCCAATTTTGGTTTGGCCTCTAATTTGATGGTTGAGGCTGAGGAAAGAGCCAAGTTGAATAGTGAATGGCCCCTAATTTGCGTAGATGGACCCTTATGGTTGAGGCTTAGGAAGGAGTTGAGTTGAATAGAGAATTAATGGGCCATCATGGTTGTGGTCGTTGGGCCATCATGGTTGCAATAAATGGGCCATCAATGGTTGTGGTCACTGGGCCATCATGGTTGAGAACCAGGTGTTGGCTCCTCCCACCTGATAAACAATAGCAAGCAACCTGATTGGTCTGCTGGCGATGACATCACACACATTGGTGCACTATACATACTGCAGCTGGATGAAGCTGCATTTTCACTTTGTTTTCAGATCTGACTACAGAGACTACCCTTTGACTTCTGCAAGGACATCTGGAAATATCTTGGAACATGGCATCTCAATCTGCTAAGTAAGTTCCCATTGCTTTTCTCTATTTGATTTTTTCCCATTTGTGTTGTGTCTGATCAAATATTTTGTCCATATTATTTCCTTGTTTTTGTTATATGATGTTATTTGCCTTTGTTATTTCCATGTTGTTGTGCTATATGCTGTTATTTGCCTATTGGTTATTTGCTTGATATTGCCTGTTATTGCTATATGCCAGCTGAAAAACTATGGGTAAAAACATGATAAAACAAATGTTTGAGAAGGATAGTATCTCTTTTAGTGTTGTGTCTGATCAAATATTTTGTCCATATTATTTCCTTGTTTTTGTTATATGATGTTATTTGCCTTTGTTATTTCCATGTTGTTGTGCTATATGCTGTTATTTGCCTATTGGTTATTTGCTTGATATTGCCTGTTATTGCTATATGCCAGCTGAAAAACTATGGGTAAAAACATGATAAAACAAATGTTTGAGAAGGATCGTATCTCTTTTAGTATCTCTTTCTGCCTCTGTTTTAAGAATTGCTCTGTTTCCATTCCTTTTGACATTTCTAATCGTTGGTGTGTCTGCTTTGTCTCACAGCCAGAAATCCGACCGCCACATTGTTCACTGCTTGCTGTGTAAAAAACCACAGGAGATCCTGACGACGCATCTGAGCAGAGTCTGCATGAAAGGTAATACAGAGTGGACACGGCAAGCCAGGAACTGGGACTACAACGAAATGGTCAAACGTTACCCCCACAAACCATCCAAGCTGGCCCTTCTGGAAGAGCTTCACCAGAGAAACTTTTTTGTTGCCAATGCTCCTAACTAAGCAGACCTGGAGAACGACGAGACGTCCACCACCACCACGGCTACCGTTCTGACATCCAGTGAACCTTCTGGAGCGGCCGGTGTCAGCTCTGGAGCGGCCGGTGTCAGCTCTGAAGTGGCTGGTGGCGCCTCTGTGGTGGAGGATAGCAGCTCCGAGGGCAGCACCACTGATCCAAGTGACAGAACATGGCAAAAGTAAATTCTAAACCTCACACACATCAGTCCAGAAACTGTGAACAAACTGTAAGGTTGCTTTGAGCTCATTTTCTTTTGTCTGTACTGATACTGTACAATACTGATCCTCGGCCACTTCCAGAGACCAGGAGCGGTGGAGGCAATAACAGAAGTGTTAAGACCTCAGTTTTCATGAGGGCATCAGCCTAAACAGATTGTATTAGGTAGTCTGCAAAGAGGATGTTTATGTCAGTTATTCACAGTTTTTTGTTTTATTTTTTTTATAGACAACAGAGTGGGAGAGCAGAAATTTCTGGTGGAAAGGTCTGCATTGCAGTGAGTGAACACAAGACTGCGACGATGCAGATCCCTGTGTTTGCCCTCACAATGGAGGAGGCAGCAGTAAGTACACTTTGTACAGGCTAAATTGCCCTACCATGAAATAGTGTATACACCAGCAATGAACCAACAGATATCATCAGATGTATTTATCTTTTTGGCTCTGCAGATGCTGGACGCATACTATACCTGGATCCGCCCGGACTCCATCCCGCCAGATGTTGACGATTCTAACAGGTTGTTTGTGTCGTCGTCAGGCACCAAGATTAGAAGTGCAACCAACGACTTCTCTCGTCTGCACCAACAGTAAGTATTAACAGCAGTCCATAAGCCTCAAAGAAAACTATATAATTCAAGTTTGGGAGTTTCAACTCATATTTATGCCCCATTGCAGCTACAAATTGCCAAACATCAAGAGCCAGCAGATACATAGGACCGTGGAGACAGATGTGGCTGCAAACTTCATGGAGGAGCAGAAGGCGTCTATGGCCCACTACATGGCTCATTCGACGGGAGTGGCAAACCAGCACTACCGGATGAAGACCCTGGACACTGTCGTGGACACTTCCAACCTGCTCAGCTCGCTGACACGGTATGCAATTATCTGTAACAGTTATAATACTAATGTCTCTCAACACTCATCCATCAGTTTTTCAGTTTGTAACCTTGAAACCTTTTTTTAATGTTGCAGCTCCTCTTCTGACAACTCTGGCGAAGAGGGCCCCCGGGCCGAGAAGAGACGGCCTGTGGAAGAAGAGGTTGCCAGCCCAGCACCGGACTTTGAGGCTTTCCTACAGGCCTTCCCTGTAGGAATCACTGGCCAGCCACCCAACAAAACACAGAGCAAACGCTGGGTTCCCTGCCGACCGAGTGTTTTATGACAAGTGGAGGGCTCTGCAGTACAACAAGCGGGAGCAAAATCTTTTGTGTAAGTGCAGACACTTTCTTAGCCAAAGATTAGTTTTGCTCCAACAGAAACATTTAGAACTCGTGTGTGAACCTGAAATTTAATTTAAATGTTCTCTCTTTAACAGCAAAATGCTCAAGACTTGCCCCGACTGCAGCGAAGGTGGCTAAAGTCATAGAGGCAGAGGGGTGGACGGCCAACTATCCACGCCCAGAGGACGTCCTCGCAAAGTGGAGGCCGCTCACCAGAGCACAGGCGCAGAGTGACCCGACCATCATCAAAGGGGTGACCAAGCAGAAATGGTCGGGTCTGGCTGTGAAGGACTTTGGGGAGCAGAAAGGTATGTACCAATGTCTTATGAGCACAGTAAAATCCATCTAAATAAAAAAAGATTATAATTGCATTGTGGACAGCACATTTAATGACTCCTCTTTTTGACAACAGGGGTTGTTGCAACCAAGGCCTTCGGGAAGGGCTCCATCGTGTGTGATTACCATGGAAAAGTTGATCACAGGTGCTGAGGGCAGGGAGATGGAAGAGAATCAGGACAAGCTGGGCAACCTGTTTTTCATCAAACATGGCAGCGAGGAAGTCTGAATCAATGCGGAGACCTTCCCCTGCGAGTGCCACCCGTCTCTGGAAACCAAGGGGACACTGATTACGCACTCCAAGAAAAACTACAACGTGCAGCCACTCCACTGCATGGTGGAGCTTCAGGGAGGAGACAGACACGTCCTGCTCTTTCAGGCCATCAAGGACATTGCAAAAGATGAGACTGTTCGCTTCGACCACAGCATCAAGAAGAGGTCCTTTTGTGGGAAGGAAGTGGACCTGAAGTGGCTGGACGTATGATTGCTGAAAGATTCTTGTTTTTACATACCTCTTGTTCAACGACAACATTATTCTTTGGGTAAGCACATATTCTCGAAGAATGGGTGGATTTGAGAAGATTTGTGTGATGTGTTTTATTAAATTTATAGCTTCAATTTTATTGATTTCTACTTATTAAAATGTATTTGTTTATTGTTATTGATGTTGACAAATGGGACTTTTTTTACAGGGGATTTGTGGGGGGGGGGGGGGGGGGCTGGACTTCTGATTGCTGAAAGTTTTTTGTTTTGCATGCTTCTTGTTCAACGACAACATTACTGTTTTGGTTATTCAGGTAAGCACATATTTTAGAAGAACGAGTGGTTTTGAGACAATTTGTGAATGTATCTCTTTATTGTAATTGAGATGTTGACAAATGGGACTATTTTGCAGGAGATTTGAAATGCTGGATCAGAGAAGGACAGAAATGCTTGAAAGACACACGCAAACAGGTAAGATCACACACACCTCCACAATGTATGTTTTGAGTTCTTAATGTTTGAATAAATGCAACAACAATATTCTCAAATATTTTACAACACGCTTATGACCTCCTTCTCTTCTTCCAACAGTCAGTGTACTGCATATCAGCTCCCAAATTGGCCTGCATCTTCTATCACACTTTCTCAGATTCCCAGTAAGAGAATTCTAAAGTATACAAAATGGTTAACGCAATAATATACAGTTTACATCCCAACCAACACAAAGTTGCACATTCAGTGAGCTATACATAAAACAACAGCAAGCTTTAGTCCAAAGTACAGCCTCATACAAAACACTTTAGAATAAAGTTTTATCGATGTTATGACTTTACTATTTAGACATCAACACGTACATGTATACGGATTACTCATGCTAGCTATTGTGTAGAACATTATTGTAAAGCTTGTCTGCTTGTTTTCTGTCATTTTCTTTGTGTGTGTGACGGTTATTTTTAATCTGAGTTTCAAGGTTTCAGAACAACACTAAAACGGTAAAGCAGATCAGACGTGGATGCTTCGCTACCAAAACGTAGAAACGTGCACAAAAGACGTTCACACTGCAAATTGTTATTATTTGTAACTTTATTCATTTGTTATTTTTACTTTAGTTTTATTGTATATAGTTCTATTTTTCTTGGTTTTGTTGCAATGTAACCTTTTTAATAATTTTGTTAATAAAATACAATTTGCCTTAGACATAATGAAATCAGAAAATTGTTTATTATTAGTAATAATTGACATACCCTTGTGAAAAAGAAGTGTGCTTAATTGTATTGAACGTGTATTTTTTGTGCACTTAATATATTTAAAGTATATTTTTTAAAAACTGCACTTGTAGATAATATGATATAATTAAAATTAAGTGCCACTTAAGTGTACTTAAAGAAAATACACTTTAATGACAATATTTCTAAAAACACTTATGTACACTTTTTTAAAATTCACTTTGTAATATCTAATTAATTTGTACTTTAAAAAAGTACACTTTCATGACAATATTTATAAACACACTTAAGTGCACTTTTTAAAAATGCACCTTGTAGTAATGTCTACACCTAAATTTACTTAAACCATTTTAATTATGAGTATGTTTCATAAAGTGCACTTATTTTACTAATGACAAAGCACATGGAAAATAAATGATTTAAAAAAAATTAGTTGTCCAAATTTACATTGGTTAATTTATTTTTCTTCAAAATTTCACTCGCTTACACTCCAGTACAACATACTGTTGAAATGTTATAACTAGCTCCTATGAACTCAACTACAAGTGTCAGTTTTCTACATAATTTGACATTGTCAATCTTTGAGAGGAGTTGCCTAATGTACTGTAGGCTACTTTACATCTGTGTACAGAATAACCTACTTTCAATATTATGTTGTTGTATGGCGATTAAACACACATTTAATTGCATTAATTGCAAGAAAAAATGGAACAAATCTAAACCAAATTAATTTGCATTAAAATTCAGTTAAAATAGGCTACATTTCATTTTAATCAGACTCACTGTAAACATGACTGACTTTTAGTTAGGTGAATGAGTCAAGTTCTCTGAAATACAGTCCAACTACACAGTGTGTTAGAACAACCTGAACAGAAATGGATAATAAGTGATTTATAATCAACATTTAATGCACGAAATATCTTATTTTATATTTATACTTAATATTTCAATGCGCATGCGGCAAAAATACTACGTCATGATTTTGAAAAATGCGTGGTCCGCCATGTTTGCGTCATCTCGATGCGTAAGGAAAATGAAGCTGAAGAGAACAGACAACAGAGGGGCGAACCGTTTGGATCATTACAGATGAGACGTTATATGCTACAAATAACGAGTCAAGTAAGTATATCTTGATATAAGCTCTCTTGATTTTACATTTTCACCGTAACATGGTAGCTCTCTATTACGGTGTAAGTTAGTTATTTAGTTTAATCGCAGATAGGGGACTCGGGAGGTGAATTAATCATGTTTCCTATCATGTATCTAAGATTGCATTATAATAATTTCTTAAATCGGAATGTGATCGCCGGTGTGGGCATGTTCAATAAATTTGCCTGCTGTAAATACAATATTTTAATCGAACTCCTACTTTTTAAATGGACAGAAGACATTTAACGTTATATACATTTATTCCATATATTAACTTATAACAACCAGTAATGAAATAATTATTTTAATATGTTCTTTTTGCATTTGGAGAGTAAGATGTTAAAGTACTATTTGTGTTTTTAATATTTTGTAGGATCAATACAGATTTGTTATTGGAGATCCAGTCCAAGCTGTGTGGAATCACAGAGCCATCTATGGTCAAGTTAATGTTAATTATGTTTTATCAAGATAATTTATGCCCAGCCATGACACTGATCACACAAGCTAAAACATTGCTATCAAGTCTTTAGCTTTTAAATGCTTTGTATCTTGTCCATTTGTAAGTAATACATTCCCACTTGTGCATTTACAGATCCCCTAATCATTATATATTTTACAGGCCACACACCCAAAGGAAAGGAGCCGCAGCATTGCTGTGCCAGGCGTGGTAAATACAGGAACATCCTTCATGGAGATGGTGCGAGGTAAGCTGAAACTTGCAAGGCAAGATGAGGAAAAATGCAAGAATACTTTTCTCAATTTACATTGGTCTTGGGTTATTTATCTATATTTAAGTTATGTTTAATTCCCTGTAAAGTAGGAATAAAAACCATTATTAAAATGTTCTCTATTTTTAAAGTCCAGTGTCAGTGAAGATGATGTGCTCAGTGGGATACGTGAAGGAACCTCTCCAATCATTCTACCCTGACGACTGAGGTAATTCATCACAAAGGGGATGCAGTTGTGGTCAAAAGCTTACACACACCGTGCAGAATAAACTGCTTCATCAGGGTAAAAAAGAGACAACATGCTCATTTTTATGATTTCTTTTTTTTCTTCTTTTTTTCATACAGATACTGCTGAGTGAATATAAACTTTGGAGCACAACTGTACATCTATCGTTTTAATTTAATTGAGCCAATTATAATAATGGATAGATCTGTTTTATAAACAAGTTTTTTCTTTGCGTTTTCTTTTTCTTTCCTCAAGGTATATCTTTTTTTCTTTCCTGCCTCTTTGGAACATGTCCATTCACATCTACTGTGGAGAGATGGTGCACCAGTTTCCTACTGATGGAGAGCTTTTGGGACATTGACATAAACAGCACTTTCCAAACAACTTGAAAATAGTTGGTGACAAACAATTTTGTGTGCCTTTGGAGTTCTTCAGTTTTTTTTGTTTTTTTTTTCACTGTAATGCTGGAATAAGATTTTAGAATAAACCTTTTGGTCCTAAATTTGGTGCTAGTAAAGGTTTAAGACAGGGGTCTCAAACTCCCGGCCCGCGGGCCACTTGCAGGATGATATTTTGTGGCCCCCTACTTGACATCAAAGTTTAATGTTAGTGCGGCCCGCGTGTTGCTCTGAAACCAATTTTTGGCGTAGTCGTTGCGTGTGCCGCGCTTTATGCCTCACTTTGTTTGTGTGTGTGTGTTTGAGAGAGTTAGCTCGGCCCTCTCTCATGCAGTACAATTGTTTGACACCGCGTGATTGACAGTCAGTCGAAATGAATGTGGTTTAATGGCGCTCAAATGGCAATCAAATCAAAATAGGCGGGATTTACATTCTCTTTTGGCTCGCACACATGCTCCCGCAGTCTTCACACACACACACACACACACACACACACAAGCGTGTTTCAATCTATCGCGTAATGCCGTTGCGAAGAGAGACTATTCTTTCCGGTAAAATCACAAAACTAAATTGCACACACAAAATGCAACGTTTCCATGCTCTTAATATACAATCATTGATGAACATTATAATTAAGAAAACTATATGAGCGGATTAAAACTGAACATTTGAGACGATTTACTAAAAGTCTACTATTAGACCACTGAGGAACTCAAATATAAGCAGCGGATGTACGTATTTATTCACTCATGGGAATAATCTCGGGACTAATAATATTTGACAACAATTAATGCAAATATCGTTCAGAAATTCGTTCACTGATCTGTTTGACCTGGTTATGGCCTTGCTTTGAAATAGTCTATTATTTTAAATAAAAATAAACACATTTATTATTTCAGTATTACATAATGATTTAATTTCTATTGGCCATATTTATTAGTACACAATTACCATCACACACCTGTTGGTAATAGATAGGTGCGAAGGACGAAGGATATCCAGATCCAAAAATCTAAAACATATTGGCAATAAAATAAAAAAAACACACGAGTAAGCAAGAGAAGCCATGTTCATGTTCAGAAGAAACATTAATGTTGAAAAACTGTTAATAATAAAGATTGAGTATATTTGATCAGTTGTACTTTTTTTTTTTTGTGGAAAATTTGATGCGGCCCAGCCTGACCCAGAGTCTACCTCTAGCGGCCCCCAGGTAATTTGAGTTTGAGACCCCTGGTTTAAGAGCTTAGAAGTTCAGTAACACTTTACAATAAGATCTAATTTGTTAACGTTATTTAATGTATTGGCCAACATGATCTAACAGTGATTTCTTTTTATTTATTTATTTTATTTTATTTTTTACAGTGTTTATTAATAGTTGTTGACCTTGCTTAATAAATTATAGTTCAAAGCTGGTTAATTTAATTTATAGTCATTGTTCATGCAAGTTAACAATGCATTAAATAATTAACATATACAACTTTTGATTTTAAGATTGCATTAATAATAGGGGTGTAACAGTACACAAAGCTGACAGTTTGGGGAGAGAACACTAAATATAAAAATGCTTTTTTTTATTTTTATTGGTTTACTGAACAAATTGTAATTGTCCTAAACTAAAGGTTTCTTAAAGAATTAAAAACATAATATAAAAAATATCTCTACTAATTATTATTATTATTACCTTTATTTAACCAGGAGAAAAACTCACTGAGATTAAAATGTCCTGTCCTGCCCAAGATAGGCAGCTGTGTTTGCATGTACAGTTATACATAAAAAGTCACATAAAAAACATAAAACATACAACCAGTCAAAAACAATTACACACCATTAATTTACTCTCAAAATGATGTAGTAAAATTTTAAAATGACTAAATGTCACCAGATCTTTTAGCTTCAACTCAGTCTGGAGCAAATTCCAATCTGAGGCTGCGACATATCTGAAGGACGTTTTACCAAGCTTAACTCTAACAAAGGGCACACAAAGATTATAATTTGATTCAGAATGTAATATATAATTGCCTTGTTGTTTCTGTTTAATCAAACGACAAAGAATGCTGTAATGCTGTATAGTGTAGACTATATAGGGAGGCCTTACTTGCACTCGCATTGTATGCAAACATGTAAACTTCTCATAAGACCGTTTTTGCATTAACTTATAAATCTAATTATAAAATGATGTTCCTACTCCAATTCGTTGTTGAAATATAATAATTTATACACAGTGGCTGTCATTTTCATGACAGATTTATTTAAACATTATATAAATTACTCCAATAAATTTAATTAATCAAGATATCACTAACAGGTTAAGTAGAATATGATGAATATATGGGCTAATATAATGCATATATTTAGTGAAAGAGTTCATCTCTCTAGTAAATAGACAGCCGTGTTTTATCGACGTCTTTCTGCTGTTGAAACACTGAACGATTACACGATGTGATACGTTTTAGTAAGTTGTAATGTATCCTTAAAGCCCCACTTGGCTACTTTTGCTCTCGGGGTCCCCCTACAGTTAGGAAAAAATAATGTCCTCAACTACTGTCGTAAGCTGTCATCCTACAACAGGGGATGCCATCGCGCGTGCATTTGTTGACATGACAACCCTGATAGCCCTGAACTAGTGATGCGTCAGTCGTCTCATAACCCGCGGACCCCGTATGTCTATTTAATGGTCGCGGGTGCGCGGCGGGTTGTAAAAATATATACAGTGGTGCGGTGCGGGCCAAATAACTTCATAAAAGCGTCCCGCGGGTCGGTGCAGCACTAACAGTTCCCCTGAAAACTGCAAGAGGAGTCCTTCTGGCGTGTGTGAAATGTCTTCATCCCAGGTACAGTCAGTGGCATATGCTCCAGCATGTCATATGAATATAATTTCATGGGTTTTATTTTTTTCAAACGCCAAATGATCGCGATGCTCACGTTTACAAGCCAGCGTCATTATAGTAGTCTATTGGTTAGCGTTTTCCAGAATCTATATGATACTTCAGTTCAGTGTTTGAGTGGTAGCTCACCGTAACAAGCAGGACAGCATCGGTCGGGCACGCCTCCTTCAGCTCACGCCGACGAGCAAACGCTGGTCACATGTTGATCCTCGTCCTGCCTTTAATCCTATAATTTTTTCATTTCCTCTTATTGCTTTCCTCCAACACAACCTTTTCTTTCTTATTTGTCTCTGCTGCTTCGGACATGACTATATTATCCGACGAACAAAGTTGGGCTCGCACGTCCGAATGTAAGGAAGTGTGTGTGTTGGTGGAAGTGACGTATATGCCGTAAAGCAGTCGAATTTTGTAGTTCTTTTCTTTTTCTCGGGTTACTACTCGAAACCCGAAGTTTAAAAGTACGATTAAAAACGATACAGACCCCATCAGGCTATGGCAGACGTGTCATTCAACCTATTTTAAGTCGATTTATCATCACAAGAGTCTTAAAAAAATATATTATGAAGGTTGAAAAGTTACCTAGTGCTGCTTTAACATACCTTCTGATGTTAATTCATGTTTATTCTTTGACTATGACAAGGTGATCACATTCTGTCGTGCCGCGTTGCTGCTTGAACTGATGTGTCTTTACAGTGATCTGTCATGTCACATTAAAGAGCATCAAAATGGCATCACTTGAATTTCGTGATAAAATTGACAGAATACATATGTTCTTATGGAAACTTGTATTGAAGTGTGTTCCACTCATTAAACAAGCCGTCTGTTAACTGTTAAAGATTGCATTCGTACCGCTCGGTACACACATGCACTGTACCGGAAGTCCTTTACCGAACCGGTTTGGTATGAATACATGTGCCGTTACACTCCTAATTAGTAAATGTTGAAATTAACATTAACTAAGATAAATAAATGTTTATATTATTATTCATTCAAAGTTCATGTTAAATTAAGTAGTTAACTAATTAAACGTTACCCAAAGTTTTGAATCTTAGTGTTGTACATGAAACGATTCTTTTCTTTCCATTTGTTTGTATTTATTCATCTGTTGTGTGAGGTACTTTTCTGTGACGGGTAGATTTAGGTACCTTTGAATGAGGGAGATATATAATAATGCAAATAATTACATATAATTGCATATAATCCTCATTGTCCTCCAGACTCATTCTAAATGAATTTGTGTTTGTGTAAATAGTTTTTTGGGTTTTTCTCGGGCATCAAAAAAAGTTTTGTTGTATATTTGTTTTACAAATTGTTTTGTCAATAAATGTAGAGGATTTAAATTTGGATGTGTTTATTATACGAAATTGCAGCTGTATTATTTGAAAAATGTAATTATGAATGTATTTTTTATATTAGAGTGTACATGTAAATTACGTTAAGGTATATTTTAGTTCACATGAATGGCTTGTTTTTAAGACAGTAGAATGGATAATGAAAGTACATATAAAGTTGTATTTATTTCCCACTTAAGTTGTTTAAAAAAAATCACTCTTAATGGCAACTTATTGCATTTTATTTCAAATTAATATGTGATACATTTGAGATCAATTACATTTAATGTGTATTAAGTGTGTCGAAAACATTGCATTTAATTCACACTTAAGTGTATATTTAGCTGACATTAAAGTATGTTTTAGTTCACATTAATTGCTTGTCAGTACATTGAGCAGTGCACTTTAATTACAATTTTAATACACTAGAAGCGATTATGAAAGTACATATAAAGTTGTATTTAAGTCACACTTAAGTTGTTCCAAAAAATCACTCTTAATTGCAACTTATTGTATTTTATTTCAACTTAATATGTGATAAATTTGAAATCAATTACACCGAAAACATTGAATTTAATTCACAATTAAGTGTATTTAGTATAAGTATATTATCTGTGTAATAAGTACACTTTATAAAAGTACACTAAAGTGCTTTTTTTCACAAGGGTATGCTTGAAACAAAATTTTCGAATATCTCATCGATAGTTTGACTTCTCATTTGTGAAATATATTTGCAACATAACCAGTATACAGTACAGTTAGATTTACTAAGTGCTTCTGTGTCTAACAGGACTTAAGTAGCAGTGGCCCAGCTCATTAGCATTTCAACTGACATGGTGTGTGTGTGTGTGTGTGTGTGCTTGTGTGTGTGTGTGTGTGTGTGTGTGTGAGAGGACTTGCTTAAGCAGCAGCTACAAATACATTCAGCACTCTGAAAGAATATATACACTGCATGTTGTTTGAACATTTTATGTTTTCAGTTTTATTATGTTCATAACTCATGCAGCAACCCCCTGAACCGATTCTGCTCAACTACAAGCACAATTCCTGCTTTACATTCACTTTGCAGTTCTAAATATAAATTCTTTCAGCTTATTCTGTTGTTTTGTGTATAGCTCACTGTAAGTGCAACTTTAAATCTGTGTTGTTTTTGTAAGACAAATATGCATTACTGTGTATTTGTGTTCTTAGTTGAAAAAAACAACAATATTCTCAAATATTTTACAACACACTTATGTATAGTGTAACCACTTTAAAGTAAACTATGTAAAATTGTTTGAGTCCAGGGTAAACGGCATCACCTGGGGAGAATCTTAGCCTGGTCTCATCATATTTTCAGCGTAAGTACACGTTAGTTCCTGGGTATCAACACAGGTACCCCACTATATTAAGAGGGCAGTTTTTGCTTGCTTGCTGCAGAATAAAGAACAGTCTGAGATCTTTGCTTAAATTACATCATGTAACATCGTTGAATGCATCACATTTGTTGGGGTATAATACAAATGTTGTGGATAGCAATCAAAGTACTCAAATGACAAAAATTGCACTGCAGACATGTGAATAATTAGAATATAAACACGTCAAGATTGATCTACTACACATAAAGACAGATAACTTGGATAGCAGCTAGACAGCAGAAAACAAAAAAATGTGTCTAGATTTGATATTAAACTTAAGTGCCAGCAATTTATTATTTTTCATTTTCAAAGATATTTTCATCAGTTTCATCAGTTATTTTTTTTGTCTCTGCAGATGCTGGATGCATACTGCACATGGATCCGCTCTGACTCCATCCGGCCAGATGTAGACAATGCTAACAGATTGTTTGTTTCACCATCAGACACTATAGCGATCTCTAAGGGTCCTGTGTTCTGACCCCCAGACACTATAGCGGTCTCTAAGGGTCCTGTGTTCTGACCCCCAGACACTATAGCGGTCTCTAAGGGTCCTGTGTTCTGACCCCCAGACACTAGCTGTCTCTAAGGGTCCTGTGTTCTGACCCCCAGACAGTAGCTGGATCTAAGGGTCCTGTGTTCTGACCCCCAGACACTATACCGGTCTCTAAGGGTCCCGTGTTCTGACCCCCAGACACTAGCTGCCTCCAAGGGTCCTGTGTTATGACCCCCAGACACTAGCTGTCTCTAAGGGTCCTGTGTTCTGACCCCCAGCCACTATAGCGGTCTCTAAGGGTCCTGTGTTCTGACCCCCAGACACTATATCGGTCTCTAAGGGTCCCGTGTTCTGACCCCCAGACACTAGCTGTCTCCAAGGGTCCTGTGTTCTGACCCCCAGACACTAGCTGTCTCTAAGGGTCCTGTGTTCTGACCTCCAGAACCTATAGCGGTCTCTAAGGGGCCTGTGTTCTGACCCCCAGACACTATAGCGGTCTCTAAGGGTCCTGTGTTCTGACCCCCAGACACTAGCTGTCTCTAAGGGTCCTGTGTTCTGACCCCCAGACAGTAGCTGTATCTAAAGGTCCTGTGTTCTGACCCCCAGACTCTATAGCGGTCCCTAAGGGTCCTGTGTTCTGACCCCCAGACAGTAGCTGTATCTAAAGGTCCTGTGTTCTGACCCCCAGACTCTATAGCGGTCCCTAAGGGTCCTGTGTTCTGACCCCCAGACACTAGCTGTCTCTAAGGGTCCTGTATTCTGACCCCCAGACACTAGCTGTCTCTAAGGGTCCTGTGTTCTGACCACCAGACACTAGCTGTCTCTAAGGGTCCTGTGTTCTGACCCCCAGATACTATAGCGGTCTCTAAGGGTCCTGTGTTCTGACCCCCAGACACTATAGCGGTCTCTAAGGGTCCTGTGTTCTGACCCCCAGACACTATAGTTGTCTCTAAGGGTCCTGTGTTCTGACCCCCAGACACTATAGCGGTCTCTAAGGGTCCTGTGTTCTGACCCCCAGACACTAGTCTCTAAGGGTCCTGTGTTCTGACCCCCAGACACTATAGCGGTCTCTAAGGGTCCTGTGTTCTGACCCCCAGACACTATAGCGGTCTCTAAGGGTCCTGTGTTCTGACACCCAGACACTATAGCGGTCTCTAAGGGTCCTGTCTTCTGACCCCCAGACACTAGTCTCTAAGGGTCCTGTGTTCTGACCCCCAGACACTATAGCGGTCTCTAAGGGTCCTGTGTTCTGACCCCCAGACACTAGCTGTCTCTAAGAGTACTGTGTTCTGACCCCCAGACACTATAGCTGTCTCTAAGGGTCCTGTGTTCTGACCCCCAGACACTAGTCTCTAAGGGTCCTGTGTTCTGACCCCCAGACACTATAGCGGTCTCTAAGGGTCCTGTGTTCTGACCCCCAGACACTATAGCGGTCTCTAAGGGTCCTGTGTTCTGACCCCCAGACACTATAGCGGTCTCTAAGGGTCCTGTGTTCTGACACCCAGACACTATAGCGGTCTCTAAGGGTCCTGTCTTCTGACCCCCAGACACCTCCCCAGTTTACCCCTAAGCTGGGGTAAAGTGACACGCAAGGTTACTGTTTTTTTTTTAAACAATCATATATTTTCACTGACCTTCGTCCTGAATACATTCTGATCATTTCCATTGCTAAGAATCATCCCGAATTAATGGGAAATGTGTGTCAATTTTACTGATATATATAATTTTAGTTCACTTGGAGGAGAGCAAATTTAAAAAATGTCTCACTTTACCCCACTCTCCCCTACGCCAATTACATACTGCATGTTAGCATGATTTAAAAACAGGATTGCTTTCAGTTGTTTGTGTAAATTAAATATAATGTTTAGATAGTCCAGTTCTATATTGTTGAACCAACGCGTTTCAAACGACAGAAGTGTGACCATGTCATTACAGTTTCAGTATTACTGTGGCTAAGCAGCAAGATGTGTCTTTGTATGGGAAACACACCCAAAACATTTTGTTCATTGTAATGGAAAATAAGATAAATATGTTCATGTCAAGCTAAAGTAAAGCACCACACATGACAAATACGGATGTAAAGCTAGAGCAGCAGTGTAATGTGGTGCTCCTGAACGACCACAAGATTACACAGGCCAAGCAAAAGCAAACAGATAAGAAGTTCCTTTGCAAACACTGCCGTCCTGACCTTCAGGCTCCAATTGGCAACTTCATGCCTCATGGCTTAACATCTAGTGGCTTGACTTATGTGTGTCTGGACTTTAACAAGTTATTTAACTTCTTGAATAGTAATGTGAACCAGGATGAAACCCTTAGGTTTGTTTAATGTTTGATTTAAACCTGTTATGTGCCTGAGCCAATATGGCTCAAATGTATCTTAGTGCATGCATGTGTCATTTTAACAAATTATGTAGATGAGAGATAATACAGATGGCGATAACCCCACCTGATTAAGCACACATGCTGCATGCAATTATTTCTTCATGAAAAAATACCTAAATTCACTTAAAATGTGTTCTCGTCCAAGCTATGCTTGCCTTTAACATCACAGGAAGGTTTTTCTTGCTGCTGTTTTCATTGACTCAAAATGCATACTCATGCTAGCTTATGCTTAATTATTATTCCTTGCATCATACACAACTTGTAAAACACCAAACATGACTTTGACAAGCTGTATTTACTGCTTCTGCTATTGAATCAAAAGCATATTCTCATGCTAGCTTGCTTATAAGTTTAATTACAAATTATTTTGTCTCATTTTCGGCTGTAAAACACCAAACATGATTTGTACCAGTTGTTTTCCTGGTGCTGCTTTTATCAACTCAAATTGCATATTCTTAAGATAGCTTTGCTTAGGCTTAATTGTTCACTCTTTCCTGCATACACAATTTGTAAAAACCTCAAACATTAATCAGGTGTATTTACTGCTGCTATTGACTCAAAATGCATATTCTCATGCTAGCTTGCTTATATGAGCTTAAGTCTTCATTCTTTGTATCAACACAACTTATAAATCATCAAACATCATTTTCACCATGTTAGTTTCATTGATAACCACAACCCATGCAACATTACTAAAGGGCTAGCTTACAGCAACCACTGAACCAGTCTATTTAAATGTTGAGCAAGCTACCTCATTGGCTGCAGGTTCAGCAGTGGCCAATCAGCTTGTGCCATGTGTTAATGATGTGATTACATGCAATCTGCAAGCTAAGGACAAAAATCAATCTGCGCCCTCTAGAGATTCATGACTGAACTACAGCTTAATGTTACATCTTGTAAAATAATGATTAAAAAAACTGTAATTATACAGTAAATGACTATAAGTCTACTTTTATATGCACTATAAAAAGTGTTATTTTGAAATGTATTTAGAAATTTTTAATAGGGCAACAGGCATGATAGATGTAATAGAACAAATACATAGATTACCCAGCTAAACACGACATGTTGGTTACATAATTTATTTGTACTTTTTGCGAATTTCATGACTTTCTAACTGACAGAGGAACTAAAATGTTGCATGCTTGTAATTTCATCACCATCAAATGACCATCTCACAGCGTCATCAGTACGATATCCTAAGGTTAGATAACCGGAAACATTCCAATTACATTCATAATATTTAGGTAATTTCATGACTTATTGGAAACATAACAGTAATGTGCCTGTAGTTTAATTAGCATTATTCACCTTTCTCCTGATGCCGAATGCGTTTTGAATCATGGATAACACTTCAAGTTTGGGCTTCCATTCAAAACTTTCAAATGATCAACTTTCACTTTGTAACGACTGGTGATCAAACACAAACTGATAAAACCCTCACCCAGGCAGACTCTGTGATGTGTGGTTGCCTCACTGTGAATTATCACACTTTTGCTCCACTCATTCACTTCAAAACAAGTTGGAAGAGTGATTGATCTCAATGAGAGAACAGTATTGGCTACAGCAAACAGACATGCAGGCCCATAGAAATGGAATTAAGCCGACTTTAGGTATTGCCCCGCCCTCCAAGGGAAGCGTGGCTACTTATTATGCGACGATGAATGCAGCATAATAAGACTGAATAATATCCCTAATCTTCAATGAGGGAAGATAAAGCAGAGGAAGAATGTATCAGACTGGTGTCAGACGAGTTGGACCGTAAGATATAAGAGGCTATATGCATAGTAACATTCGATGGGGAAAAAGAAAATCCGTAACTTTGACTACACGAGGAGAAAAGAGAACTCTCTGCATGGGAGACAGTCCTGTAGCCAGAAACTTCCTCCAGACATTATGTACAACATACGGCTGGATTCTTTAGCTGCGGAAAAAGAGTGGCAGGACATGAATTATTGGACATTATTGGCCAGAATCCACTTGAATTAGTTTGGACTGCTCTCTCAGTAGCCGCGTTTCCATTACAGATTTGCACAAAACCTTTGTGATATTTAGGCTGATAAATGTCGATTAAAAAACGTTTGCAAAATGAAGGCATTTCCATTAACTGCTGTTATGCGTCTAAAACGTTTTTCTCCCTCTCATGATAAGTCATTCCAAAAAGTATGCAACGTATGTTGGTAAGTTTGTGTATATCCCAGCACCGCATTAGCCATTATTTTTAATGGAAGGATAGGCGTGGTATCCACCTTTTCCTCGTTTTTTTGGCTTTGAATTTCATTTAGAAATATGAACTGAATTTAGAAATGCTTTTAAAATGAAAAACTTTGCGTTTAATAAACAAAATATATATATATATTTTAAAGGAAGTCAGCGTTTGGAGTGCATGCAGAATAATCTGTTCTCTGAATCAACGACCTTTGTGAATGTACACAAATAAAAGTAGACAGTTTATAGTTTATAATTATGTCTTACACATATCTGTATTGCTAAAAATGTCTATTGTATTGTGAGTTATATCTGCTGCCATAAAGGTCAATGTCCATCAGAATGAGCCGGCGACTTCATAAGCCATGGGTTAAAGAAAACCTATAGCCTATTTAATTAGGCTTTGTTTAAATATTAGCCTCTAATATATTTTTTATTTCATATGTTGATTATTTAAAAAAGCAGCATGAGTAAGATAGGTTCTACATAAGATGCGCATATGTCTGGAGACATGGAGTGGGGTGAGGCATTGAGGATTGTTTTGAATAGGGATGCACTGATCCGATACTCAGCATCGGTATCGGCTCCGATCCGCCATTTTTTTTGCCAGATTGGGTATCAGTAAGACCGGACCGATCCAAATTTGATACTGCGCGTAGCGTGTATAATATTCTGTGTTATTGTTAAGCCCCAGTGCCCCACAAAAGGCACAAAACATTATAAAGCATCATCAACGATTTGTGCTCTATATTATAAGTGTTCTGAAGCCATTCCATAGTTTAATGTGAGGGACAGATTAATATTTAAAGGTTCATGAAACCCCAAAACAATGAAAAACAATGAAACCCTCAAAAAAATTTGAGATGTAAACAGATATGTATAGGCTGCACATCATTGAAAACACTAACGGTACTCATTAATGGTGTTCATATGTGAAAATAGTTATTTTTGCATTTTTCAGAGCGATTTCTGTCTTCCGGTTTGAAAAGCTTAGTCGGAGCAACGTCACAAATGGTGACGTCGGCGCGGCCTTTTCGGCCCAAGTATGGGCTGCTGGGCACATGCTGACGTCGACCGCTCCGAGCAATTCTCGATATATATTCATGACATAAAGCTCATTCAGTCCAATCCCTGCGCTGTAGTATGCATACAAGATAATTCAGTTAATATGCATGAGACAGTCACTTCTGTCAGGCTCGTCTTCCATCATTATTGTAGAGATATGGTGGGGAAGTTTTGGAAGCAGCGTGTGGAAAAGTCACGGAGGAAAGCTAGGCGTTGTGCTGATACGAAATAACGTAAAGGGCGCCGAGCGAGCTGTAGCCGGCGCCGTCTGTGGAAGCCTTTGCTACAAAGGCTCGGTAAAGTAAAATTAACTTGAGCAATCGCACGCCGAACCTGCAAGCGTTGACTATCTAATTTATGTCAGGAGTGCAAAATAACCAATCTGTAATCTGTAGGATAATGAACAAAATTGCCACGTCTTCTCCGTTTTATTTGTGGTCACAGCCATGCACTAAACCGCATGTGTTCGGGCTCTTAGTGAAACAGTGTGCTGCATATTTGGACAAATATAGATTTAGCTGCCGAGTGATAGACAGCGCGGATCGTCACTGCAACCCAGCGCGCGTCGCTCTGTGCTTCAGATGCGCGGTCGAGACTAGCCTCAAACCCCTTCGCTTTTACCCCGATCTAGAATTACACATATCTATCACATCGCATGTTGGGATTCACGTTCTCTTATCACGTCGGCGCATTGTTCATCTTGCCAAACTGAATGTAAGATGAACTGCTGAATGATTTGCGATCTCTGCTGCACGCGCCACTCATAGCTCTCTCATTCGCTGTACTCCTCCCTCATTTAATCTCACTGTTGTAAACAATGCCAACGTGAACCAAGAACATGTCTCAGAACCGCTGTAACTGCTGCTGTTGGTATCGCTAATCAACCTACTGACACTCGCCTATTTATGCAAACCATTCCCTCTTTCCACACAATACCATCCCACCTTTTCACAGTCGACCACTCCCCTTTTAACAAGCTTTTTCAAATCGAAGGTGTGAAAAAACACCGCTGCAGCAGAGGGGTTTCATGACCCTTTAAGTCATTCAATTCAAGTTCACGTCAATGCATGCTTCCCTGTCAGTCACTCTCCTTTCAGCTTTAAACTGTGTGTGTGCCACGTTCAGTTACGACAGTCAACACAATGAAACTTTCTCTAAGATGATTTAATGTTCCTGTTATCACGCTTGATCTGTAAATAACGCTCTATGGTAAGGCAACGAGATCTGCAAGAATACTTTTCTGTTTCTTATGGGGTGAGTTTCCATAAACATCAATATTTGTCATTTTGTGTTTATTCTAAGAACACACACACGTTATCTCATGTTTAGACCTTCCCATACCTACTTATTGTTCTTAACTGTCGTTTTAATTGTAAACGTTAGCATCGTATCACTCGCCAAAACCGTCATTTCTATAATGGGCTTTTAGATGTTAATGTTAGCATCTGCTATCCTTTATTATTAATAGTATGCGGTTCGATTTTTCCTGTTGCGTCTGTCGTTACTATGCAACCATGCAGCTTTACAGGGGGTGTGGCTTATGCAAATGAGATGTAAATGAGCCCTATTGTCACTCCCAGCAGGTGAGAACAGGTAAGAACGTCAAAACTTTAGAGGCCGTTTTCTCCCCTTTAAACTTTTTAAATGCCTACATTCAAATGGCCACAACTTCTCCTAATATTATCAGATGTATTACACATCGTTGGAAAGCTTGGAGACTACACTTTCAGAATCTGTGAATAACTCAAAATGCCTCTGTAAGGCTGGAAAATGCTAGTAGATGCCGAAATGTCTAATCGCTCTGAGAAAACAAAGGAAATTAGCATCTGAACTCATTCATACAGTTAGAGTCTCTGTCCGAGACGACATCACACTGAGTGAACCATCTATGAATGACTCTAATTTACATGCCTTTCCTTTCACATGAAACTTCCCCCAAACTCCTGCTTCCCCTCATATTGAGATCACCTGAAATGCACCAGAAATCTCTTTGTTACAATGTCAATCCTCACGATACAGTATTATATGTGTTTGATATCTTTTGAAATGTCTCAGTGCGACTGGTACAAATATCTCTACTCCACAGAAGTAAACTAGAACATCATAAATGTTTTAAGGGTTTAAAGATATCTTTCCTTGGTGTATGGTGGGTGTGGCTTTCAGCCATTTGGCCTCTCTTCTAATCAGGTCTATAGGACCTGATCAATGCAAATTCCTATTGTTAACTGGTGTTTCCATTTGAAAGAGTTTCAAATGGTTCTGGGTATGTATCTGGTTTTGGGTATTTAAGGAAATGTTGCAAAAAACTCAGGGCTTGACACTTTAAACCGGTCAGCCCGTAATGCTGGATGTCTCGAGATAGCCAGCATTATGTAGTTTTCAGAAGTCAGGTATACATTTCATTCTTTACTTCAGACTATTTGATGTTATATATGGATTACCTTTGAATTGACTATGTAATTGGCTTTATACATTTACCTGACTGTTAAATAAATTGTTACACTTTGATGGATTCTGACTTGCTCTGGAATTATTCAGGTTGGGTATAATTTCAACAAAGGGTTAAACGGAATAATTAAATGTGTACTTAAACTATTAAAAATGAATGACCAAATAACCAATTGGCATTCTAACCTAAATTCTAAATTATAATTAAATATGGAGTCAGATTAAGAGGAATTTGAATAAAATCCCCTTTGCCCCGCTGAAAAGACGAACGCGCAGCGAACTTCACCCGCCGATCGTTAGCCTCCATTGGGACGATTTGGGCGGCCTTACAAAATGGTGACCAGCCTCCGTGATGTTGCAACTCTCTTACGAGCAACGTCTTTTCAGCGAAGTATTCGATTTTAAAATCAACAAGAGGTTTGCACTTCTCTTTCTTCAGCTGTTCTGGTAAGTAAAATTCTTTTTGCCTTTTTAGAAATGTTTAGGGAAAAACAGACGCATCCCATATAGACACATTAATAGAATGGGTCGGAATACCCAATGTTAGACCGGAACCGCAATCCGGTGGGGTTTAAGAATTTAGATACAATCACATATCAGGGACATGATAGCGACAGCGCAGTAGAGGAATTGAAACTCGTGTTATGGATTTTAAAATATTTCTTTGTCGGCGTAGACCTACAACAACTAAACCTAAATTGGAAAAACATCTTCCAAACTATTTCCTGAGACTCGATAAGCATTTGTAAACTAGAGCGTTTTTAAAATCAGCTAAATGCTTTCTCCGTTGTTTTATTAGCTGCAACAAACTAGCAACACACGATGAGAACGAGCAAACAATAGAATTAAAAATCTAAGTTTGTAAACAATTGGAAGGCATTTGTGATTTGATAGATACGCACGTTGATGCATTTGTTTATGAAAAACAAAGTTGGGGAAAACAGGCTGATGTAACATTTAAAAGTTAAGAACTTTTTGTTTGATCAGAATTGGCTATAAATATTATTGCTACACAGCTAAATTACTCGTGGCTACAAATGATTAAGAGGTGGTACGATTCAAATCTAAGATTGATACACAGAATGATAGTGATGTTGTTACTGTATTTTTGTTAAGAAACCTCATGATGCTTCTGAGTGGCTCAGCGAGCCCACGGGGCGTACCACGCCCACTCGGAGAACAAAGACTTTCTCTCTATGTTCAATGGGAGCGTTTAGCCAAATAAGTAACACCTAAATCTATCACATTTTGTAAATTCAGTTAAAATTGCCACTGTGCACTGAGCAGATTAGTCTGTAAATAGACTAAATCAAGCAATTAGGCATTTGTAATCTAAAAAGAGATACAACGAATGTGCTTGCATCAGTCTTGAACCAGTCTTTCATATTCAAATGTATTGGCATGAAAATAAAATCCGAAACCTCACTCAAAACAGAATTCGAGCAGGAATTTGACTGCACTCAGCATGTGCTGCTAGTTCATTGGATGTTAACACCAACAGAGTCGCTCATTGGCCTTAAGCCTGACTGTTGTTGTGCAATCAATGTACATGCCAGCCAGTTGTGACTGCAGGGCCGAATCAAAATCATTATCTTTAAGACACTTTGATAAATATGTTGTTGCGTTCGATTTAATTTTGATTTACTCTGAAATTATTGATTTTAGTGCATTAGGATGTATTGTTACCGCAAATCTGTCAGGTTAGTAACGGACTGGAGTTCAGTTTTTGGGTGGAGCTTTGAGGCACGCCGACTGAGATTTTAGAGTTCCGCCTAACGCTTGGTATTAGTTCGTATGCATTTTCAAATTTGTAATTGTATTAAACACGTGCGCATTGAACACACGATAGTTGTTTGTGTTAATAAAAACACCTAGGCTATTTAAGTTTATTCTTTAAAACTCAAGATTGCTTTACTGTAAGTGTATGAAACACTTAGGATAAAGGTTGTAGATGCTATATGCATTCTAGACCATGTATCTTGAGAAAAACTGAATAAATGTGGTTCTTTGTTGAATTTGTTTGTCTCCCAGGTGGAGCATAGGATTGCCATGTGGCTACAGTGTTATTCAATTGCATTAACCATGAAAATGCTATAACGTATGTTGTGTTAATAACTCAGTGGATCATGTACATCCATGACACCACAAGACTACGCTCAGGTTAGTAACACGGACTAGAACACAGTTTTTCGGTGGAGCATTAAAGCACACCAGGCTGATGTTTTAGAGCTCCGACTAACACATTGGCGTTCAGATACGTAGACTTGGACTGCGGGTTGAAAGACTAAAGACGTCTTCCGTTTAGAACAATAACAAATTGTTTGACCAATCTAAATAGGGCAACCCTAATTCCTGATTGTTGTAATATTGCTCTAAATTACGTAGACGTGGAAAACCACGGCATGATTATAGAAAGTCACCATTAGAGATAGTAAGTTGGTCACTTGAATCTGTGGTGATGGTCATGGGCCTCTGATTGAAAGCAGTTTGCATTAATTACGAGAATTCAAACCCAAGGGGACTGAACAAAAATATCTTGGAATGATCAACGTGTAGCACGGGCGTCCAAGATATCAGTCGTATGGCCTCTACTGACGACCAAGACTGACGAGTTTGTGAATACTCATGTTATCGGAATCTTGGTTTACTGACTATAACGCAATATAAAAGATTTAACCTCTGTCTACTTGACCAAGACTGATAAGTTTGTGATTATGGGCCCGCATACTGGAAAGTGCGAAGACCCTGTGACTCTAAGAACCTAATGAATGATTTCAATAAAGTAAAGAGTTAAGCAGAATAATCAGACGTTTATTCATATTTATAAAGTATTAGAAATAATTAAAACGTTTACATTATTGAGTCAGATGAAATATTGAGGTAATGCAAAAAGAAATGTATTGGATTTTAATCTTAAGTTGCATTGGGTTAATTCCCAGTGCCAAAAGGGAGGGGTTGTGCTGTTCTTTTGCCTTTACAAGAACACAGCTATATGTGTGGCACTGATAATAGCAAACCAATTCACCCTTCACCACAGAAGTACCTCAATTTTTTTTACAGGTCACAGAGACCTCAAATTATCAAATGTGTGTGCGACACCGTAAAACAAAATTCAAAACAGACAACACCAAAACAGGTGAATCAATTTCTGCCCACAGATCTGACTATAAAGAGAGCAACTGGAAATAAAGCCATGGGAACCAACCCATTGGAATTCATGACAGTATGAGCGATAAAAGCTCTGATTAATCCAGAAAAATTCTCCAGCAGAACTGGGGTCTCTAATGCTCACAGCAGACTGTGAAGGCTCGACTGTAAGAACAGTTTTAAGGTGTCACACACTTTACTAAAACAACAGCAACAATTCAGACCTGGCCGATGAAACTCTGTTTCATGTGACAGCCAGGATGAATATTGCATCAGGCATAATAGTGCCATTCAAATAAGTCCAAACCTGACTGTGAAGCTGTTGATAATGTCAGAATTAACTGTGATTCTCTGCATTATTTTTGTCTCAGGTTTACAACTGCAATTCCTTGTAGGATGGACACCAAGATGGGGCTAACACCCCCATCAGAGCCAAAACAATGGAATTGTCAGAACAACCTGGAATGATGGAGATGGGTGCGAATACACTTGATGGGGCCATTCACACTTCACAAAATGACCTCCCAGTGTAGCACTGGAACTAAATTTTGCAACACAGATTGTTATTGATAAGACTCCACCCATCTCCCAAAAACAAACACAGAACACAGAACACACACCTCCTTCACTACACCCTCATATCACCTGAAACAGATCAAATCTATCCAGGTTGTACACTACACATCATAGATGGCATAGAGTCCAAAAGTGTTACTCCACTAAAGATCTATTGTCCATCTTTTCACACCAACAGATCCAAATAGCTTCAAACACACAGGACAGTAGAGTTGGTCACATGATGACAATCTAACGAAGACACACACACACACACACACACACAGACACACACACACTCACTCTCTCACAGTCTCTCAAAGTCTCTCTCTCACACACACACACACACACTCACACTCACACTCACATGCACACGCACACACTCACGCACACACACACACACACTGTGACAAGGAATACACAATCTCCATTATTGTATGACTAAACATATTTAGATCTGCCTTAATTGCATTGGAAGATTCCTGAACACACACAGTGGTTATTATATATATATATGTATATCTTCATAATTGTGATTGAATATTGAATATTATTGATGATGTTATTATTATATGCATATCATCTATTTAAATATATAAACTGCACTGACTTTTTGCTACATTTCCTTAGGTAATCCAGACCAAGAATACTTAAATTCCGCTGTCACTTTATCACAGTGACAGTGAAGAATTAGGTGATTAAATATATTTAATCCACCCCACCAATTATGACCTTAAAAAAAAACATTTGAGAGAAGGTGTACCAATCGCACTGCTGACGTGAACCCACATTGTTCTTTCTTCTATGTTTTCTTGCATTATATGTTCTTATGCATTTCTTTACGGCTTCAAGTTCATCAGTGTTCAGTCGTTAAGTGGCCATTAAGACTCTTTTCAGGTGTCAACTACGGAGAAGCCTTCCACCTATTGAAGGCTACCCAGTTAACCACACCATTGGAGGTGTGAGGATTACACAACGAGGGTCAGATTATCATTGGGAAGGTGCTACAGAAACAGAAGCTTCCCCATGAAGAAGTGACACGTTAACTGAACATTCACCAAGGTCCGAGACTGACTCTATGAATATGCTGTGCTGGACTACAGGTAGAACACCTGAACACATTCACCCGCCAGCTGAAACTCAAGCTACACACACCTGGTGAGACGGTGTCCTGCAGGTGAACAAAGAGCCTTCCGAAGGTCTCTACAGCTGCTAATATTACAAAGACAATTTCTACATCTCAAGGATTACAAACCAACATCTAACTATGATCCCATAGGACCACCAGAGTTTGACCCAACGGGATCAAGAGGTGGAATCTGTAAGGCTGGAAAATGCTAGTAGATGCCGAAATGTCTAATCGCTCTGAGAAAACAAAGGAAATTAGCATCTGAACTCATTCATACAGTTAGAGTCTCTGTCCGAGACGACATCACACTGAGTGAACCATCTATGAATGACTCTAATTTACATGCCTTTCCTTTCACATGAAACTTCCCCCAAACTCCTGCTTCCCCTCATATTGAGATCACCTGAAATGCACCAGAAATCTCTTTGTTACAATGTCAATCCTCACGATACAGTATTATATGTGTTTGATATCTTTTGAAATGTCTCAGTGCGACTGGTACAAATATCTCTACTCCACAGAAGTAAACTAGAACATCATAAATGTTTTAAGGGTTTAAAGATATCTTTCCTTGGTGTATGGTGGGTGTGGCTTTCAGCCATTTGGCCTCTCTTCTAATCAGGTCTATAGGACCTGATCAATGCAAATTCCTATTGTTAACTGGTGTTTCCATTTGAAAGAGTTTCAAATGGTTCTGGGTATGTATCTGGTTTTGGGTATTTAAGGAAATGTTGCAAAGAGCTCAGGGCTTGACACTTTAAACCGGTCAGCCCGTAATGCTGGATGTCTCGAGATAGCCAGCATTATGTAGTTTTCAGAAGTCAGGTATACATTTCATTCTTTACTTCAGACTATTTGATGTTATATATGGATTACCTTTGAATTGACTATGTAATTGGCTTTATACATTTACCTGACTGTTAAATAAATTGTTACACTTTGATGGATTCTGACTTGCTCTGGAATTATTCAGGTTGAGTATAATTTCAACAAAGGGTTAAACGGAATAATTAAATGTGTACTTAAACTATTAAAAATGAATGACCAAATAACCAATTGGCATTCTAACCTAAATTCTAAATTATAATTAAATATGGAGTCAGATTAAGAGGAATTTGAATAAAATCCCCTTTGCCCCACTGAAAAGACGAACGCGCAGCGAACTTCACCCGCCGATCGTTAGCCTCCATTGGGACGATTTGGGCGGCCTTACACCCTAGAACCGACTTGTGTCCCTATTTTCCGTGATTGGTCGCAATTGTTTTCTGATATGTTCAACTGGTAACCAGAAAAAAAACAGCAAATAAGAAAACTGACATGACTGCATTCGGTAGGCTATGTAGCCTATCAGACTCGTCATCATACCAATATTATACATCATACCTCGGGCCTGGAACACTGAACTGCAGTCTGCACTCTTTTTCCAACGGGACTCAGAGCCAAAGTAAATATATTCGGGAAGCATAACCATGCCACGAAATACTCTACTAGGGAGACCAGCCTCTCAATGCTGGCCTCCGGTACCCACCGAGCCTCCTGCCCGACCCCCGGAAGCGAGACAGGTCTAACTGCAGAACCGCAGAACCCATATACGTCACTCACAACAGTCTGAGGACGACAACAGCGCCACGGCACAGTCTCATGCCGGAAGTGGGCGGAGCTGATTTATCTTCGTATACATTGCTCTATTTGGAGCGTTTCAAGCCTAAAGTTTAAACGATGTTAATAATGTCAAGTATTTAATTAATAAGTTCTAATTGAAGATAGATAGAGATGATAGATAGGCTAGATAGATATACAAAATAAAATAATTTAAGTTAAAAATGTATTTATAAAAAAAACATTGTAACTTTTTTAAAGTAAAAAGTTGCTATTATTATTATTTATTTATATTATGTCTTAAATATTATATTAGATAAACTGAACACAAATCTTAACACACAAAAAATGAAAACAAAGATTGAGCATTTGAACATTTATTTTTATGACACAATATTTTTTTTTTTTTTACTCAAGCATCTCAGAATAAACCTTTTTTTCATAGTACATAATATACATTACACAATTCTACACTGTTATGCATAATTCAGATTAATCAAACCCCAAAACACACAGAAATTGTTTAATTTTATAAAATGTTCCTTAAAATCCCCTTAAGTAGCAAAGGCATCATATACTAGCTTGGGTTTGCTAGTATATATAAATATATATATAAAAAAAATACACAATCAGACCAAGGGGAATAAATTGAACTAAGTTTAAAGTTATTGCACAGCAGGTACATGACTAATTAAATCTAAAATACATGCAACCTCTATAAACATTGACAACTGTCTCTTTGGCCAGTTGTCGGTCAACCATTCAGCCTGTGAAAGTTGAAGGGCTTTTTCCTAGTCTTCCACTTTCAAATTTCAGAAATCAGGGCTCTTCCACTAAACTGTTGAAAACTTTTGGTTGTTCCTCAGTCTTTAAACTGCAGTGCAGACGTCTTCTGTGATCCGCCGCTCCTTCATGAGACAAGGGTACAAACAAATAGAATGAAATGTTGGAAGTGTTTTAACAATATTGTGTGTTGAAGTCAGGATGTAGCATGTATAATAAAGTTGTGAAATTCAGTTTCTCATGTCTATATTTCTGACATAAATTATACCCTGTCACAATCAAATTAATTAACCATTTTCAGTTCAAAATGTATACAGAAATTAAAGGCAGGCACTTCATAGGGCTTCTCACACTGAGCTTATCGTCATTCTAAACACACTTTTAACCTCGGGTAAAGTAACATTTCACACTTTTATATTTACGTGCTTTGGACAGTCACTGAAACACTGTGCACTCTATTTAAATGATAAAGTAAGCATTGAAGAGGAAAAATATCAAATGCAAACAGAAAACGCAATTGCAGCGAAGAAGAGACCATTTAAATTATTGTATAGTCTGAAATGTCCGTTCAGGATAAACTTGTAATACAAGGACATGCAAAGCTTGAGCATTTATGAAAACATATTGTGTGCAGTGCAGTGTCTGTCAGTGACCCTGATAATGCACATATGTTATCCCATGGTTTATTAAAGTACAGTGTGGAACGGCAGTGTATGAATACCCAGGATTAATTGTTCATCTCAGGTAAATGATGATCAGTGTGAAACATGAAGCAAGATAACCCAAGATTCTGTATATCCGGAGTTTACTATTTCAAGTGTGAAAAGCTCTCATGTTTTTTACCCTAATGAAGGGAAGCTTGTATTTTAAAAAAAGTTTTACCTTTTCCTTCTTTTTCTTACCATTAACATGAAGATCCTACTTTCAACAGAGCCATCCAACTGTTGTGGAACAGTCTAAAACAAACGAACATTATAGAATAGAACTATAGAACATTCCTGGAAAATGTGACATATAACAACACACTATCTGTATAAGTAGCTTATGTCTTTATTAGAGCCTTTTAAAACTAACCTTGTTTTTGATCAGCTTCCATTATCCGGGGGTGACATTCTGATTGTCAATTTACTGCAACAAAATCAAACAGATATATATAATGCTTGGTTGTGTATTTAATTTAATTTTAATAGGACACATTCAAACACATGAAATAGTGTTTGTATTTTGTTAGCTTAAGCACTATATATATAAATACACACACACTTGAAACTTTATAACCAACTAATTCAAAATGGACGACAAATAAATACTATTTCTTGCCACTGTGTATAAACAAATAACTCAAAACCTTCATACCTCCGTGAACAGCTGCTTTTTGAAGTGAATTTGAAGGTGTACTGTGCCATCTGGTCAGTTTAAAACACTGGGCAGTAGAAACTGTTGCAGAATTTCTTGCATTGATGTACATGGAGTAAAGCTGATTAGTGGGAAAAACACATAAAACACTGGTCAGTATCAGATAAAAGCAAATAAAAAATACGGCACCAACAACAAAGTAAAATCACAAAAAATTATGTTACTTAAAGCAAGACCATATCAACAGACGCGATAGACATCGTAAAGCAGAGCACATAAGAAAAATATAGAGCCACGTTCTGTATAAAGTGTTAATACAACAATGATGGATCAAATACACAACACAAATAAACGTGATAGATTAAAACCACAACAAAAAACAGCTGTTTACCGTGTTCTCTTCTTCCGCCGTGCCGATTGTTTAGTTTTCGTTAACTCCGCCCACTTCCGGCATGAGACTGTGCCGTGGCGCTGTTGTCCTCAGAGCGTTGTGAGTGACGTATATGGGTTCTGCGGTTCTGCAGTTGGTTATTATTGCCTGAAGCGGCCACCCGGCAGAGCTTAGTCTGGGAGGTTTTTCGTTGTGCGAACGCGTTTGCTGCCCAGCTGCAAGTCTTCTAGAGGCAGCTGGAGCAGCATGCATTAATTGGAAATCGATGTGGTCCGAGCATCGAAGACGGCGGATTGAAGCACCGACTTCCAGAAAACTCCACGGAGGAAGTGACATCGATCACTCTCCGGAAGATTTTCGTTTAGATTAATGTATCGATAAGTGAACACGATTTGGATGCTAGGCATAAAATATCTACCTTCACAAAGTCAGATTTAAATGGTCAGATTTTCCTCAGAATTAAATGTCACCATAATCACCCACCAATGAACATGTTCTGAATGATAGACTGAATAAACATATCTAACTCCTTAAAGTCAGATAATATTAAATTAATTTGAATTCCTCAGAATTAAAATTCAGCCATAATCACCACCAATCAATACTGTTTTAATATTTATTCATATGGAATGGTCTACTACACACTGCCTCAGCAAACGTGAGATTCGATCCGATTACAACATATTTAACTTAGCTTTCATCCCTTGAGATTAAGGACCACAGGCGGGAGGCTGAAAGACCCGAAAAGCGCACGCGTTGAGATATTTCTAAATAAACACAGCCGGCACCCTAAGGAGCTGACTGCATGCTGCCGTTACTATAGCTTCCGGTTATGCCGTCAAATCTACGTCATGACGCAACACCAATCAAGACTGGAATAGTTTCATTCAGACTTCAGACACGCTGCTGCTAAGGGAGTATCCCCAAATTCGTCGTTCCGATGCAGTGCAAAGTTCCCTCGATATAGGGAACTAGACGCACCCTAGCGGCAGCAAATCTAATCTGCAGCGAGTGTCATCTGGCAACTCTCAATACCTTCTGAGCTGTAAAAACAAACTCTAGTCGGGCCAATCACATCGTGTCGGTGGGCGGGGCTTAACATAATGACAGCCGAGTTGCGCTTGCGTGCTTCTAGTAAACACAGAAACTGGCGAACGGCGGCCTATCGAAACGGCTTTGACCGCAACTCTGGAAGACTTGGAGTTAAGCTTTTCTCTGAGAAAAGAACAAAGAACGGCACTGAAGTCATTCTTAAAAAGGGAAGATATGTTCAGAGTTTTGCCGACCGGATACAGCGAAAGTTTAGTCTATCAACTAGCTCTGCTTCACCTTCTTCATTGATCTGGTTGGTTGTAGCGCTATCCTATCGCGTGCAGAGGGAGTTTGAAAGACAACCATTTATCCGCCCCTCGGATTGAGCTGTCAGTGAGTTTCCAGACCAAACATTTTGATGTGGGTCTGGCTTGTCAGGCTAGTAAGTTACAACATTACATTAACATTATTTTTTTTGCAAAATGAAGTTGTTTATTTCTGATTGCCTGAGAAATGTGGCTTCATTGTATTGAGGTAAATGATCTTTGAAAAGCTTGAAATATGTTATGAACATAAATGTACTTTGTCTTGAGCTGACAGCTAACTATGGCAACATTGTTTGTTGATTGGCATTTATATTTTGTTATACTTATTTATACTTATACTAATTTATACTTATAATTATCTGTATATATATATATATATATATATATATATATATATATATATATATATATATATATATATATATATATATATATATATATAAATTAAGTACAAGTACAAAGATTAAATTGTAAAAAGGGATGCTTATGAGTGTACAACTGAAACTGCTGAGGATGTGAATGGTTTTTATTATATTACCGACCAGGTTCATTGTACTCCGCATTCTATCCTTCTTAAAAAGAGAACAAATCATTCATTATCAACTGCTTGTTTTTTGTGAAATATTAATTAACTTTTTTTTCCCCTTCAGATCAGCTGCTGTAGAAGACAGAGTGCAGAGACAAGCGTAGAAGAGAGTAGTAAGTATGATTTTATCACATGATCACCGCTGTTGTAGAGATTTTGAATCAGGCCTAATGGAGGGGGATTCGTTAAATTGGAGGATGATTCGACTTATATAGCAATGGGCCGATTTACAAAGCCAATCTCACTACAGTGGCTCTACAATAATTTGTGCGAAAAAAAAGAAAGAAAAAAAAAGATTTAAATAGTGACTTATATAGCAATGGGACGATTTCGAAACAAAGCTTCTAACGGTTATGATTCAGTGAATAGATACATGATTTGGACCGCCAAAGTCATGTGATTTTAGCAGTTATCGCGTTTGACACCCAATCCGAAATCATCAATCGATTCACTGTTCAAAGCTTTGTTTTGAAATTGGCCATCACTATAGTAGTCATTATTTCATTTTTTTGCACACAAAAACTAATTCTCGTGTCTTCATAAAATGACTGTAGAGCTGCTGTAGTGAGATGGGCTTTGTAGCGACGTCTTTAGTGCCTTTATGGGTCTTGAGAGAGGAAATGACATTGGTGTCAATGAAGGCCTTTCTGAGCCATCGGATTTCAACACTAATATCTTCATCTGTGTCTGAAGATGAAGAAAGGTCTTACGGGTGTCGAACGACATAAGGGTGAGACATGAATTAACCGAATTTTCATTTTTTGGTGAACTGAACCCTTTAAAAAGGATTAGTTCACCCAAAAATGAAATTTCTTTCCTCACCCCATAAGACCACCGTTGATCCTCGGAACACAGATTAAGATATTTTAGATTGAGTCCGAGGCCTTTCTGTCCTTTGAATGTAAGTGTCTGCCCACATGCTGTCAACGTCCAGAAGGTAATGAAAACATCATCAAAGTAGTCCATATGTGACATCAGTTGGTTAGTTAGACTCGTTTAAAGCATCAACAATACATTTTGGTCCAAAAATAACAAAAAATACAACTTTATTCAGCATTGTCTTCTCTTCCGTGTTCCTCAAATAAAGAATCAAACGGTCATGAATCATGATTCGAATCGCGTGTGAAAAACTGGTAAACTGCTGAAATCAGGTGACATTGGCGATACGAATCTCAAACCAATCTGCTGATTCGCGACCGTTTGATTTTTTATTTGAGGTTTGAAAACAAACACGGAAAAGAAGACAATGCTGAATAAAGTCGTAGTTTTTGTTATTTTTGGACCAAAATGTATTGTTGATGCTTCAAACGAGTCTAACTAACCAACTGATGTCACATATGGATTACTTTGATGATGTTTTCATTACCTTCTGGACGTGGACAGCAAGTAAAGGACAGAAAGCTTTCAGACTAGATCTAAAATATCTTAAACTGTGTTCCGAGGATGAACGGAGGTCTTACGGGTGTGGAACGACATGGGGGTGAGTCATTAATTAAAGACGTTTCATTTTTGGGTGAATTAACCCTTTAAGTCTTGATAGGAAATTGATAGAAACTGACTCCAAATGGCTCATTTCTGTGGTTCCTTTGAGGCAAATCTGTCTGTTATTTAATTGTTTTAGTTTTTTTTTTTTTAAAGCCGCAGGTCACTTGTCATAGTCGTCCTGGCATGTGCTATTTTGCACAACTTTTAATTTCCTTAAATCTCTACAACAGAGGTGAAGCGTGCATGTTATCATGACCACACTAGACACATTCATGGGAAATATAGGTTTAAATAAAACACAATAAAGTGGCGCATGTTTTATGTTGTAGAATAAAACACGCAAGTGTCTTGAGCTTGTGTTCACCACAAACTGTATTTTAGCCATTTAAACTAAATAGCATTCAAAAAACACATCGACTTCATTGTTGAGGTAAAACATTATATAAATACTGTTGTGTTTCTGGCAGAAAGCAATCGCTTCATGACTTAAGACAACAATGTGTCACACTCAGGGTTTAATATGGATTCGTTTATTCATACCCTTAGTTGCAGAAATTGCAAGCCGTACTCAAAGAAGTGATCGTCCACTTGAAGATGATTGGCATTAAAACTCTTCTGTGTCCTCGTTTGGTCTTTTGCAGGCTTGATTGTAAAGAAAAAATGCATTCACTTCTGCACTCCCGGGTGAAAAAGACTATTACTATTAAATGTATTAAAAGTGTACTCAAGTATGTTTTTAGTACAATTCAAATATAACAAACATACTACTTAAGTTTCCAGTGCATTTTTAATTCATTTAATAGGACATCCTTTTCAACCTGGGCTTTGTTTTCCAGAAACTTTTATTCAATGATGTCATATTCCAACACACTCACATGAGACTGTATCAATAGTATGAGTGCAATCGTTGAATTTTCGCCAAAATGAGTTTTGGTGTGCATATACTACGCAGTTTTTCGCATGCATACGATACGCACTTTATGGCGTGTATATATGACGCCCTTGGGTAGGATGGGGGCGGGGTTTGAGCATAATACGCCATAAAGTGCGTATCATATTCACGTGAAAAACTGAGTACCATATGCACAGCAAAACTCATTTTGCTGTATGCATTCCACGACATTGCAAACTCATATTATGTATATGCATTTTCATGAGAGAGTGTGCTTTTTAGTAATACAGGTAAACTGAAATGTTCTATAAGTGGATGAAAATAGCTCTGCCATAGCACTTATTGATCTTTCATTTATTATAATGTATTTGTCAAGAGATTATGTATGCTGCTGTACTTTTTTAATGAACTCAAGGAATTTATTTTGTAATGTATATGATATAGTACATTAAAGTTTTCTATATTTCAAAGTGTGTAAATGTCTTAACATTTATATTTAATAATTGTGCACTTTTTATACCATTTTGAATACTGAAGGAAACAGCATTATAATATACTAGTAGTGTAATATTAAAATAATGTTTAAAATGATATCCACTCTCAATAGATGAAGACACGAAGTCTCCTGGAGTATGGCAGGCCGGGAGGTCCAAAAATAAGACTAATAACTTGTTTTGGGAAATCACTATACTATAGCCAGTAACTACTGACTTACCCACTGAGAGGCCGGCGGTGGATCTGTATAAGTACTTTCCTCACATGGCTGACGACTGACTCTCCTCATGCAGCAGGCGACTCACTTTCCTCACACAGCGACTCTTATTAGTATTATTAGCTATTAATAATATTATTATTAGCGGGTTATTAGTCTTATTTTTGGACCTCCCGGCCTGCCATACTGGAGGGGGACGAATACTCCACACTTTAAATTCTAGGTGGAAAAGTGTTCAAAAGCATGTGATGCAGCATCCATGCCAGCAGCTGTCAGTGTGAAGTCTGCCGTATAGGCCGGCAGGTTACAGGCCAGCTTTGGTTTGGCTCTGTCTTGACCTTCAGCCCAAATGGACGTAGGAGCTAAAATGAGAAGAACACACACCACATTAACACACATCTGGCTGGAATACTCAGCTGTACTATCGAGCAGCAATGCAATAATGTCCAGGTACAATGATGTCTATTCAGTCAGTGTTTTCATAATCCATAAATTATCAGGACTCCAAAAGCCGAGCAGAAAGAATGTACATTATATGATCAGCTGAGTGTATTCTCTTTTACTTATACTCTTAATAAATCATTGAGACATACCCAGACAGATAATCAAGAAAGGGGTTTTCTCACCCAAAAGCTTTTTTTTTTTTTCTAACTGGAAAACTGCATGAGTCATGTGAACATATTTTATGGTTATGGTTACAAGAGATTCTAATGAACCCACTGATGTCGACTACTTTGATGATGTTTTTATTCCCTTTCTGGTCCTTCTGGACATGGACAGTACACCGGCGTACATACGTTTTCAATGGAGGAACAGAAAGCTCTCGGACTAAATATAAAATATCTTAACTACTTAAACTCCAAGACCATTTTCTGGGATTTCCGCCTTGATTTGGCCTGCCCATATTGAAAAGCTTCCCATACACACAATAACTTCCCATAGAGTTCCGAATTGTGGTGTCAAATACAGGAAACCCTTTGGAGTTACATAAAACACTGCTAAAGGTTATGAACATGTAAGTATATGTTGTCTGAGCTGCAGGGCCGGCTCTAGCTCTTTGGTTGCCCTACGCGAGATGGAATTTTTTTTTTTTATATTATTATTTTTTTTTTTACAATGACAAATAACTTTGAATAATTAATGAATTATGTTATTATACTATTTGGGGTTTCAAGCAACATAATGCAATGTAATTGATTTCAAAGAGTTTAGTGTGAATTCAGTTTGATTGGGACACTTTTTCCCCAGTCATTTTAAAGGCAAAAACTGTCAGAATCATTTGATTTAGTAAACTATCCGATACACACAATAATCTGAATAGCCTATATCTCAAACTGACTGTCAAAGTGCAACATGGTTACAAATTTAACATCAGTGCAAGAACAAAATGTATGCAACTTAAGCAAATATTCAGGAGTCAGGATTAGGTTTACCACCATCAAACAAACCAAATGTGGGACGATTAGTAAGTTTGTGTGGGACAATGTGAGGAATGTTACCGACACTAAAACATAACCTGAAACTGTTATATAATGTCTAAGTTAATAAAATATGTGTATTCTGCCTTTCAGCTGATAAACATATTTTGTTCTTTAGTCACTACCAGAAAACACCATTACATCACAATGTAACATAACACATATTTATTTTACATGTAATTTAAATTCAAAATCACTGAGCCCAAAGGCTCAGGCATCATGCAGATAAACTATTTCTGAAAGAGTTCTGACCACGTCCAACTAAAACCCAACAAAATAAATAATGAACAAATAAAATATAAATCAACATGAAATTAGTTCATTGACAGTTTAATATATTCATTTATATTATATATTAACAATATAACCAATTTAAGGTGGGAGTAAAATTTACTCTGTTAAGGTTGGATTAACATTGACTCTTAAGGTGGGAGTAACATTCACTCTCTTAAGGTTCAAGTAAAATTGACTCTCTTAATGTTGGAGTAACATTGACTCTCTTAAGGTGGGAGTAACATTGACTCTCTTAAGGTGGGAGTAACATTGACTCTCTTAAGTTTGGAGTAACATTGACTCTCTTAGGGTGGGAGTAACATTGACTCTCTTAAGGTTTTAGTAACCTTGACTCTCTTAAGGTTGGAGTAACCTTGACTCTCTTAAGGTGGGAGTAACCTTGACTCTCTTAAGGTTGGAGTAACATTGACTCTCTTCAGGTGGGAGTAACATTGACTCTATTAAGGTTGTAGTAACATTGACTCTATTAAGGTTGGAGTAACATTGACTCTCTTAAAGTGGGAGTAACATTGACACTCTTAAGGTGGGAGTAACATTGACTCTCTCAAGGTTGGAGTAACCTTGACTCTCTTAAGGTTGGAGTAACATTGACTCTATTAAGGTGGAATTAACATTGACTATTAAGGTTGGAGTAACCTTGACTCTCTTAAGGTTGGAGTAACATTGACTCTCTTAAGGTGGAAGTAACATTGACTCTCTTAAGGTTGGAGTAACATTGACTCTCTTAAGGTTGGAGTAACATTGACTCTCTTAAGGTTGGAGTAACATTGACTCTTTTAAGGTGGGAGTAACATTGACTCTCTTAAGGTTGGAGTAACATTGACTCTCTTAAGGTTGGAGTAACATTGACTCTTTTAAGGTTGGAGTAACATTGACTCTCTTAAGGTGGGAGTAACATTGACTCTCTTAAGGTTGGAGTAACATTGACTCTCTTAAGGTTGGAGTAACATTGACTCTTTTAAGGTGGGAGTAACATTGACTCTCTTAAGGTTGGAGTAACATTGACTCTCTTAAGGGGGGAGTAACATTGACTCTCTTAAGGTGGGAGTAACATTGACTCTCTTAAGTTTGGAGTAACATTGACTCTCTTAAGGTGGGAGTAACATTGACTCTCTTAAGGTTTTAGTAACATTGACTCTCTTAAGGTTGGAGTAACATTCACTCTCTTAAGGTTGGAGTAACATTGACTCTCTCAACGTTGGAGTAACATTGACTCTATTAAGGTTGGAGTAACATTGAGTTTCTTAACGTTGGAGTAACATTGACTCTATTAAGGTTGGAGTAACATTGACTCTCTTAAGGTGGGAGTAACATTGACTCTCTTAAGGTGGGAGTAACATTGACTCTCTTACGTTTGGAGTAACATTGACTCTCTTAAGGTTGGAGTAACATTGACTTTCTTAAGGTTGGAGTGACATTGACTCTCTTAAGGTTCAAGTAACATTGACTCTCTTAAGGTTGGAGTAACATTGACTCTCTTAAGGTTGGAGTAACATTGACTCTCTTAAGGTTGGAGTAACCTTGACTCTCTTAAGGTTGGAGTAACTTTGACTCTCTTAAGGTTGGAGTAACCTTGACTCTCTTAAGGTGGGAGTAACCTTGACTCTCTTAAGGTTGGAGTAACATTGACTCTCTTAAGGTTGGAGTAACATTGACTCTCTTAAGGTGGGAGTAACTTTGACTCTCTTAAGGTGGGAGTTACATTGACTCTCTTAAGGTGGGAGTAACTTTGACTCTCTTAAGGTTGGAGTAACATTGACTCTCTTAAGGTGGGAGTAACATTGACTCTCTTAAGGTTGGAGTAACATTGACTCTCTTAAGGTTGGAGTAACATTGACTCTATTAAGGTTGGAGTAACATTGACTCTTAAGGTGGGAATAACATTCACTCTCTTAATGTTCAAGTAAAATTGACTCTCTTAATGTTGGAGTAACATTGACTCTCTTAAGGTGGGAGTAACATTGACTCTCTTAAGGTGGGAGTAACATTGACTCTCTTAAGGTGGGAGTAACATTGACTCTCTTAAGTTTGGAGTAACATTGACTCTCTTAAGGTGGGAGTAACATTGACTCTCTTAAGGTGGGAGTAACATTGACACTATTAAGGTGGGAGTAACATTGACTCTCTCTCAAGGTTGGAGTAACCTTGACTCTCTTAAGGTTGGAGTAACATTGACTCTATTAAGGTGGGATTAACATTGACTATTAAGGTTGGAGTAACCTTGACTCTCTTAAGGTTGGAGTAACATTGACTCTCTTAAGGTGGGAGTAACATTGACTCTCTTAAGGTTGGAGTAACATTGACTCTCTTAAGGTGGGAGTAACATTGACTCTCTTAAGGTTGGAGTAACATTGACTCTCTTAAGGTTGGAGTAACATTGACTCTTTTAAGGTGGGAGTAACATTGACTCTCTTAAGGTTGGAGTAACATTGACTCTTTTAAGGTGGGAGTAACATTGACTCTCTTAAGTTTGGAGTAACATTGACTCTCTTAAGGTGGGAGTATCATTGACTCTCTTAAGGTTTTAGTAACATTGACTCTCTTAAGGTTGGAGTAACATTCACTCTCTTAAGTTTGGAGTAACATTGACTCTCTTAACGTTGGAGTAACATTGACTCTATTAAGGTTGGAGTAACATTGACTCTATTAAGGTTGGAGTAACATTGAGTTTCTTAACGTTGGAGTAACATTGACTCTATTAAGGTTGGAGTAACATTGACTCTCTTAAGGTGGGAGTAACCTTGACTCTTTTAAGGTGGGAGTAACATTGACTCTTATGTTTGGAGTAACATTGACTCTCTTAAGGTTGGAGTAACATTGAATCTAATAAGGTTGGAGTAACATTGACTCTCTTAAGGTTGGAGTGACATTGACTCTCTTAAGGTGGGAGTAACATTGACTCTCTTAAGGTGGGAGTAACATTGGCTCTCTTAAGGTGGGAGTAACAATGACTCTCTTAAGGTGGGAGTAACATTGACTCTCTTAAGGTGGGAGTGACATTGACTCTCTTAAGGTTCGAGTAACATTGACTCTCTTAAGGTTGGAGTAACATTGACTCTCTTAAGGTGGGAGAAACATTGACTCTCTTAAGGTTGGAGTAACATTGACTCTCTTAAGGTGGGAGTAACATTGACTCTCTTATGGTTGGAGTAACATTGACTCTCTTAAGGTTGGAGTAACATTGACTCTATTATGGTTGGAGTAACATTGACTCTCTTAAGGTGGGAGTAATATTGACTCTCTTAAGCTTTTAGTAACATTGACTCTCTTAAGGTTGGAGTAACATTGACTCTCTTATGGTTGGAGTAACCTTGACTCTCTTAAGGTGAGAGTAACATTGACACTCTTAAGGTTGGATTAACCTTGACTCTCTTAAGGTTGGAGTAACATTGACTCTCTTAAGGTGGGAGTAACATTGACTCTCTTAAGGTTGGAGTAACATTGACTCTCTTAAGGTGGGAGTAACTTTGACTCTCTTAAGGTGGGAGTTACATTGACTCTCTTAAGGTGGGAGTAACTTTGACTCTCTTAAGGTTGGAGTAACATTGACTCTCTTAAGGTGGGAGTAACATTGACTCTCTTAAGGTTGGAGTAACATTGACTCTCTTAAGGTTGGAGTAACATTGACTCTATTAAGGTTGGAGTAACATTGACTCTTAAGGTGGGAATAACATTCACTCTCTTAATGTTCAAGTAAAATTGACTCTCTTAATGTTGGAGTAACATTGACTCTCTTAAGGTGGGAGTAACATTGACTCTCTTAAGGTGGGAGTAACATTGACTCTCTTAAGGTGGGAGTAACATTGACTCTCTTAAGTTTGGAGTAACATTGACTCTCTTAAGGTGGGAGTAACATTGACTCTCTTAAGGTGGGAGTAACATTGACACTATTAAGGTGGGAGTAACATTGACTCTCTCTCAAGGTTGGAGTAACCTTGACTCTCTTAAGGTTGGAGTAACATTGACTCTATTAAGGTGGGATTAACATTGACTATTAAGGTTGGAGTAACCTTGACTCTCTTAAGGTTGGAGTAACATTGACTCTCTTAAGGTGGGAGTAACATTGACTCTCTTAAGGTTGGAGTAACATTGACTCTCTTAAGGTGGGAGTAACATTGACTCTCTTAAGGTTGGAGTAACATTGACTCTCTTAAGGTTGGAGTAACATTGACTCTTTTAAGGTGGGAGTAACATTGACTCTCTTAAGGTTGGAGTAACATTGACTCTTTTAAGGTGGGAGTAACATTGACTCTCTTAAGTTTGGAGTAACATTGACTCTCTTAAGGTGGGAGTATCATTGACTCTCTTAAGGTTTTAGTAACATTGACTCTCTTAAGGTTGGAGTAACATTCACTCTCTTAAGTTTGGAGTAACATTGACTCTCTTAACGTTGGAGTAACATTGACTCTATTAAGGTTGGAGTAACATTGACTCTATTAAGGTTGGAGTAACATTGAGTTTCTTAACGTTGGAGTAACATTGACTCTATTAAGGTTGGAGTAACATTGACTCTCTTAAGGTGGGAGTAACATTGACTCTTTTAAGGTGGGAGTAACATTGACTCTTATGTTTGGAGTAACATTGACTCTCTTAAGGTTGGAGTAACATTGAATCTAATAAGGTTGGAGTAACATTGACTCTCTTAAGGTTGGAGTGACATTGACTCTCTTAAGGTGGGAGTAACATTGACTCTCTTAAGGTGGGAGTAACATTGGCTCTCTTAAGGTGGGAGTAACAATGACTCTCTTAAGGTGGGAGTAACATTGACTCTCTTAAGGTGGGAGTGACATTGACTCTCTTAAGGTTCGAGTAACATTGACTCTCTTAAGGTTGGAGTAACATTGACTCTCTTAAGGTGGGAGAAACATTGACTCTCTTAAGGTTGGAGTAACATTGACTCTCTTAAGGTGGGAGTAACATTGACTCTCTTATGGTTGGAGTAACATTGACTCTCTTAAGGTTGGAGTAACATTGACTCTATTATGGTTGGAGTAACATTGACTCTCTTAAGGTGGGAGTAATATTGACTCTCTTAAGCTTTTAGTAACATTGACTCTCTTAAGGTTGGAGTAACATTGACTCTCTTATGGTTGGAGTAACCTTGACTCTCTTAAGGTGAGAGTAACATTGACACTCTTAAGGTTGGATTAACATTGACTCTCTTAAGGTTGGAGTAACATTGACTCTCTTAAGGTGGGAGTAACATTGACTCTCTTAAGGTGGGAGTAACATTGACTCTCTTAAGGTGGGAGTAACATTGACTCTCTTAAGGTGGGAGTAACATTGACACTATTAAGGTGGGAGTAACATTGACTCTCTCTCAAGGTTGGAGTAACCTTGACTCTCTTAAGGTTGGAGTAACATTGACTCTATTAAGGTGGGATTAACATTGACTATTAAGGTTGGAGTAACCTTGACTCTCTTAAGGTTGGAGTAACATTGACTCTCTTAAGGTGGGAGTAACATTGACTCTCTTAAGGTTGGAGTAACATTGACTCTCTTAAGGTGGGAGTAACATTGACTCTCTTAAGGTTGGAGTAACATTGACTCTCTTAAGGTTGGAGTAACATTGACTCTTTTAAGGTGGGAGTAACATTGACTCTCTTAAGGTTGGAGTAACATTGACTCTTTTAAGGTGGGAGTAACATTGACTCTCTTAAGTTTGGAGTAACATTGACTCTCTTAAGGTGGGAGTATCATTGACTCTCTTAAGGTTTTAGTAACATTGACTCTCTTAAGGTTGGAGTAACATTCACTCTCTTAAGTTTGGAGTAACATTGACTCTCTTAACGTTGGAGTAACATTGACTCTATTAAGGTTGGAGTAACATTGACTCTATTAAGGTTGGAGTAACATTGAGTTTCTTAACGTTGGAGTAACATTGACTCTATTAAGGTTGGAGTAACATTGACTCTCTTAAGGTGGGAGTAACATTGACTCTTTTAAGGTGGGAGTAACATTGACTCTTATGTTTGGAGTAACATTGACTCTCTTAAGGTTGGAGTAACATTGAATCTAATAAGGTTGGAGTAACATTGACTCTCTTAAGGTTGGAGTGACATTGACTCTCTTAAGGTGGGAGTAACATTGACTCTCTTAAGGTGGGAGTAACATTGGCTCTCTTAAGGTGGGAGTAACAATGACTCTCTTAAGGTGGGAGTAACATTGACTCTCTTAAGGTGGGAGTGACATTGACTCTCTTAAGGTTCGAGTAACATTGACTCTCTTAAGGTTGGAGTAACATTGACTCTCTTAAGGTGGGAGAAACATTGACTCTCTTAAGGTTGGAGTAACATTGACTCTCTTAAGGTGGGAGTAACATTGACTCTCTTATGGTTGGAGTAACATTGACTCTCTTAAGGTTGGAGTAACATTGACTCTATTATGGTTGGAGTAACATTGACTCTCTTAAGGTGGGAGTAATATTGACTCTCTTAAGCTTTTAGTAACATTGACTCTCTTAAGGTTGGAGTAACATTGACTCTCTTATGGTTGGAGTAACCTTGACTCTCTTAAGGTGAGAGTAACATTGACACTCTTAAGGTTGGATTAACATTGACTCTCTTAAGGTTGGAGTAACATTGACTCTCTTAAGGTGGGAGTAACATTGACTCTCTTAAGGTGGGAGTAACATTGACTCTCTTAAGGTTGGAGTAACATTGACTGTCTTATGGTTGGAGTAACATTGACTCTCTTAAGGTGGGAGTAACCTTGACTCTCTTAAGGTTGGAGTAACATTGACTCTCTTAAGGTTGGAGTAACATTGACTCTCTTAAGGTGGGAGTAACTTTGACTCTCTTAAGGTGGGAGTTACATTGACTCTCTTAAGGTGGGAGTAACTTTGACTCTCTTAAGGTTGGAGTAACATTGACTCTCTTAAGGTGGGAGTAACATTGACTCTCTTAAGGTTGGAGTAACATTGACTCTCTTAAGGTTGGAGTAACATTGACTCTATTAAGGTTGGAGTAACATTGACTCTTAAGGTGGGAATAACATTCACTCTCTTAATGTTCAAGTAAAATTGACTCTCTTAATGTTGGAGTAACATTGACTCTCTTAAGGTGGGAGTAACATTGACTCTCTTAAGGTGGGAGTAACATTGACTCTCTTAAGGTGGGAGTAACATTGACTCTCTTAAGTTTGGAGTAACATTGACTCTCTTAAGGTGGGAGTAACATTGACTCTCTTAAGGTGGGAGTAACATTGACACTATTAAGGTGGGAGTAACATTGACTCTCTCTCAAGGTTGGAGTAACCTTGACTCTCTTAAGGTTGGAGTAACATTGACTCTATTAAGGTGGGATTAACATTGACTATTAAGGTTGGAGTAACCTTGACTCTCTTAAGGTTGGAGTAACATTGACTCTCTTAAGGTGGGAGTAACATTGACTCTCTTAAGGTTGGAGTAACATTGACTCTCTTAAGGTGGGAGTAACATTGACTCTCTTAAGGTTGGAGTAACATTGACTCTCTTAAGGTTGGAGTAACATTGACTCTTTTAAGGTGGGAGTAACATTGACTCTCTTAAGGTTGGAGTAACATTGACTCTTTTAAGGTGGGAGTAACATTGACTCTCTTAAGTTTGGAGTAACATTGACTCTCTTAAGGTGGGAGTATCATTGACTCTCTTAAGGTTTTAGTAACATTGACTCTCTTAAGGTTGGAGTAACATTCACTCTCTTAAGTTTGGAGTAACATTGACTCTCTTAACGTTGGAGTAACATTGACTCTATTAAGGTTGGAGTAACATTGACTCTATTAAGGTTGGAGTAACATTGAGTTTCTTAACGTTGGAGTAACATTGACTCTATTAAGGTTGGAGTAACATTGACTCTCTTAAGGTGGGAGCAACATTGACTCTTTTAAGGTGGGAGTAACATTGACTCTTATGTTTGGAGTAACATTGACTCTCTTAAGGTTGGAGTAACATTGAATCTAATAAGGTTGGAGTAACATTGACTCTCTTAAGGTTGGAGTGACATTGACTCTCTTAAGGTGGGAGTAACATTGACTCTCTTAAGGTTGGAGTAACATTGACTCTCTTAAGGTGGGAGTAACATTGACTCTCTTATGGTTGGAGTAACATTGACTCTCTTAAGGTTGGAGTAACATTGACTCTATTATGGTTGGAGTAACATTGACTCTCTTAAGGTGGGAGTAACATTGACTCTCTTAAGGTGGGAGTAACATTGACTCTCTTAAGGTTGGAGTAACATTGACTCTCTTAAGGTTGGAGTAAAATTGACTCTCTTAAGGTGGGAGTAACATTGACTCTCTTATGGTTGGAGTAACATTGACTCTCTTAAGGTTTTAGTAACATTGACTCTCTTAAGTTTGGAGTAACATTAACTCTCTTAAGGTGGGAGTAATATTGACTCTCTTAAGCTTTTAGTAACATTGACTCTCTTAAGGTTGGAGTAACATTGACTCTCTTATGGTTGGAGTAACCTTGACTCTCTTAAGGTGAGAGTAACATTGACACTCTTAAGGTTGGATTAACATTGACTCTCTTAAGGTTGGAGTAACATTGACTCTCTTAAGGTGGGAGTAACATTGACTCTCTTAAGGTGGGAGTAACATTGACTCTCTTAAGGTGGGAGTAACATTGACTCTCTTAAGGTTGGAGTAACATTGACTGTCTTATGGTTGGAGTAACATTGACTCTCTTAAGGTGGGAGTAACCTTGACTCTCTTAAGGTTGGAGTAACATTGACTCTCTTAAGGTTGGAGTAACATTGACTCTCTTAAGGTGGGAGTAACTTTGACTCTCTTAAGGTGGGAGTTACATTGACTCTCTTAAGGTGGGAGTAACTTTGACTCTCTTAAGGTTGGAGTAACATTGACTCTCTTAAGGTGGGAGTAACATTGACTCTCTTAAGGTTGGAGTAACATTGACTCTCTTAAGGTTGGAGTAACATTGACTCTATTAAGGTTGGAGTAACATTGACTCTTAAGGTGGGAATAACATTCACTCTCTTAATGTTCAAGTAAAATTGACTCTCTTAATGTTGGAGTAACATTGACTCTCTTAAGGTGGGAGTAACATTGACTCTCTTAAGGTGGGAGTAACATTGACTCTCTTAAGGTGGGAGTAACATTGACTCTCTTAAGTTTGGAGTAACATTGACTCTCTTAAGGTGGGAGTAACATTGACTCTCTTAAGGTGGGAGTAACATTGACACTATTAAGGTGGGAGTAACATTGACTCTCTCTCAAGGTTGGAGTAACCTTGACTCTCTTAAGGTTGGAGTAACATTGACTCTATTAAGGTGGGATTAACATTGACTATTAAGGTTGGAGTAACCTTGACTCTCTTAAGGTTGGAGTAACATTGACTCTCTTAAGGTGGGAGTAACATTGACTCTCTTAAGGTTGGAGTAACATTGACTCTCTTAAGGTGGGAGTAACATTGACTCTCTTAAGGTTGGAGTAACATTGACTCTCTTAAGGTTGGAGTAACATTGACTCTTTTAAGGTGGGAGTAACATTGACTCTCTTAAGGTTGGAGTAACATTGACTCTTTTAAGGTGGGAGTAACATTGACTCTCTTAAGTTTGGAGTAACATTGACTCTCTTAAGGTGGGAGTATCATTGACTCTCTTAAGGTTTTAGTAACATTGACTCTCTTAAGGTTGGAGTAACATTCACTCTCTTAAGTTTGGAGTAACATTGACTCTCTTAACGTTGGAGTAACATTGACTCTATTAAGGTTGGAGTAACATTGACTCTATTAAGGTTGGAGTAACATTGAGTTTCTTAACGTTGGAGTAACATTGACTCTATTAAGGTTGGAGTAACATTGACTCTCTTAAGGTGGGAGTAACATTGACTCTTTTAAGGTGGGAGTAACATTGACTCTTATGTTTGGAGTAACATTGACTCTCTTAAGGTTGGAGTAACATTGAATCTAATAAGGTTGGAGTAACATTGACTCTCTTAAGGTTGGAGTGACATTGACTCTCTTAAGGTGGGAGTAACATTGACTCTCTTAAGGTTGGAGTAACATTGACTCTCTTAAGGTGGGAGTAACATTGACTCTCTTATGGTTGGAGTAACATTGACTCTCTTAAGGTTGGAGTAACATTGACTCTATTATGGTTGGAGTAACATTGACTCTCTTAAGGTGGGAGTAACATTGACTCTCTTAAGGTGGGAGTAACATTGACTCTCTTAAGGTTGGAGTAACATTGACTCTCTTAAGGTTGGAGTAAAATTGACTCTCTTAAGGTGGGAGTAACATTGACTCTCTTATGGTTGGAGTAACATTGACTCTCTTAAGGTTTTAGTAACATTGACTCTCTTAAGTTTGGAGTAACATTAACTCTCTTAAGGTGGGAGTAATATTGACTCTCTTAAGCTTTTAGTAACATTGACTCTCTTAAGGTTGGAGTAACATTGACTCTCTTATGGTTGGAGTAACCTTGACTCTCTTAAGGTGAGAGTAACATTGACACTCTTAAGGTTGGATTAACATTGACTCTCTTAAGGTTGGAGTAACATTGACTCTCTTAAGGTGGGAGTAACATTGACTCTCTTAAGGTGGGAGTAACATTGACTCTCTTAAGGTTGGAGTAACATTGACTGTCTTATGGTTGGAGTAACATTGACTCCCTTAAGGTGGGAATAACATTGACTCTCTTAAGGTGGGAGTAACCTTGACTCTCTTAAGGTGGGAGTAACATTGACTCTCTTTAGGTGGGAATAACATTGACTCTCTTAAGGTTGGAGTAACATTGACTCCCTTAAGGTGGGAGTAACATTGACTCTATTAAGGTTGGAGTAACCATGACTCTCTTAAGGTTGGAGTAACATTGACTCTCTTAAGGTGGGAGTAACATTGACTCTCTTAAGGTGGGAGTAACCTTTACTCTCTTAAGGTTGGAGTAACATTGACTCTCTTAAGGTTGGAGTAACATTGACTCTCTTAAGGTTGGAGTAACCTTGACTCTCTTAAGGTGGGAGTAACATTGACTCTCTTAAGGTGGGAGTAACATTGACTCTCTTAAGGTGGGAGTAACATTGACTCTCTTAAGGTTGGAGTAACATTGACTCTCTTAAGGTGGGAGTAATATTGACTCTCTTAAGCTTTTAGTAACATTGACTCTCTTAAGGTTGGAGTAACATTGACTCTCTTAAGGTTGGAGTAACATTGACTCTCTTAAGGTTCGAGTAACATTGACTCTCTTAAGGTTGGAGTAACATTGACTCTCTTAAGGGGGAGTAACATTGACTCTCTTAAGGTTGGAGTAACATTGACTCTCTTAAGGTGGGAGTAACATTGACTCTCTTAAGGTGGGAGTAACCTTTACTCTCTTAAGGTTGGAGTAACATTGACTCTCTTAAGGTGGGAGTAACATTGACTCTCTTAAGGTGGGAGTAACATTGACTCTCTTTAGGTGGGAGTAACATTGACTCTCTTAAGGTGGGAGTAACATTGACTCTCTTAAGGTTGGAGTAACATTGACTCTCTTAAGGTTGGAGTAACATTGACTCTCTTAAGGTTGGAGTAACATTGACTCTCTTAAGGTGGGAGTAACATTGACTCTCTTTAGGTGGGAGTAACATTGACTCTCTTAAGGTGGGAGTAACATTGACTCTCTTAAGGTTGGAGTAACATTGACTCTCTTAAGGTTGGAGTAACATTGACTATCTTAAGGTGGGAGTTACACTGACTCTCTTAAGGTTTTAGTAACATTGACTCTCTTAAGTATTGAGTAACATTGACTCTCTTAAGGTTCGAGTAACATTGACTCTCTTAAGGTTCGAGTAACATTGACTCTCTTAAGGGGGGAGTAACATTGACTCTCTTAAGGTTGGAGTAACATTGACTCTCTTAAGGTGGGAGTAACATTGACTCTCTTAAGGTGGGAGTAACATTGACTCTCTTAAGGTTTTAGTAACATTGACTCTCTTAAGTTTGAGTAACATTGACTCTCTTAAGGTGGGAGTAATATTGACTCTCTTAAGCTTTTAGTAACATTGACTATCTTAAGGTTGGAGTAACATTCACTCTCTTAAGGTTGGAGTAACATTGACTCTCTTAAGGTTCGAGTAACATTGACTCTCTTAAGGTTCGAGTAACATTGACTCTCTTAAGGGGGGAGTAACATTGACTCTCTTAAGGTTGGAGTAACATTGACTCTCTTAAGGTGGGAGTAACATTGACTCTCTTAAGGTTCGAGTAACATTGACTCTCTTAAGGGGGGAGTAACATTGACTCTCTTAAGGTTGGAGTAACATTGACTCTCTTAAGGTGGGAGTAACATTGACTCTCTTAAGGTGGGAGTAACCTTTACTCTCTTAAGGCTGGAGTAACATTGACTCTCTTAAGGATGGAGTAACATTGACTCTCTTAAGGTTGGAGTGACATTGACTCTCTTAAGGTTGGAGTAACATTGACTCTCTTAAGGTTGGAGTAACATTGACTCTCTTAAGGTTTTAGTAACATTGACTCTCTTAAGGTTGGACTAACATTGACTCTCTCAAGGTTGGAGTAACATTGACTATCTTAAGGTGGGAGTAACATTGACTCTCTTAAGGTGTGAGTAACATTGACTCTCTTAAGGTTGGAGTAACATTGACTCTCTTATGGTTGGAGTAACCTTGACTCTCTTAAGGTGGGAGTAACATTGACTCTCTTTAGGTGGGAGTAACATTGACTCTCTTAAGGTAGGAGTAACATTGACTCTCTTAAGGTGGGAGTAACATTGACTCTCTTAAGGTGGGAGTAACATTGACTCTCTTATGGTTGGAGTAACATTGACTCTCTTGAGGTTGAAGTAACATTGACTCTCTTGAGGTTGAAGTAACATTGACTCTCTTAAGGTGGGAGTAACATTTACACTCTTAAGGTTTTAGTAACATTGACTCTCTTAAGGTTGGATTAACATTGACTCTCTTAAGGTTGGAGTAACATTGACTCTCTTAAGGTGGGAGTAACATTGACTCTCTTAAGGTTGGAGTAACATTGACTCTCTTAAGGTTGGAGTAACATTGACTCTCTTAAGGTTGGAGTAACCTTGACTCTCTTAAGGTTGGAGTAACATTGACTCTCTTAAGGTTGGAGTAACATTGACTCTCTTAAGGTTGAAATAAACATTACTCTTAAGGTTGGAATAAATAAGACTCTCTTAAGGTTGGAGTAACATTGACTATCTTAAGGTGGGAGTAACATTGACTCTCTTAAGGTTTTAGTAACATTGACTCTCTTAAGGTTGGAGTAACATTCACTCTCTTAAGTTTGGAGTAACATTGACTCTCTTAACGTTGGAGTAACATTGACTCTATTAAGGTTGGAGTAACATTGACTCTATTAAGGTTGGAGTAACATTGAGTTTCTTAACGTTGGAGTAACATTGACTCTATTAAGGTTGGAGTAACATTGACTCTCTTAAGGTGGGAGTAACATTGACTCTTTTAAGGTGGGAGTAACATTGACTCTTATGTTTGGAGTAACATTGACTCTCTTAAGGTTGGAGTAACATTGAATCTAATAAGGTTGGAGTAACATTGACTCTCTTAAGGTTGGAGTGACATTGACTCTCTTAAGGTGGGAGTAACATTGACTCTCTTAAGGTGGGAGTAACATTGGCTCTCTTAAGGTGGGAGTAACAATGACTCTCTTAAGGTGGGAGTAACATTGACTCTCTTAAGGTGGGAGTGACATTGACTCTCTTAAGGTTCGAGTAACATTGACTCTCTTAAGGTTGGAGTAACATTGACTCTCTTAAGGTGGGAGAAACATTGACTCTCTTAAGGTTGGAGTAACATTGACTCTCTTAAGGTGGGAGTAACATTGACTCTCTTATGGTTGGAGTAACATTGACTCTCTTAAGGTTGGAGTAACATTGACTCTATTATGGTTGGAGTAACATTGACTCTCTTAAGGTGGGAGTAATATTGACTCTCTTAAGCTTTTAGTAACATTGACTCTCTTAAGGTTGGAGTAACATTGACTCTCTTATGGTTGGAGTAACCTTGACTCTCTTAAGGTGAGAGTAACATTGACACTCTTAAGGTTGGATTAACATTGACTCTCTTAAGGTTGGAGTAACATTGACTCTCTTAAGGTGGGAGTAACATTGACTCTCTTAAGGTGGGAGTAACATTGACTCTCTTAAGGTTGGAGTAACATTGACTGTCTTATGGTTGGAGTAACATTGACTCTCTTAAGGTGGGAGTAACCTTGACTCTCTTAAGGTTGGAGTAACATTGACTCTCTTAAGGTTGGAGTAACATTGACTCTCTTAAGGTGGGAGTAACTTTGACTCTCTTAAGGTGGGAGTTACATTGACTCTCTTAAGGTGGGAGTAACTTTGACTCTCTTAAGGTTGGAGTAACATTGACTCTCTTAAGGTGGGAGTAACATTGACTCTCTTAAGGTTGGAGTAACATTGACTCTCTTAAGGTTGGAGTAACATTGACTCTATTAAGGTTGGAGTAACATTGACTCTTAAGGTGGGAATAACATTCACTCTCTTAATGTTCAAGTAAAATTGACTCTCTTAATGTTGGAGTAACATTGACTCTCTTAAGGTGGGAGTAACATTGACTCTCTTAAGGTGGGAGTAACATTGACTCTCTTAAGGTGGGAGTAACATTGACTCTCTTAAGTTTGGAGTAACATTGACTCTCTTAAGGTGGGAGTAACATTGACTCTCTTAAGGTGGGAGTAACATTGACACTATTAAGGTGGGAGTAACATTGACTCTCTCTCAAGGTTGGAGTAACCTTGACTCTCTTAAGGTTGGAGTAACATTGACTCTATTAAGGTGGGATTAACATTGACTATTAAGGTTGGAGTAACCTTGACTCTCTTAAGGTTGGAGTAACATTGACTCTCTTAAGGTGGGAGTAACATTGACTCTCTTAAGGTTGGAGTAACATTGACTCTCTTAAGGTGGGAGTAACATTGACTCTCTTAAGGTTGGAGTAACATTGACTCTCTTAAGGTTGGAGTAACATTGACTCTTTTAAGGTGGGAGTAACATTGACTCTCTTAAGGTTGGAGTAACATTGACTCTTTTAAGGTGGGAGTAACATTGACTCTCTTAAGTTTGGAGTAACATTGACTCTCTTAAGGTGGGAGTATCATTGACTCTCTTAAGGTTTTAGTAACATTGACTCTCTTAAGGTTGGAGTAACATTCACTCTCTTAAGTTTGGAGTAACATTGACTCTCTTAACGTTGGAGTAACATTGACTCTATTAAGGTTGGAGTAACATTGACTCTATTAAGGTTGGAGTAACATTGAGTTTCTTAACGTTGGAGTAACATTGACTCTATTAAGGTTGGAGTAACATTGACTCTCTTAAGGTGGGAGTAACATTGACTCTTTTAAGGTGGGAGTAACATTGACTCTTATGTTTGGAGTAACATTGACTCTCTTAAGGTTGGAGTAACATTGAATCTAATAAGGTTGGAGTAACATTGACTCTCTTAAGGTTGGAGTGACATTGACTCTCTTAAGGTGGGAGTAACATTGACTCTCTTAAGGTGGGAGTAACATTGGCTCTCTTAAGGTGGGAGTAACAATGACTCTCTTAAGGTGGGAGTAACATTGACTCTCTTAAGGTGGGAGTGACATTGACTCTCTTAAGGTTCGAGTAACATTGACTCTCTTAAGGTTGGAGTAACATTGACTCTCTTAAGGTGGGAGAAACATTGACTCTCTTAAGGTTGGAGTAACATTGACTCTCTTAAGGTGGGAGTAACATTGACTCTCTTATGGTTGGAGTAACATTGACTCTCTTAAGGTTGGAGTAACATTGACTCTATTATGGTTGGAGTAACATTGACTCTCTTAAGGTGGGAGTAACATTGACTCTCTTAAGGTGGGAGTAACATTGACTCTCTTAAGGTTGGAGTAACATTGACTCTCTTAAGGTTGGAGTAAAATTGACTCTCTTAAGGTGGGAGTAACATTGACTCTCTTATGGTTGGAGTAACATTGACTCTCTTAAGGTTTTAGTAACATTGACTCTCTTAAGTTTGGAGTAACATTAACTCTCTTAAGGTGGGAGTAATATTGACTCTCTTAAGCTTTTAGTAACATTGACTCTCTTAAGGTTGGAGTAACATTGACTCTCTTATGGTTGGAGTAACCTTGACTCTCTTAAGGTGAGAGTAACATTGACACTCTTAAGGTTGGATTAACATTGACTCTCTTAAGGTTGGAGTAACATTGACTCTCTTAAGGTGGGAGTAACATTGACTCTCTTAAGGTGGGAGTAACATTGACTCTCTTAAGGTTGGAGTAACATTGACTGTCTTATGGTTGGAGTAACATTGACTCCCTTAAGGTGGGAATAACATTGACTCTCTTAAGGTGGGAGTAACCTTGACTCTCTTAAGGTGGGAGTAACATTGACTCTCTTTAGGTGGGAATAACATTGACTCTCTTAAGGTTGGAGTAACATTGACTCCCTTAAGGTGGGAGTAACATTGACTCTATTAAGGTTGGAGTAACCATGACTCTCTTAAGGTTGGAGTAACATTGACTCTCTTAAGGTGGGAGTAACATTGACTCTCTTAAGGTGGGAGTAACCTTTACTCTCTTAAGGTTGGAGTAACATTGACTCTCTTAAGGTTGGAGTAACATTGACTCTCTTAAGGTTGGAGTAACCTTGACTCTCTTAAGGTGGGAGTAACATTGACTCTCTTAAGGTGGGAGTAACATTGACTCTCTTAAGGTGGGAGTAACATTGACTCTCTTAAGGTTGGAGTAACATTGACTCTCTTAAGGTTGGAGTAATATTGACTCTCTTAAGCTTTTAGTAACATTGACTCTCTTAAGGTTGGAGTAACATTGACTCTCTTAAGGTTGGAGTAACATTGACTCTCTTAAGGTTCGAGTAACATTGACTCTCTTAAGGTTGGAGTAACATTGACTCTCTTAAGGGGGGAGTAACATTGACTCTCTTAAGGTTGGAGTAACATTGACTCTCTTAAGGTGGGAGTAACATTGACTCTCTTAAGGTGGGAGTAACCTTTACTCTCTTAAGGTTGGAGTAACATTGACTCTCTTAAGGTGGGAGTAACATTGACTCTCTTAAGGTGGGAGTAACATTGACTCTCTTTAGGTGGGAGTAACATTGACTCTCTTAAGGTGGGAGTAACATTGACTCTCTTAAGGTTGGAGTAACATTGACTCTCTTAAGGTTGGAGTAACATTGACTCTCTTAAGGTTGGAGTAACATTGACTCTCTTAAGGTGGGAGTAACATTGACTCTCTTAAGGTGGGAGTAACATTGACTCTCTTTAGGTGGGAGTAACATTGACTCTCTTAAGGTGGGAGTAACATTGACTCTCTTAAGGTGGGAGTAACATTGACTCTCTTTAGGTGGGAGTAACATTGACTCTCTTAAGGTGGGAGTAACATTGACTCTCTTAAGGTTGGAGTAACATTGACTCTCTTAAGGTTGGAGTAACATTGACTATCTTAAGGTGGGAGTTACACTGACTCTCTTAAGGTTTTAGTAACATTGACTCTCTTAAGTTTGGAGTAACATTGACTCTCTTAAGGTTCGAGTAACATTGACTCTCTTAAGGTTCGAGTAACATTGACTCTCTTAAGGGGGGAGTAACATTGACTCTCTTAAGGTTGGAGTAACATTGACTCTCTTAAGGTGGGAGTAACATTGACTCTTTTAAGGTGGGAGTAACATTGACTCTTATGTTTGGAGTAACATTGACTCTCTTAAGGTTGGAGTAACATTGAATCTAATAAGGTTGGAGTAACATTGACTCTCTTAAGGTTGGAGTGACATTGACTCTCTTAAGGTGGGAGTAACATTGACTCTCTTAAGGTGGGAGTAACATTGGCTCTCTTAAGGTGGGAGTAACAATGACTCTCTTAAGGTGGGAGTAACATTGACTCTCTTAAGGTGGGAGTGACATTGACTCTCTTAAGGTTCGAGTAACATTGACTCTCTTAAGGTTGGAGTAACATTGACTCTCTTAAGGTGGGAGAAACATTGACTCTCTTAAGGTTGGAGTAACATTGACTCTCTTAAGGTGGGAGTAACATTGACTCTCTTATGGTTGGAGTAACATTGACTCTCTTAAGGTTGGAGTAACATTGACTCTATTATGGTTGGAGTAACATTGACTCTCTTAAGGTGGGAGTAATATTGACTCTCTTAAGCTTTTAGTAACATTGACTCTCTTAAGGTTGGAGTAACATTGACTCTCTTATGGTTGGAGTAACCTTGACTCTCTTAAGGTGAGAGTAACATTGACACTCTTAAGGTTGGATTAACATTGACTCTCTTAAGGTTGGAGTAACATTGACTCTCTTAAGGTGGGAGTAACATTGACTCTCTTAAGGTGGGAGTAACATTGACTCTCTTAAGGTTGGAGTAACATTGACTGTCTTATGGTTGGAGTAACATTGACTCTCTTAAGGTGGGAGTAACCTTGACTCTCTTAAGGTTGGAGTAACATTGACTCTCTTAAGGTTGGAGTAACATTGACTCTCTTAAGGTGGGAGTAACTTTGACTCTCTTAAGGTGGGAGTTACATTGACTCTCTTAAGGTGGGAGTAACTTTGACTCTCTTAAGGTTGGAGTAACATTGACTCTCTTAAGGTGGGAGTAACATTGACTCTCTTAAGGTTGGAGTAACATTGACTCTCTTAAGGTTGGAGTAACATTGACTCTATTAAGGTTGGAGTAACATTGACTCTTAAGGTGGGAATAACATTCACTCTCTTAATGTTCAAGTAAAATTGACTCTCTTAATGTTGGAGTAACATTGACTCTCTTAAGGTGGGAGTAACATTGACTCTCTTAAGGTGGGAGTAACATTGACTCTCTTAAGGTGGGAGTAACATTGACTCTCTTAAGTTTGGAGTAACATTGACTCTCTTAAGGTGGGAGTAACATTGACTCTCTTAAGGTGGGAGTAACATTGACACTATTAAGGTGGGAGTAACATTGACTCTCTCTCAAGGTTGGAGTAACCTTGACTCTCTTAAGGTTGGAGTAACATTGACTCTATTAAGGTGGGATTAACATTGACTATTAAGGTTGGAGTAACCTTGACTCTCTTAAGGTTGGAGTAACATTGACTCTCTTAAGGTGGGAGTAACATTGACTCTCTTAAGGTTGGAGTAACATTGACTCTCTTAAGGTGGGAGTAACATTGACTCTCTTAAGGTTGGAGTAACATTGACTCTCTTAAGGTTGGAGTAACATTGACTCTTTTAAGGTGGGAGTAACATTGACTCTCTTAAGGTTGGAGTAACATTGACTCTTTTAAGGTGGGAGTAACATTGACTCTCTTAAGTTTGGAGTAACATTGACTCTCTTAAGGTGGGAGTATCATTGACTCTCTTAAGGTTTTAGTAACATTGACTCTCTTAAGGTTGGAGTAACATTCACTCTCTTAAGTTTGGAGTAACATTGACTCTCTTAACGTTGGAGTAACATTGACTCTATTAAGGTTGGAGTAACATTGACTCTATTAAGGTTGGAGTAACATTGAGTTTCTTAACGTTGGAGTAACATTGACTCTATTAAGGTTGGAGTAACATTGACTCTCTTAAGGTGGGAGTAACATTGACTCTTTTAAGGTGGGAGTAACATTGACTCTTATGTTTGGAGTAACATTGACTCTCTTAAGGTTGGAGTAACATTGAATCTAATAAGGTTGGAGTAACATTGACTCTCTTAAGGTTGGAGTGACATTGACTCTCTTAAGGTGGGAGTAACATTGACTCTCTTAAGGTGGGAGTAACATTGGCTCTCTTAAGGTGGGAGTAACAATGACTCTCTTAAGGTGGGAGTAACATTGACTCTCTTAAGGTGGGAGTGACATTGACTCTCTTAAGGTTCGAGTAACATTGACTCTCTTAAGGTTGGAGTAACATTGACTCTCTTAAGGTGGGAGAAACATTGACTCTCTTAAGGTTGGAGTAACATTGACTCTCTTAAGGTGGGAGTAACATTGACTCTCTTATGGTTGGAGTAACATTGACTCTCTTAAGGTTGGAGTAACATTGACTCTATTATGGTTGGAGTAACATTGACTCTCTTAAGGTGGGAGTAACATTGACTCTCTTAAGGTGGGAGTAACATTGACTCTCTTAAGGTTGGAGTAACATTGACTCTCTTAAGGTTGGAGTAAAATTGACTCTCTTAAGGTGGGAGTAACATTGACTCTCTTATGGTTGGAGTAACATTGACTCTCTTAAGGTTTTAGTAACATTGACTCTCTTAAGTTTGGAGTAACATTAACTCTCTTAAGGTGGGAGTAATATTGACTCTCTTAAGCTTTTAGTAACATTGACTCTCTTAAGGTTGGAGTAACATTGACTCTCTTATGGTTGGAGTAACCTTGACACTCTTAAGGTGAGAGTAACATTGACACTCTTAAGGTTGGATTAACATTGACTCTCTTAAGGTTGGAGTAACATTGACTCTCTTAAGGTGGGAGTAACATTGACTCTCTTAAGGTGGGAGTAACATTGACTCTCTTAAGGTTGGAGTAACATTGACTGTCTTATGGTTGGAGTAACATTGACTCCCTTAAGGTGGGAATAACATTGACTCTCTTAAGGTGGGAGTAACCTTGACTCTCTTAAGGTGGGAGTAACATTGACTCTCTTTAGGTGGGAATAACATTGACTCTCTTAAGGTTGGAGTAACATTGACTCCCTTAAGGTGGGAGTAACATTGACTCTATTAAGGTTGGAGTAACCATGACTCTCTTAAGGTTGGAGTAACATTGACTCTCTTAAGGTGGGAGTAACATTGACTCTCTTAAGGTGGGAGTAACCTTTACTCTCTTAAGGTTGGAGTAACATTGACTCTCTTAAGGTTGGAGTAACATTGACTCTCTTAAGGTTGGAGTAACCTTGACTCTCTTAAGGTGGGAGTAACATTGACTCTCTTAAGGTGGGAGTAACATTGACTCTCTTAAGGTGGGAGTAACATTGACTCTCTTAAGGTTGGAGTAACATTGACTCTCTTAAGGTTGGAGTAATATTGACTCTCTTAAGCTTTTAGTAACATTGACTCTCTTAAGGTTGGAGTAACATTGACTCTCTTAAGGTTGGAGTAACATTGACTCTCTTAAGGTTCGAGTAACATTGACTCTCTTAAGGTTGGAGTAACATTGACTCTCTTAAGGGGGGAGTAACATTGACTCTCTTAAGGTTGGAGTAACATTGACTCTCTTAAGGTGGGAGTAACATTGACTCTCTTAAGGTGGGAGTAACCTTTACTCTCTTAAGGTTGGAGTAACATTGACTCTCTTAAGGTGGGAGTAACATTGACTCTCTTAAGGTGGGAGTAACATTGACTCTCTTTAGGTGGGAGTAACATTGACTCTCTTAAGGTGGGAGTAACATTGACTCTCTTAAGGTTGGAGTAACATTGACTCTCTTAAGGTTGGAGTAACATTGACTCTCTTAAGGTTGGAGTAACATTGACTCTCTTAAGGTGGGAGTAACATTGACTCTCTTAAGGTGGGAGTAACATTGACTCTCTTTAGGTGGGAGTAACATTGACTCTCTTAAGGTGGGAGTAACATTGACTCTCTTAAGGTGGGAGTAACATTGACTCTCTTTAGGTGGGAGTAACATTGACTCTCTTAAGGTGGGAGTAACATTGACTCTCTTAAGGTTGGAGTAACATTGACTCTCTTAAGGTTGGAGTAACATTGACTATCTTAAGGTGGGAGTTACACTGACTCTCTTAAGGTTTTAGTAACATTGACTCTCTTAAGTTTGGAGTAACATTGACTCTCTTAAGGTTCGAGTAACATTGACTCTCTTAAGGTTCGAGTAACATTGACTCTCTTAAGGGGGGAGTAACATTGACTCTCTTAAGGTTGGAGTAACATTGACTCTCTTAAGGTGGGAGTAACATTGACTCTCTTAAGGTGGGAGTAACATTGACTCTCTTAAGGTTTTAGTAACATTGACTCTCTTAAGTTTGGAGTAACATTGACTCTCTTAAGGTGGGAGTAATATTGACTCTCTTAAGCTTTTAGTAACATTGACTATCTTAAGGTTGGAGTAACATTCACTCTCTTAAGGTTGGAGTAACATTGACTCTCTTAAGGTTCGAGTAACATTGACTCTCTTAAGGTTCGAGTAACATTGACTCTCTTAAGGGGGGAGTAACATTGACTCTCTTAAGGTTGGAGTAACATTGACTCTCTTAAGGTGGGAGTAACATTGACTCTCTTAAGGTTCGAGTAACATTGACTCTCTTAAGGGGGGAGTAACATTGACTCTCTTAAGGTTGGAGTAACATTGACTCTCTTAAGGTGGGAGTAACATTGACTCTCTTAAGGTGGGAGTAACCTTTACTCTCTTAAGGCTGGAGTAACATTGACTCTCTTAAGGATGGAGTAACATTGACTCTCTTAAGGTTGGAGTGACATTGACTCTCTTAAGGTTGGAGTAACATTGACTCTCTTAAGGTTGGAGTAACATTGACTCTCTTAAGGTTTTAGTAACATTGACTCTCTTAAGGTTGGACTAACATTGACTCTCTCAAGGTTGGAGTAACATTGACTATCTTAAGGTGGGAGTAACATTGACTCTCTTAAGGTGTGAGTAACATTGACTCTCTTAAGGTTGGAGTAACATTGACTCTCTTATGGTTGGAGTAACCTTGACTCTCTTAAGGTGGGAGTAACATTGACTCTCTTAAGGTGGGAGTAACATTGACTCTCTTATGGTTGGAGTAACATTGACTCTCTTAAGGTGGGAGTAACCTTGACTCTCTTAAGGTTGGAGTAACATTGACTCTCTTAAGGTTGGAGTAACATTGACTCTCTTAAGGTGGGAGTAACTTTGACTCTCTTAAGGTGGGAGTTACATTGACTCTCTTAAGGTGGGAGTAACTTTGACTCTCTTAAGGTTGGAGTAACATTGACTCTCTTAAGGTGGGAGTAACATTGACTCTCTTAAGGTTGGAGTAACATTGACTCTCTTAAGGTTGGAGTAACATTGACTCTATTAAGGTTGGAGTAACATTGACTCTTAAGGTGGGAATAACATTCACTCTCTTAATGTTCAAGTAAAATTGACTCTCTTAATGTTGGAGTAACATTGACTCTCTTAAGGTGGGAGTAACATTGACTCTCTTAAGGTGGGAGTAACATTGACTCTCTTAAGGTGGGAGTAACATTGACTCTCTTAAGTTTGGAGTAACATTGACTCTCTTAAGGTGGGAGTAACATTGACTCTCTTAAGGTGGGAGTAACATTGACACTATTAAGGTGGGAGTAACATTGACTCTCTCTCAAGGTTGGAGTAACCTTGACTCTCTTAAGGTTGGAGTAACATTGACTCTATTAAGGTGGGATTAACATTGACTATTAAGGTTGGAGTAACCTTGACTCTCTTAAGGTTGGAGTAACATTGACTCTCTTAAGGTGGGAGTAACATTGACTCTCTTAAGGTTGGAGTAACATTGACTCTCTTAAGGTGGGAGTAACATTGACTCTCTTAAGGTTGGAGTAACATTGACTCTCTTAAGGTTGGAGTAACATTGACTCTTTTAAGGTGGGAGTAACATTGACTCTCTTAAGGTTGGAGTAACATTGACTCTTTTAAGGTGGGAGTAACATTGACTCTCTTAAGTTTGGAGTAACATTGACTCTCTTAAGGTGGGAGTATCATTGACTCTCTTAAGGTTTTAGTAACATTGACTCTCTTAAGGTTGGAGTAACATTCACTCTCTTAAGTTTGGAGTAACATTGACTCTCTTAACGTTGGAGTAACATTGACTCTATTAAGGTTGGAGTAACATTGACTCTATTAAGGTTGGAGTAACATTGAGTTTCTTAACGTTGGAGTAACATTGACTCTATTAAGGTTGGAGTAACATTGACTCTCTTAAGGTGGGAGTAACATTGACTCTTTTAAGGTGGGAGTAACATTGACTCTTATGTTTGGAGTAACATTGACTCTCTTAAGGTTGGAGTAACATTGAATCTAATAAGGTTGGAGTAACATTGACTCTCTTAAGGTTGGAGTGACATTGACTCTCTTAAGGTGGGAGTAACATTGACTCTCTTAAGGTGGGAGTAACATTGGCTCTCTTAAGGTGGGAGTAACAATGACTCTCTTAAGGTGGGAGTAACATTGACTCTCTTAAGGTGGGAGTGACATTGACTCTCTTAAGGTTCGAGTAACATTGACTCTCTTAAGGTTGGAGTAACATTGACTCTCTTAAGGTGGGAGAAACATTGACTCTCTTAAGGTTGGAGTAACATTGACTCTCTTAAGGTGGGAGTAACATTGACTCTCTTATGGTTGGAGTAACATTGACTCTCTTAAGGTTGGAGTAACATTGACTCTATTATGGTTGGAGTAACATTGACTCTCTTAAGGTGGGAGTAACATTGACTCTCTTAAGGTGGGAGTAACATTGACTCTCTTAAGGTTGGAGTAACATTGACTCTCTTAAGGTTGGAGTAAAATTGACTCTCTTAAGGTGGGAGTAACATTGACTCTCTTATGGTTGGAGTAACATTGACTCTCTTAAGGTTTTAGTAACATTGACTCTCTTAAGTTTGGAGTAACATTAACTCTCTTAAGGTGGGAGTAATATTGACTCTCTTAAGCTTTTAGTAACATTGACTCTCTTAAGGTTGGAGTAACATTGACTCTCTTATGGTTGGAGTAACCTTGACACTCTTAAGGTGAGAGTAACATTGACACTCTTAAGGTTGGATTAACATTGACTCTCTTAAGGTTGGAGTAACATTGACTCTCTTAAGGTGGGAGTAACATTGACTCTCTTAAGGTGGGAGTAACATTGACTCTCTTAAGGTTGGAGTAACATTGACTGTCTTATGGTTGGAGTAACATTGACTCCCTTAAGGTGGGAATAACATTGACTCTCTTAAGGTGGGAGTAACCTTGACTCTCTTAAGGTGGGAGTAACATTGACTCTCTTTAGGTGGGAATAACATTGACTCTCTTAAGGTTGGAGTAACATTGACTCCCTTAAGGTGGGAGTAACATTGACTCTATTAAGGTTGGAGTAACCATGACTCTCTTAAGGTTGGAGTAACATTGACTCTCTTAAGGTGGGAGTAACATTGACTCTCTTAAGGTGGGAGTAACCTTTACTCTCTTAAGGTTGGAGTAACATTGACTCTCTTAAGGTTGGAGTAACATTGACTCTCTTAAGGTTGGAGTAACCTTGACTCTCTTAAGGTGGGAGTAACATTGACTCTCTTAAGGTGGGAGTAACATTGACTCTCTTAAGGTGGGAGTAACATTGACTCTCTTAAGGTTGGAGTAACATTGACTCTCTTAAGGTTGGAGTAATATTGACTCTCTTAAGCTTTTAGTAACATTGACTCTCTTAAGGTTGGAGTAACATTGACTCTCTTAAGGTTGGAGTAACATTGACTCTCTTAAGGTTCGAGTAACATTGACTCTCTTAAGGTTGGAGTAACATTGACTCTCTTAAGGGGGGAGTAACATTGACTCTCTTAAGGTTGGAGTAACATTGACTCTCTTAAGGTGGGAGTAACATTGACTCTCTTAAGGTGGGAGTAACCTTTACTCTCTTAAGGTTGGAGTAACATTGACTCTCTTAAGGTGGGAGTAACATTGACTCTCTTAAGGTGGGAGTAACATTGACTCTCTTTAGGTGGGAGTAACATTGACTCTCTTAAGGTGGGAGTAACATTGACTCTCTTAAGGTTGGAGTAACATTGACTCTCTTAAGGTTGGAGTAACATTGACTCTCTTAAGGTTGGAGTAACATTGACTCTCTTAAGGTGGGAGTAACATTGACTCTCTTAAGGTGGGAGTAACATTGACTCTCTTTAGGTGGGAGTAACATTGACTCTCTTAAGGTGGGAGTAACATTGACTCTCTTAAGGTGGGAGTAACATTGACTCTCTTTAGGTGGGAGTAACATTGACTCTCTTAAGGTGGGAGTAACATTGACTCTCTTAAGGTTGGAGTAACATTGACTCTCTTAAGGTTGGAGTAACATTGACTATCTTAAGGTGGGAGTTACACTGACTCTCTTAAGGTTTTAGTAACATTGACTCTCTTAAGTTTGGAGTAACATTGACTCTCTTAAGGTTCGAGTAACATTGACTCTCTTAAGGTTCGAGTAACATTGACTCTCTTAAGGGGGGAGTAACATTGACTCTCTTAAGGTTGGAGTAACATTGACTCTCTTAAGGTGGGAGTAACATTGACTCTCTTAAGGTGGGAGTAACATTGACTCTCTTAAGGTTTTAGTAACATTGACTCTCTTAAGTTTGGAGTAACATTGACTCTCTTAAGGTGGGAGTAATATTGACTCTCTTAAGCTTTTAGTAACATTGACTATCTTAAGGTTGGAGTAACATTCACTCTCTTAAGGTTGGAGTAACATTGACTCTCTTAAGGTTCGAGTAACATTGACTCTCTTAAGGTTCGAGTAACATTGACTCTCTTAAGGGGGGAGTAACATTGACTCTCTTAAGGTTGGAGTAACATTGACTCTCTTAAGGTGGGAGTAACATTGACTCTCTTAAGGTTCGAGTAACATTGACTCTCTTAAGGGGGGAGTAACATTGACTCTCTTAAGGTTGGAGTAACATTGACTCTCTTAAGGTGGGAGTAACATTGACTCTCTTAAGGTGGGAGTAACCTTTACTCTCTTAAGGCTGGAGTAACATTGACTCTCTTAAGGATGGAGTAACATTGACTCTCTTAAGGTTGGAGTGACATTGACTCTCTTAAGGTTGGAGTAACATTGACTCTCTTAAGGTTGGAGTAACATTGACTCTCTTAAGGTTTTAGTAACATTGACTCTCTTAAGGTTGGACTAACATTGACTCTCTCAAGGTTGGAGTAACATTGACTATCTTAAGGTGGGAGTAACATTGACTCTCTTAAGGTGTGAGTAACATTGACTCTCTTAAGGTTGGAGTAACATTGACTCTCTTATGGTTGGAGTAACCTTGACTCTCTTAAGGTGGGAGTAACATTGACTCTCTTTAGGTGGGAGTAACATTGACTCTCTTAAGGTAGGAGTAACATTGACTCTCTTAAGGTGGGAGTAACATTGACTCTCTTAAGGTGGGAGTAACATTGACTCTCTTATGGTTGGAGTAACATTGACTCTCTTGAGGTTGAAGTAACATTGACTCTCTTGAGGTTGAAGTAACATTGACTCTCTTAAGGTGGGAGTAACATTTACACTCTTAAGGTTTTAGTAACATTGACTCTCTTAAGGTTGGATTAACATTGACTCTCTTAAGGTTGGAGTAACATTGACTCTCTTAAGGTGGGAGTAACATTGACTCTCTTAAGGTGGGAGTAACATTGACTCTCTTAAGGGGGGAGTAACATTGACTCTCTTAAGGTTGGAGTAACATTCACTCTCTTAAGTTTGGAGTAACATTGACTCTCTTAACGTTGGAGTAACATTGACTCTATTAAGGTTGGAGTAACATTGACTCTATTAAGGTTGGAGTAACATTGAGTTTCTTAACGTTGGAGTAACATTGACTCTATTAAGGTTGGAGTAACATTGACTCTCTTAAGGTGGGAGTAACATTGACTCTTTTAAGGTGGGAGTAACATTGACTCTTATGTTTGGAGTAACATTGACTCTCTTAAGGTTGGAGTAACATTGAATCTAATAAGGTTGGAGTAACATTGACTCTCTTAAGGTTGGAGTGACATTGACTCTCTTAAGGTGGGAGTAACATTGACTCTCTTAAGGTTGGAGTAACATTGACTCTCTTAAGGTGGGAGTAACATTGACTCTCTTATGGTTGGAGTAACATTGACTCTCTTAAGGTTGGAGTAACATTGACTCTATTATGGTTGGAGTAACATTGACTCTCTTAAGGTGGGAGTAACATTGACTCTCTTAAGGTGGGAGTAACATTGACTCTCTTAAGGTTGGAGTAACATTGACTCTCTTAAGGTTGGAGTAAAATTGACTCTCTTAAGGTGGGAGTAACATTGACTCTCTTATGGTTGGAGTAACATTGACTCTCTTAAGGTTTTAGTAACATTGACTCTCTTAAGTTTGGAGTAACATTAACTCTCTTAAGGTGGGAGTAATATTGACTCTCTTAAGCTTTTAGTAACATTGACTCTCTTAAGGTTGGAGTAACATTGACTCTCTTATGGTTGGAGTAACCTTGACTCTCTTAAGGTGAGAGTAACATTGACACTCTTAAGGTTGGATTAACATTGACTCTCTTAAGGTTGGAGTAACATTGACTCTCTTAAGGTGGGAGTAACATTGACTCTCTTAAGGTGGGAGTAACATTGACTCTCTTAAGGTTGGAGTAACATTGACTGTCTTATGGTTGGAGTAACATTGACTCCCTTAAGGTGGGAATAACATTGACTCTCTTAAGGTGGGAGTAACCTTGACTCTCTTAAGGTGGGAGTAACATTGACTCTCTTTAGGTGGGAATAACATTGACTCTCTTAAGGTTGGAGTAACATTGACTCCCTTAAGGTGGGAGTAACATTGACTCTATTAAGGTTGGAGTAACCATGACTCTCTTAAGGTTGGAGTAACATTGACTCTCTTAAGGTGGGAGTAACATTGACTCTCTTAAGGTGGGAGTAACCTTTACTCTCTTAAGGTTGGAGTAACATTGACTCTCTTAAGGTTGGAGTAACATTGACTCTCTTAAGGTTGGAGTAACCTTGACTCTCTTAAGGTGGGAGTAACATTGACTCTCTTAAGGTGGGAGTAACATTGACTCTCTTAAGGTGGGAGTAACATTGACTCTCTTAAGGTTGGAGTAACATTGACTCTCTTAAGGTGGGAGTAATATTGACTCTCTTAAGCTTTTAGTAACATTGACTCTCTTAAGGTTGGAGTAACATTGACTCTCTTAAGGTTGGAGTAACATTGACTCTCTTAAGGTTCGAGTAACATTGACTCTCTTAAGGTTGGAGTAACATTGACTCTCTTAAGGGGGGAGTAACATTGACTCTCTTAAGGTTGGAGTAACATTGACTCTCTTAAGGTGGGAGTAACATTGACTCTCTTAAGGTGGGAGTAACCTTTACTCTCTTAAGGTTGGAGTAACATTGACTCTCTTAAGGTGGGAGTAACATTGACTCTCTTAAGGTGGGAGTAACATTGACTCTCTTTAGGTGGGAGTAACATTGACTCTCTTAAGGTGGGAGTAACATTGACTCTCTTAAGGTTGGAGTAACATTGACTCTCTTAAGGTTGGAGTAACATTGACTCTCTTAAGGTTGGAGTAACATTGACTCTCTTAAGGTGGGAGTAACATTGACTCTCTTTAGGTGGGAGTAACATTGACTCTCTTAAGGTGGGAGTAACATTGACTCTCTTAAGGTTGGAGTAACATTGACTCTCTTAAGGTTGGAGTAACATTGACTATCTTAAGGTGGGAGTTACACTGACTCTCTTAAGGTTTTAGTAACATTGACTCTCTTAAGTTTGGAGTAACATTGACTCTCTTAAGGTTCGAGTAACATTGACTCTCTTAAGGTTCGAGTAACATTGACTCTCTTAAGGGGGGAGTAACATTGACTCTCTTAAGGTTGGAGTAACATTGACTCTCTTAAGGTGGGAGTAACATTGACTCTCTTAAGGTGGGAGTAACATTGACTCTCTTAAGGTTTTAGTAACATTGACTCTCTTAAGTTTGGAGTAACATTGACTCTCTTAAGGTGGGAGTAATATTGACTCTCTTAAGCTTTTAGTAACATTGACTATCTTAAGGTTGGAGTAACATTCACTCTCTTAAGGTTGGAGTAACATTGACTCTCTTAAGGTTCGAGTAACATTGACTCTCTTAAGGTTCGAGTAACATTGACTCTCTTAAGGGGGGAGTAACATTGACTCTCTTAAGGTTGGAGTAACATTGACTCTCTTAAGGTGGGAGTAACATTGACTCTCTTAAGGTTCGAGTAACATTGACTCTCTTAAGGGGGGAGTAACATTGACTCTCTTAAGGTTGGAGTAACATTGACTCTCTTAAGGTGGGAGTAACATTGACTCTCTTAAGGTGGGAGTAACCTTTACTCTCTTAAGGCTGGAGTAACATTGACTCTCTTAAGGATGGAGTAACATTGACTCTCTTAAGGTTGGAGTGACATTGACTCTCTTAAGGTTGGAGTAACATTGACTCTCTTAAGGTTGGAGTAACATTGACTCTCTTAAGGTTTTAGTAACATTGACTCTCTTAAGGTTGGACTAACATTGACTCTCTCAAGGTTGGAGTAACATTGACTATCTTAAGGTGGGAGTAACATTGACTCTCTTAAGGTGTGAGTAACATTGACTCTCTTAAGGTTGGAGTAACATTGACTCTCTTATGGTTGGAGTAACCTTGACTCTCTTAAGGTGGGAGTAACATTGACTCTCTTTAGGTGGGAGTAACATTGACTCTCTTAAGGTAGGAGTAACATTGACTCTCTTAAGGTGGGAGTAACATTGACTCTCTTAAGGTGGGAGTAACATTGACTCTCTTATGGTTGGAGTAACATTGACTCTCTTGAGGTTGAAGTAACATTGACTCTCTTGAGGTTGAAGTAACATTGACTCTCTTAAGGTGGGAGTAACATTTACACTCTTAAGGTTTTAGTAACATTGACTCTCTTAAGGTTGGATTAACATTGACTCTCTTAAGGTTGGAGTAACATTGACTCTCTTAAGGTGGGAGTAACATTGACTCTCTTAAGGTTGGAGTAACATTGACTCTCTTAAGGTTGGAGTAACATTGACTCTCTTAAGGTTGGAGTAACCTTGACTCTCTTAAGGTTGGAGTAACATTGACTCTCTTAAGGTTGGAGTAACATTGACTCTCTTAAGGTTGAAATAAACATTACTCTTAAGGTTGGAATAAATAAGACTCTCTTAAGGTTGGAGTAACATTGACTATCTTAAGGTGGGAGTAACATTGACTCTCTTAAGGTTTTAGTAACATTGACTCTCTTAAGGTTGGAGTAACATTCACTCTCTTAAGTTTGGAGTAACATTGACTCTCTTAACGTTGGAGTAACATTGACTCTATTAAGGTTGGAGTAACATTGACTCTATTAAGGTTGGAGTAACATTGAGTTTCTTAACGTTGGAGTAACATTGACTCTATTAAGGTTGGAGTAACATTGACTCTCTTAAGGTGGGAGTAACATTGACTCTTTTAAGGTGGGAGTAACATTGACTCTTATGTTTGGAGTAACATTGACTCTCTTAAGGTTGGAGTAACATTGAATCTAATAAGGTTGGAGTAACATTGACTCTCTTAAGGTTGGAGTGACATTGACTCTCTTAAGGTGGGAGTAACATTGACTCTCTTAAGGTGGGAGTAACATTGGCTCTCTTAAGGTGGGAGTAACAATGACTCTCTTAAGGTGGGAGTAACATTGACTCTCTTAAGGTGGGAGTGACATTGACTCTCTTAAGGTTCGAGTAACATTGACTCTCTTAAGGTTGGAGTAACATTGACTCTCTTAAGGTGGGAGAAACATTGACTCTCTTAAGGTTGGAGTAACATTGACTCTCTTAAGGTGGGAGTAACATTGACTCTCTTATGGTTGGAGTAACATTGACTCTCTTAAGGTTGGAGTAACATTGACTCTATTATGGTTGGAGTAACATTGACTCTCTTAAGGTGGGAGTAATATTGACTCTCTTAAGCTTTTAGTAACATTGACTCTCTTAAGGTTGGAGTAACATTGACTCTCTTATGGTTGGAGTAACCTTGACTCTCTTAAGGTGAGAGTAACATTGACACTCTTAAGGTTGGATTAACATTGACTCTCTTAAGGTTGGAGTAACATTGACTCTCTTAAGGTGGGAGTAACATTGACTCTCTTAAGGTGGGAGTAACATTGACTCTCTTAAGGTTGGAGTAACATTGACTGTCTTATGGTTGGAGTAACATTGACTCTCTTAAGGTGGGAGTAACCTTGACTCTCTTAAGGTTGGAGTAACATTGACTCTCTTAAGGTTGGAGTAACATTGACTCTCTTAAGGTGGGAGTAACTTTGACTCTCTTAAGGTGGGAGTTACATTGACTCTCTTAAGGTGGGAGTAACTTTGACTCTCTTAAGGTTGGAGTAACATTGACTCTCTTAAGGTGGGAGTAACATTGACTCTCTTAAGGTTGGAGTAACATTGACTCTCTTAAGGTTGGAGTAACATTGACTCTATTAAGGTTGGAGTAACATTGACTCTTAAGGTGGGAATAACATTCACTCTCTTAATGTTCAAGTAAAATTGACTCTCTTAATGTTGGAGTAACATTGACTCTCTTAAGGTGGGAGTAACATTGACTCTCTTAAGGTGGGAGTAACATTGACTCTCTTAAGGTGGGAGTAACATTGACTCTCTTAAGTTTGGAGTAACATTGACTCTCTTAAGGTGGGAGTAACATTGACTCTCTTAAGGTGGGAGTAACATTGACACTATTAAGGTGGGAGTAACATTGACTCTCTCTCAAGGTTGGAGTAACCTTGACTCTCTTAAGGTTGGAGTAACATTGACTCTATTAAGGTGGGATTAACATTGACTATTAAGGTTGGAGTAACCTTGACTCTCTTAAGGTTGGAGTAACATTGACTCTCTTAAGGTGGGAGTAACATTGACTCTCTTAAGGTTGGAGTAACATTGACTCTCTTAAGGTGGGAGTAACATTGACTCTCTTAAGGTTGGAGTAACATTGACTCTCTTAAGGTTGGAGTAACATTGACTCTTTTAAGGTGGGAGTAACATTGACTCTCTTAAGGTTGGAGTAACATTGACTCTTTTAAGGTGGGAGTAACATTGACTCTCTTAAGTTTGGAGTAACATTGACTCTCTTAAGGTGGGAGTATCATTGACTCTCTTAAGGTTTTAGTAACATTGACTCTCTTAAGGTTGGAGTAACATTCACTCTCTTAAGTTTGGAGTAACATTGACTCTCTTAACGTTGGAGTAACATTGACTCTATTAAGGTTGGAGTAACATTGACTCTATTAAGGTTGGAGTAACATTGAGTTTCTTAACGTTGGAGTAACATTGACTCTATTAAGGTTGGAGTAACATTGACTCTCTTAAGGTGGGAGTAACATTGACTCTTTTAAGGTGGGAGTAACATTGACTCTTATGTTTGGAGTAACATTGACTCTCTTAAGGTTGGAGTAACATTGAATCTAATAAGGTTGGAGTAACATTGACTCTCTTAAGGTTGGAGTGACATTGACTCTCTTAAGGTGGGAGTAACATTGACTCTCTTAAGGTGGGAGTAACATTGGCTCTCTTAAGGTGGGAGTAACAATGACTCTCTTAAGGTGGGAGTAACATTGACTCTCTTAAGGTGGGAGTGACATTGACTCTCTTAAGGTTCGAGTAACATTGACTCTCTTAAGGTTGGAGTAACATTGACTCTCTTAAGGTGGGAGAAACATTGACTCTCTTAAGGTTGGAGTAACATTGACTCTCTTAAGGTGGGAGTAACATTGACTCTCTTATGGTTGGAGTAACATTGACTCTCTTAAGGTTGGAGTAACATTGACTCTATTATGGTTGGAGTAACATTGACTCTCTTAAGGTGGGAGTAACATTGACTCTCTTAAGGTGGGAGTAACATTGACTCTCTTAAGGTTGGAGTAACATTGACTCTCTTAAGGTTGGAGTAAAATTGACTCTCTTAAGGTGGGAGTAACATTGACTCTCTTATGGTTGGAGTAACATTGACTCTCTTAAGGTTTTAGTAACATTGACTCTCTTAAGTTTGGAGTAACATTAACTCTCTTAAGGTGGGAGTAATATTGACTCTCTTAAGCTTTTAGTAACATTGACTCTCTTAAGGTTGGAGTAACATTGACTCTCTTATGGTTGGAGTAACCTTGACTCTCTTAAGGTGAGAGTAACATTGACACTCTTAAGGTTGGATTAACATTGACTCTCTTAAGGTTGGAGTAACATTGACTCTCTTAAGGTGGGAGTAACATTGACTCTCTTAAGGTGGGAGTAACATTGACTCTCTTAAGGTTGGAGTAACATTGACTGTCTTATGGTTGGAGTAACATTGACTCCCTTAAGGTGGGAATAACATTGACTCTCTTAAGGTGGGAGTAACCTTGACTCTCTTAAGGTGGGAGTAACATTGACTCTCTTTAGGTGGGAATAACATTGACTCTCTTAAGGTTGGAGTAACATTGACTCCCTTAAGGTGGGAGTAACATTGACTCTATTAAGGTTGGAGTAACCATGACTCTCTTAAGGTTGGAGTAACATTGACTCTCTTAAGGTGGGAGTAACATTGACTCTCTTAAGGTGGGAGTAACCTTTACTCTCTTAAGGTTGGAGTAACATTGACTCTCTTAAGGTTGGAGTAACATTGACTCTCTTAAGGTTGGAGTAACCTTGACTCTCTTAAGGTGGGAGTAACATTGACTCTCTTAAGGTGGGAGTAACATTGACTCTCTTAAGGTGGGAGTAACATTGACTCTCTTAAGGTTGGAGTAACATTGACTCTCTTAAGGTTGGAGTAATATTGACTCTCTTAAGCTTTTAGTAACATTGACTCTCTTAAGGTTGGAGTAACATTGACTCTCTTAAGGTTGGAGTAACATTGACTCTCTTAAGGTTCGAGTAACATTGACTCTCTTAAGGTTGGAGTAACATTGACTCTCTTAAGGGGGGAGTAACATTGACTCTCTTAAGGTTGGAGTAACATTGACTCTCTTAAGGTGGGAGTAACATTGACTCTCTTAAGGTGGGAGTAACCTTTACTCTCTTAAGGTTGGAGTAACATTGACTCTCTTAAGGTGGGAGTAACATTGACTCTCTTAAGGTGGGAGTAACATTGACTCTCTTTAGGTGGGAGTAACATTGACTCTCTTAAGGTGGGAGTAACATTGACTCTCTTAAGGTTGGAGTAACATTGACTCTCTTAAGGTTGGAGTAACATTGACTCTCTTAAGGTTGGAGTAACATTGACTCTCTTAAGGTGGGAGTAACATTGACTCTCTTAAGGTGGGAGTAACATTGACTCTCTTTAGGTGGGAGTAACATTGACTCTCTTAAGGTGGGAGTAACATTGACTCTCTTAAGGTGGGAGTAACATTGACTCTCTTTAGGTGGGAGTAACATTGACTCTCTTAAGGTGGGAGTAACATTGACTCTCTTAAGGTTGGAGTAACATTGACTCTCTTAAGGTTGGAGTAACATTGACTATCTTAAGGTGGGAGTTACACTGACTCTCTTAAGGTTTTAGTAACATTGACTCTCTTAAGTTTGGAGTAACATTGACTCTCTTAAGGTTCGAGTAACATTGACTCTCTTAAGGTTCGAGTAACATTGACTCTCTTAAGGGGGGAGTAACATTGACTCTCTTAAGGTTGGAGTAACATTGACTCTCTTAAGGTGGGAGTAACATTGACTCTCTTAAGGTGGGAGTAACATTGACTCTCTTAAGGTTTTAGTAACATTGACTCTCTTAAGTTTGGAGTAACATTGACTCTCTTAAGGTGGGAGTAATATTGACTCTCTTAAGCTTTTAGTAACATTGACTATCTTAAGGTTGGAGTAACATTCACTCTCTTAAGGTTGGAGTAACATTGACTCTCTTAAGGTTCGAGTAACATTGACTCTCTTAAGGTTCGAGTAACATTGACTCTCTTAAGGGGGGAGTAACATTGACTCTCTTAAGGTTGGAGTAACATTGACTCTCTTAAGGTGGGAGTAACATTGACTCTCTTAAGGTTCGAGTAACATTGACTCTCTTAAGGGGGGAGTAACATTGACTCTCTTAAGGTTGGAGTAACATTGACTCTCTTAAGGTGGGAGTAACATTGACTCTCTTAAGGTGGGAGTAACCTTTACTCTCTTAAGGCTGGAGTAACATTGACTCTCTTAAGGATGGAGTAACATTGACTCTCTTAAGGTTGGAGTGACATTGACTCTCTTAAGGTTGGAGTAACATTGACTCTCTTAAGGTTGGAGTAACATTGACTCTCTTAAGGTTTTAGTAACATTGACTCTCTTAAGGTTGGACTAACATTGACTCTCTCAAGGTTGGAGTAACATTGACTATCTTAAGGTGGGAGTAACATTGACTCTCTTAAGGTGTGAGTAACATTGACTCTCTTAAGGTTGGAGTAACATTGACTCTCTTATGGTTGGAGTAACCTTGACTCTCTTAAGGTGGGAGTAACATTGACTCTCTTTAGGTGGGAGTAACATTGACTCTCTTAAGGTAGGAGTAACATTGACTCTCTTAAGGTGGGAGTAACATTGACTCTCTTAAGGTGGGAGTAACATTGACTCTCTTATGGTTGGAGTAACATTGACTCTCTTGAGGTTGAAGTAACATTGACTCTCTTGAGGTTGAAGTAACATTGACTCTCTTAAGGTGGGAGTAACATTTACACTCTTAAGGTTTTAGTAACATTGACTCTCTTAAGGTTGGATTAACATTGACTCTCTTAAGGTTGGAGTAACATTGACTCTCTTAAGGTGGGAGTAACATTGACTCTCTTAAGGTTGGAGTAACATTGACTCTCTTAAGGTGGGAGTAACATTGACTCTCTTAAGGTTGGAGTAACATTGACTCTCTTAAGGTTGGAGTAACATTGACTCTTTTAAGGTGGGAGTAACATTGACTCTCTTAAGGTTGGAGTAACATTGACTCTTTTAAGGTGGGAGTAACATTGACTCTCTTAAGTTTGGAGTAACATTGACTCTCTTAAGGTGGGAGTATCATTGACTCTCTTAAGGTTTTAGTAACATTGACTCTCTTAAGGTTGGAGTAACATTCACTCTCTTAAGTTTGGAGTAACATTGACTCTCTTAACGTTGGAGTAACATTGACTCTATTAAGGTTGGAGTAACATTGACTCTATTAAGGTTGGAGTAACATTGAGTTTCTTAACGTTGGAGTAACATTGACTCTATTAAGGTTGGAGTAACATTGACTCTCTTAAGGTGGGAGTAACATTGACTCTTTTAAGGTGGGAGTAACATTGACTCTTATGTTTGGAGTAACATTGACTCTCTTAAGGTTGGAGTAACATTGAATCTAATAAGGTTGGAGTAACATTGACTCTCTTAAGGTTGGAGTGACATTGACTCTCTTAAGGTGGGAGTAACATTGACTCTCTTAAGGTGGGAGTAACATTGGCTCTCTTAAGGTGGGAGTAACAATGACTCTCTTAAGGTGGGAGTAACATTGACTCTCTTAAGGTGGGAGTGACATTGACTCTCTTAAGGTTCGAGTAACATTGACTCTCTTAAGGTTGGAGTAACATTGACTCTCTTAAGGTGGGAGAAACATTGACTCTCTTAAGGTTGGAGTAACATTGACTCTCTTAAGGTGGGAGTAACATTGACTCTCTTATGGTTGGAGTAACATTGACTCTCTTAAGGTTGGAGTAACATTGACTCTATTATGGTTGGAGTAACATTGACTCTCTTAAGGTGGGAGTAACATTGACTCTCTTAAGGTGGGAGTAACATTGACTCTCTTAAGGTTGGAGTAACATTGACTCTCTTAAGGTTGGAGTAAAATTGACTCTCTTAAGGTGGGAGTAACATTGACTCTCTTATGGTTGGAGTAACATTGACTCTCTTAAGGTTTTAGTAACATTGACTCTCTTAAGTTTGGAGTAACATTAACTCTCTTAAGGTGGGAGTAATATTGACTCTCTTAAGCTTTTAGTAACATTGACTCTCTTAAGGTTGGAGTAACATTGACTCTCTTATGGTTGGAGTAACCTTGACTCTCTTAAGGTGAGAGTAACATTGACACTCTTAAGGTTGGATTAACATTGACTCTCTTAAGGTTGGAGTAACATTGACTCTCTTAAGGTGGGAGTAACATTGACTCTCTTAAGGTGGGAGTAACATTGACTCTCTTAAGGTTGGAGTAACATTGACTGTCTTATGGTTGGAGTAACATTGACTCCCTTAAGGTGGGAATAACATTGACTCTCTTAAGGTGGGAGTAACCTTGACTCTCTTAAGGTGGGAGTAACATTGACTCTCTTTAGGTGGGAATAACATTGACTCTCTTAAGGTTGGAGTAACATTGACTCCCTTAAGGTGGGAGTAACATTGACTCTATTAAGGTTGGAGTAACCATGACTCTCTTAAGGTTGGAGTAACATTGACTCTCTTAAGGTGGGAGTAACATTGACTCTCTTAAGGTGGGAGTAACCTTTACTCTCTTAAGGTTGGAGTAACATTGACTCTCTTAAGGTTGGAGTAACATTGACTCTCTTAAGGTTGGAGTTACCTTGACTCTCTTAAGGTGGGAGTAACATTGACTCTCTTAAGGTGGGAGTAACATTGACTCTCTTAAGGTGGGAGTAACATTGACTCTCTTAAGGTTGGAGTAACATTGACTCTCTTAAGGTGGGAGTAATATTGACTCTCTTAAGCTTTTAGTAACATTGACTCTCTTAAGGTTGGAGTAACATTGACTCTCTTAAGGTTGGAGTAACATTGACTCTCTTAAGGTTCGAGTAACATTGACTCTCTTAAGGTTGGAGTAACATTGACTCTCTTAAGGGGGGAGTAACATTGACTCTCTTAAGGTTGGAGTAACATTGACTCTCTTAAGGTGGGAGTAACATTGACTCTCTTAAGGTGGGAGTAACCTTTACTCTCTTAAGGTTGGAGTAACATTGACTCTCTTAAGGTGGGAGTAACATTGACTCTCTTAAGGTGGGAGTAACATTGACTCTCTTTAGGTGGGAGTAACATTGACTCTCTTAAGGTGGGAGTAACATTGACTCTCTTAAGGTTGGAGTAACATTGACTCTCTTAAGGTTGGAGTAACATTGACTCTCTTAAGGTTGGAGTAACATTGACTCTCTTAAGGTGGGAGTAACATTGACTCTCTTAAGGTGGGAGTAACATTGACTCTCTTTAGGTGGGAGTAACATTGACTCTCTTAAGGTGGGAGTAACATTGACTCTCTTAAGGTTGGAGTAACATTGACTCTCTTAAGGTTGGAGTAACATTGACTATCTTAAGGTGGGAGTTACACTGACTCTCTTAAGGTTTTAGTAACATTGACTCTCTTAAGTTTGGAGTAACATTGACTCTCTTAAGGTTCGAGTAACATTGACTCTCTTAAGGTTCGAGTAACATTGACTCTCTTAAGGGGGGAGTAACATTGACTCTCTTAAGGTTGGAGTAACATTGACTCTCTTAAGGTGGGAGTAACATTGACTCTCTTAAGGTGGGAGTAACATTGACTCTCTTAAGGTTTTAGTAACATTGACTCTCTTAAGTTTGGAGTAACATTGACTCTCTTAAGGTGGGAGTAATATTGACTCTCTTAAGCTTTTAGTAACATTGACTATCTTAAGGTTGGAGTAACATTCACTCTCTTAAGGTTGGAGTAACATTGACTCTCTTAAGGTTCGAGTAACATTGACTCTCTTAAGGTTCGAGTAACATTGACTCTCTTAAGGGGGGAGTAACATTGACTCTCTTAAGGTTGGAGTAACATTGACTCTCTTAAGGTGGGAGTAACATTGACTCTCTTAAGGTTCGAGTAACATTGACTCTCTTAAGGGGGGAGTAACATTGACTCTCTTAAGGTTGGAGTAACATTGACTCTCTTAAGGTGGGAGTAACATTGACTCTCTTAAGGTGGGAGTAACCTTTACTCTCTTAAGGCTGGAGTAACATTGACTCTCTTAAGGATGGAGTAACATTGACTCTCTTAAGGTTGGAGTGACATTGACTCTCTTAAGGTTGGAGTAACATTGACTCTCTTAAGGTTGGAGTAACATTGACTCTCTTAAGGTTTTAGTAACATTGACTCTCTTAAGGTTGGACTAACATTGACTCTCTCAAGGTTGGAGTAACATTGACTATCTTAAGGTGGGAGTAACATTGACTCTCTTAAGGTGTGAGTAACATTGACTCTCTTAAGGTTGGAGTAACATTGACTCTCTTATGGTTGGAGTAACCTTGACTCTCTTAAGGTGGGAGTAACATTGACTCTCTTTAGGTGGGAGTAACATTGACTCTCTTAAGGTAGGAGTAACATTGACTCTCTTAAGGTGGGAGTAACATTGACTCTCTTAAGGTGGGAGTAACATTGACTCTCTTATGGTTGGAGTAACATTGACTCTCTTGAGGTTGAAGTAACATTGACTCTCTTGAGGTTGAAGTAACATTGACTCTCTTAAGGTGGGAGTAACATTTACACTCTTAAGGTTTTAGTAACATTGACTCTCTTAAGGTTGGATTAACATTGACTCTCTTAATGTTGGAGTAACATTGACTCTCTTAAGGTGGGAGTAACATTGACTCTCTTAAGGTTGGAGTAACATTGACTCTCTTAAGGTTGGAGTAACATTGACTCTCTTAAGGTTGGAGTAACATTGACTCTCTTAAGGTTGAAATAAACATTACTCTTAAGGTTGGAATAAATAAGACTCTCTTAAGGTTGGAGTAACATTGACTATCTTAAGGTGGGAGTAACATTGACTCTCTTAAGGTTTTAGTAACATTGACTCTCTTAAGGTTGGAGTAACATTCACTCTCTTAAGGTTGGAGTAACATTGACTCTCTTAACGTTGGAGTAACATTGACTCTATTAAGGTTAGAGTAACATTGACTCTCATAAGGTGGGAGTAACATTGACTCTCTTAAGGTGGGAGTAACATTGACTCTCTTATGTATGGAGTAACATTGAATCTCTTAAGGTTGGAGTAACATTGACTCTCTTAAGTTTGGAGTAAAATTGACTCTCTTATGTTTGGAGTAACATTGACTCTCTTAAGGTTTTAGTAACATTGACTCTCTTAAGGTTGGAGTAACATTCACTCTCTTAAGGTTTGAGTAACATTGACTCTCTTAACGTTGGAGTAACATTGACTCTATTAAGGTTGGAGTAACATTGACTCTCTTAAGGTGGGAGTAACATTGACTCTCTTAAGGTTGGAGTAACATTGACTGTCTTATGTTTGGAGTAACATTGACTCTCTTAAGGCTGGAGTAACATTGACTCTCTTAAGGATGGAGTAACATTGACTCTCTTAAGGTTGGAGTGACATTGACTCTCTTAAGGTGGGAGTAACATTGACTCTCTTAAGTTTTAAATAAACATTACTCTTAAGGTTGGAATAAATAAGACTCTCTTAAGGTTGGAGTAACATTGACTCTCTTAAGGTGGGAGTAACATTGACTCTCTTAAGGTTTTAGTAACATTGACTCTCTTAAGTTTGGAGTAACATTGACTCTCTTAAGGTGGTAGTAATATTGACTCTCTTAAGCTTTTAGTAACATTGACTCTCTTAAGGTTGGAGTAACATTCACTCTCTTAAGGTTGGAGTAACATTGACTCTCTTAAGGTTCGAGTAACATTGACTCTCTTAAGGTGGGAGTAATATTGACTCTCTTAAGGTGGGAGTAACATTGACTCTCTTTAGGTGGGAGTAACATTGACTCTCTTAAGGTGGGAGTAACATTGACTCTCTTAAGGTTGGAGTAACATTGACTCTCTTAAGGTTGGAGTAACATTGACTCTCTTAAGGTTGGAGTAACCTTGACTCTCTTAAGGTGGGAGTAACATTGACTCTCTTAAGGTGGGAGTAACATTGACTCTCTTAAGGTGGGAGTAACATTGACTCTCTTTAGGTGGGAGTAACATTGACTCTCTTAAGGTGGGAGTAACATTGACTCTCTTAAGGTGGGAGTAACATTGACTCTCTTAAGGTGGGAGTAACATTGACTCTCTTAAGGTGGGAGTAACATTGACTCTCTTAAGGTTGGAGTAACATTGACTCTCTTTAGGTGGGAGTAACATTGACTCACTTAAAGTGGGAGTAACATTGACTCTCTTAAGGTTTAAATAAACATTACTCTTAAGGTTGGAATAAATAAGACTCTCTTAAGGTTGGAGTAACATTGACTCTCTTAAGGTGGGAGTAACATTGACTCTCTTAAGGTTTTAGTAACATTGACTCTCTTAAGTTTGGAGTAACATTGACTCTCTTAAGGTTCGAGTAACATTGACTCTCTTAAGGTTCGAGTAACATTGACTCTCTTAAGGGGGCAGTAACATTGACTCTCTTAAGGTTGGAGTAACATTGACTCTCTTAAGGTGGGAGTAACATTGACTCTCTTAAGGTGGGAGTAACATTGACTCTCTTAAGGTTTTAGTAACATTGACTCTCTTAAGTTTGGAGTAACATTGACTCTCTTAAGGTGGGAGTAATATTGACTCTCTTAAGCTTTTAGTAACATTGACTATCTTAAGGTTGGAGTAACATTCACTCTCTTAAGGTTGGAGTAACATTGACTCTCTTAAGGTTCGAGTAACATTGACTCTCTTAAGGTTGGAGTAACATTGACTCTCTTAAGGGGGGAGTAACATTGACTCTCTTATTGTTGGAGTAACATTGACTCTCTTAAGGTGGGAGTAACATTGACTCTCTTAAGGTTCGAGTAACATTGACTCTCTTAAGGGGGGAGTAACATTGACTCTCTTAAGGTTGGAGTAACATTGACTCTCTTAAGGTGGGAGTAACATTGACTCTCTTAAGGTGGGAGTAACCTTTACTCTCTTAAGGCTGGAGTAACATTGACTCTCTTAAGGATGGAGTAACATTGACTCTCTTAAGGTTGGAGTGACATTGACTCTCTTAAGGTTGGAGTAACATTGACTCTCTTAAGGTTGGAGTAACATTGACTCTCTTAAGGTTTTAGTAACATTGACTCTCTTAAGGTTGGACTAACATTGACTCTCTCAAGGTTGGAGTAACATTGACTATCTTAAGGTGGGAGTAACATTGACTCTCTTAAGGTGTGAGTAACATTGACTCTCTTAAGGTTGGAGTAACATTGACTCTCTTATGGTTGGAGTAACCTTGACTCTCTTAAGGTGGGAGTAACATTGACTCTCTTTAGGTGGGAGTAACATTGACTCTCTTAAGGTAGGAGTAACATTGACTCTCTTAAGGTGGGAGTAACATTGACTCTCTTAAGGTGGGAGTAACATTGACTCTCTTATGGTTGGAGTAACATTGACTCTCTTAATGTTGGAGTAACATTGACTCTCTTGAGGTTGAAGTAACATTGACTCTCTTAAGGTGGGAGTAACATTTACACTCTTAAGGTTTTAGTAACATTGACTCTCTTAAGGTTGGATTAACATTGACTCTCTTAAGGTTGGAGTAACATTGACTCTCTTAAGGTGGGAGTAACATTGACTCTCTTAAGGTTGGAGTAACATTGACTCTCTTAAGGTTGGAGTAACATTGACTCTCTTAAGGTTGGAGTAACCTTGACTCTCTTAAGGTTGGAGTAACATTGACTCTCTTAAGGTTGAAATAAACATTACTCTTAAGGTTGGAATAAATAACACTCTCTTAAGGTTGGAGTAACATTGACTATCTTAAGGTGGGAGTAACATTGACTCTCTTAAGGTTTTAGTAACATTGACTCTCTTAAGGTTGGAGTAACATTCACTCTCTTAAGGTTGGAGTAACATTGACTCTCTTAACGTTGGAGTAACATTGACTCTATTAAGGTTAGAGTAACATTGACTCTCATAAGGTGGGAGTAACATTGACTCTCTTAAGGTGGGAGTAACATTGACTCTCTTATGTATGGAGTAACATTGAATCTCTTAAGGTTGGAGTAACATTGACTCTCTTAAGTTTGGAGTAAAATTGACTCTCTTATGTTTGGAGTAACATTGACTCTCTTAAGGTTTTAGTAACATTGACTCTCTTAAGGTTGGAGTAACATTCACTCTCTTAAGGTTTGAGTAACATTGACTCTCTTAACGTTGGAGTAACATTGACTCTATTAAAGTTGGAGTAACATTGACTCTCTTAAGGTGGGAGTAACATTGACTCTCTTAAGGTGGGAGTAACATTGACTGTCTTATGTTTGGAGTAACATTGACTCTCTTAAGGCTGGAGTAACATTGACTCTCTTAAGGATGGAGTAACATTGACTCTCTTAAGGTTGGAGTGACATTGACTCTCTTAAGGTTGGAGTAACATTGACTCTCTTAAGGTTGGAGTAACATTGACTCTCTTAAGGTTTTAGTAACATTGACTCTCTTAAGGTGGGAGTAACATTGACTCTCTTAAGGTGGGAGTAACATTGACTCTCTTAAGGTTGGAGTAACATTGACTCTCTTTAGGTGGGAGTAACATTGACTCTCTTAAGGTTTAAATAAACATTACTCTTAAGGTTGGAATAAATAAGACTCTCTTAAGGTTGGAGTAACATTGACTCTCTTAAGGTGGGAGTAACATTGACTCTCTTAAGGTTTTAGTAACATTGACTCTCTTAAGTTTGGAGTAACATTGACTCTCTTAAGGTGGTAGTAATATTGACTCTCTTAAGCTTTTAGTAGCATTGACTCTCTTAAGGTTGGAGTAACATTCACTCTCTTAAGGTTGGAGTAACATTGACTCTCTTAAGGTTCGAGTAACATTGACTCTCTTAAGGTGGGAGTAATATTGACTCTCTTAAGGTGGGAGTAACATTGACTCTCTTAAGGTTGGAGTAACATTGACTGTCTTATGTTTGGAGTAACATTGACTCTCTTAAGGCTGGAGTAACATTGACTCTCTTAAGGATGGAGTAACATTGACTCTCTTAAGGTTGGAGTGACATTGACTCTCTTAAGGTGGGAGTAACATTGACTCTCTTAAGGTTTAAATAAACATTACTCTTAAGGTTGGAATAAATAAGACTCTCTTAAGGTTGGAGTAACATTGACTCTCTTAAGGTGGGAGTAACATTGACTCTCTTAAGGTTTTAGTAACATTGACTCTCTTAAGTTTGGAGTAACATTGACTCTCTTAAGGTGGTAGTAATATTGACTCTCTTAAGCTTTTAGTAACATTGACTCTCTTAAGGTTGGAGTAACATTCACTCTCTTAAGGTTGGAGTAACATTGACTCTCTTAAGGTTCGAGTAACATTGACTCTCTTAAGGTGGGAGTAATATTGACTCTCTTAAGGTGGGAGTAACATTGACTCTCTTTAGGTGGGAGTAACATTGACTCTCTTAAGGTGGGAGTAACATTGACTCTCTTAAGGTTGGAGTAACATTGACTCTCTTAAGGTTGGAGTAACATTGACTCTCTTAAGGTTGGAGTAACCTTGACTCTCTTAAGGTGGGAGTAACATTGACTCTCTTAAGGTGGGAGTAACATTGACTCTCTTAAGGTGGGAGTAACATTGACTCTCTTTAGGTGGGAGTAACATTGACTCTCTTAAGGTGGGAGTAACATTGACTCTCTTAAGGTGGGAGTAACATTGACTCTCTTAAGGTGGGAGTAACATTGACTCTCTTAAGGTGGGAGTAACATTGACTCTCTTAAGGTTGGAGTAACATTGACTCTCTTTAGGTGGGAGTAACATTGACTCACTTAAAGTGGGAGTAACATTGACTCTCTTAATGTTTAAATAAACATTACTCTTAAGGTTGGAATAAATAAGACTCTCTTAAGGTTGGAGTAACATTGACTCTCTTAAGGTGGGAGTAACATTGACTCTCTTAAGGTTTTAGTAACATTGACTCTCTTAAGTTTGGAGTAACATTGACTCTCTTAAGGTTCGAGTAACATTGACTCTCTTAAGGTTCGAGTAACATTGACTCTCTTAAGGGGGCAGTAACATTGACTCTCTTAAGGTTGGAGTAACATTGACTCTCTTAAGGTGGGAGTAACATTGACTCTCTTAAGGTGGGAGTAACATTGACTCTCTTAAGGTTTTAGTAACATTGACTCTCTTAAGTTTGGAGTAACATTGACTCTCTTAAGGTGGGAGTAATATTGACTCTCTTAAGCTTTTAGTAACATTGACTATCTTAAGGTTGGAGTAACATTCACTCTCTTAAGGTTGGAGTAACATTGACTCTCTTAAGGTTCGAGTAACATTGACTCTCTTAAGGTTGGAGTAACATTGACTCTCTTAAGGGGGGAGTAACATTGACTCTCTTATTGTTGGAGTAACATTGACTCTCTTAAGGTGGGAGTAACATTGACTCTCTTAAGGTTCGAGTAACATTGACTCTCTTAAGGGGGGAGTAACATTGACTCTCTTAAGGTTGGAGTAACATTGACTCTCTTAAGGTGGGAGTAACATTGACTCTCTTAAGGTGGGAGTAACCTTTACTCTCTTAAGGCTGGAGTAACATTGACTCTCTTAAGGATGGAGTAACATTGACTCTCTTAAGGTTGGAGTGACATTGACTCTCTTAAGGTTGGAGTAACATTGACTCTCTTAAGGTTGGAGTAACATTGACTCTCTTAAGGTTTTAGTAACATTGACTCTCTTAAGGTTGGACTAACATTGACTCTCTCAAGGTTGGAGTAACATTGACTATCTTAAGGTGGGAGTAACATTGACTCTCTTAAGGTGTGAGTAACATTGACTCTCTTAAGGTTGGAGTAACATTGACTCTCTTATGGTTGGAGTAACCTTGACTCTCTTAAGGTGGGAGTAACATTGACTCTCTTTAGGTGGGAGTAACATTGACTCTCTTAAGGTAGGAGTAACATTGACTCTCTTAAGGTGGGAGTAACATTGACTCTCTTAAGGTGGGAGTAACATTGACTCTCTTATGGTTGGAGTAACATTGACTCTCTTAATGTTGGAGTAACATTGACTCTCTTGAGGTTGAAGTAACATTGACTCTCTTAAGGTGGGAGTAACATTTACACTCTTAAGGTTTTAGTAACATTGACTCTCTTAAGGTTGGATTAACATTGACTCTCTTAAGGTTGGAGTAACATTGACTCTCTTAAGGTGGGAGTAACATTGACTCTCTTAAGGTTGGAGTAACATTGACTCTCTTAAGGTTGGAGTAACATTGACTCTCTTAAGGTTGGAGTAACCTTGACTCTCTTAAGGTTGGAGTAACATTGACTCTCTTAAGGTTGAAATAAACATTACTCTTAAGGTTGGAATAAATAAGACTCTCTTAAGGTTGGAGTAACATTGACTATCTTAAGGTGGGAGTAACATTGACTCTCTTAAGGTTTTAGTAACATTGACTCTCTTAAGGTTGGAGTAACATTCACTCTCTTAAGGTTGGAGTAACATTGACTCTCTTAACGTTGGAGTAACATTGACTCTATTAAGGTTAGAGTAACATTGACTCTCATAAGGTGGGAGTAACATTGACTCTCTTAAGGTGGGAGTAACATTGACTCTCTTATGTATGGAGTAACATTGAATCTCTTAAGGTTGGAGTAACATTGACTCTCTTAAGTTTGGAGTAAAATTGACTCTCTTATGTTTGGAGTAACATTGACTCTCTTAAGGTTTTAGTAACATTGACTCTCTTAAGGTTGGAGTAACATTCACTCTCTTAAGGTTTGAGTAACATTGACTCTCTTAACGTTGGAGTAACATTGACTCTATTAAAGTTGGAGTAACATTGACTCTCTTAAGGTGGGAGTAACATTGACTCTCTTAAGGTGGGAGTAACATTGACTGTCTTATGTTTGGAGTAACATTGACTCTCTTAAGGCTGGAGTAACATTGACTCTCTTAAGGATGGAGTAACATTGACTCTCTTAAGGTTGGAGTGACATTGACTCTCTTAAGGTTGGAGTAACATTGACTCTCTTAAGGTTGGAGTAACATTGACTCTCTTAAGGTTTTAGTAACATTGACTCTCTTAAGGTGGGAGTAACATTGACTCTCTTAAGGTAGGAGTAACATTGACTCTCTTAAGGTTGGAGTAACATTGACTCTCTTAAGGTGGGAGTAACATTGACTCTCTTAAGGTTGGAGTAACATTGACTCTCTTTAGGTGGGAGTAACATTGACTCTCTTAAGGTTTAAATAAACATTACTCTTAAGGTTGGAATAAATAAGACTCTCTTAAGGTTGGAGTAACATTGACTCTCTTAAGGTGGGAGTAACATTGACTCTCTTAAGGTTTTAGTAACATTGACTCTCTTAAGTTTGGAGTAACATTGACTCTCTTAAGGTGGTAGTAATATTGACTCTCTTAAGCTTTTAGTAACATTGACTCTCTTAAGGTTGGAGTAACATTCACTCTCTTAAGGTTGGAGTAACATTGACTCTCTTAAGGTTCGAGTAACATTGACTCTCTTAAGGTGGGAGTAATATTGACTCTCTTAAGGTTGGAGTAACATTGACTCACTTAAGGTTCGAGTAACATTGACTCTCTTAAGGGGGGAGTAACATTGACTCTCTTAAGGTTGGAGAAACATTGACTCTCTTAAGGTGGGAGTAACATTGACTCTCTTAAGGTGGGAGTAACCTTTACTCTCTTAAGGTTGGAGTAACCTTGACTCTCTTAAGGTGGGAGTAACATTGACTCTCTTAAGGTGGGAGTAACATTGACTCTCTTAAGGTGGGAGTAACATTGACTCTCTTTAGGTGGGAGTAACATTGACTCTCTTAAGGTGGGAGTAACATTGACTCTCTTAAGGTTGGAGTAACATTGACTCTCTTAAGGTTGGAGTAACATTGACTCTCTTAAGGTTGGAGTAACCTTGACTCTCTTAAGGTGGGAGTAACATTGACTCTCTTAAGGTGGGAGTAACATTGACTCTCTTAAGGTGGGAGTAACATTGACTCTCTTTAGGTGGGAGTAACATTGACTCTCTTAAGGTGGGAGTAACATTGACTCTCTTAAGGTGGGAGTAACATTGACTCTCTTAAGGTGGGAGTAACATTGACTCTCTTAAGGTGGGAGTAACATTGACTCTCTTAAGGTTGGAGTAACATTGACTCTCTTTAGGTGGGAGTAACATTGACTCACTTAAAGTGGGAGTAACATTGACTCTCTTAAGGTTTAAATAAACATTACTCTTAAGGTTGGAATAAATAAGACTCTCTTAAGGTTGGAGTAACATTGACTCTCTTAAGGTGGGAGTAACATTGACTCTCTTAAGGTTTTAGTAACATTGACTCTCTTAAGTTTGGAGTAACATTGACTCTCTTAAGGTTCGAGTAACATTGACTCTCTTAAGGTTCGAGTAACATTGACTCTCTTAAGGGGGCAGTAACATTGACTCTCTTAAGGATGGAGTAACATTGACTCTCTTAAGGTGGGAGTAACATTGACTCTCTTAAGGTGGGAGTAACATTGACTCTCTTAAGGTTTTAGTAACATTGACTCTCTTAAGTTTGGAGTAACATTGACTCTCTTAAGGTGGGAGTAATATTGACTCTCTTAAGCTTTTAGTAACATTGACTATCTTAAGGTTGGAGTAACATTCACTCTCTTAAGGTTGGAGTAACATTGACTCTCTTAAGGTTCGAGTAACATTGACTCTCTTAAGGTTGGAGTAACATTGACTCTCTTAAGGGGGGAGTAACATTGACTCTCTTATTGTTGGAGTAACATTGACTCTCTTAAGGTGGGAGTAACATTGACTCTCTTAAGGTTCGAGTAACATTGACTCTCTTAAGGGGGGAGTAACATTGACTCTCTTAAGGTTGGAGTAACATTGACTCTCTTAAGGTGGGAGTAACATTGACTCTCTTAAGGTGGGAGTAACCTTTACTCTCTTAAGGCTGGAGTAACATTGACTCTCTTAAGGATGGAGTAACATTGACTCTCTTAAGGTTGGAGTGACATTGACTCTCTTAAGGTTGGAGTAACATTGACTCTCTTAAGGTTGGAGTAACATTGACTCTCTTAAGGTTTTAGTAACATTGACTCTCTTAAGGTTGGACTAACATTGACTCTCTCAAGGTTGGAGTAACATTGACTATCTTAAGGTGGGAGTAACATTGACTCTCTTAAGGTGTGAGTAACATTGACTCTCTTAAGGTTGGAGTAACATTGACTCTCTTATGGTTGGAGTAACCTTGACTCTCTTAAGGTGGGAGTAACATTGACTCTCTTTAGGTGGGAGTAACATTGACTCTCTTAAGGTAGGAGTAACATTGACTCTCTTAAGGTGGGAGTAACATTGACTCTCTTAAGGTGGGAGTAACATTGACTCTCTTATGGTTGGAGTAACATTGACTCTCTTAATGTTGGAGTAACATTGACTCTCTTGAGGTTGAAGTAACATTGACTCTCTTAAGGTGGGAGTAACATTTACACTCTTAAGGTTTTAGTAACATTGACTCTCTTAAGGTTGGATTAACATTGACTCTCTTAAGGTTGGAGTAACATTGACTCTCTTAAGGTGGGAGTAACATTGACTCTCTTAAGGTTGGAGTAACATTGACTCTCTTAAGGTTGGAGTAACATTGACTCTCTTAAGGTTGGAGTAACCTTGACTCTCTTAAGGTTGGAGTAACATTGACTCTCTTAAGGTTGAAATAAACATTACTCTTAAGGTTGGAATAAATAAGACTCTCTTAAGGTTGGAGTAACATTGACTATCTTAAGGTGGGAGTAACATTGACTCTCTTAAGGTTTTAGTAACATTGACTCTCTTAAGGTTGGAGTAACATTCACTCTCTTAAGGTTGGAGTAACATTGACTCTCTTAACGTTGGAGTAACATTGACTCTATTAAGGTTAGAGTAACATTGACTCTCATAAGGTGGGAGTAACATTGACTCTCTTAAGGTGGGAGTAACATTGACTCTCTTATGTATGGAGTAACATTGAATCTCTTAAGGTTGGAGTAACATTGACTCTCTTAAGTTTGGAGTAAAATTGACTCTCTTATGTTTGGAGTAACATTGACTCTCTTAAGGTTTTAGTAACATTGACTCTCTTAAGGTTGGAGTAACATTCACTCTCTTAAGGTTTGAGTAACATTGACTCTCTTAACGTTGGAGTAACATTGACTCTATTAAAGTTGGAGTAACATTGACTCTCTTAAGGTGGGAGTAACATTGACTCTCTTAAGGTGGGAGTAACATTGACTGTCTTATGTTTGGAGTAACATTGACTCTCTTAAGGCTGGAGTAACATTGACTCTCTTAAGGATGGAGTAACATTGACTCTCTTAAGGTTGGAGTGACATTGACTCTCTTAAGGTTGGAGTAACATTGACTCTCTTAAGGTTGGAGTAACATTGACTCTCTTAAGGTTTTAGTAACATTGACTCTCTTAAGGTGGGAGTAACATTGACTCTCTTAAGGTGGGAGTAACATTGACTCTCTTAAGGTTGGAGTAACATTGACTCTCTTTAGGTGGGAGTAACATTGACTCTCTTAAGGTTTAAATAAACATTACTCTTAAGGTTGGAATAAATAAGACTCTCTTAAGGTTGGAGTAACATTGACTCTCTTAAGGTGGGAGTAACATTGACTCTCTTAAGGTTTTAGTAACATTGACTCTCTTAAGTTTGGAGTAACATTGACTCTCTTAAGGTGGTAGTAATATTGACTCTCTTAAGCTTTTAGTAGCATTGACTCTCTTAAGGTTGGAGTAACATTCACTCTCTTAAGGTTGGAGTAACATTGACTCTCTTAAGGTTCGAGTAACATTGACTCTCTTAAGGTGGGAGTAATATTGACTCTCTTAAGGTGGGAGTAACATTGACTCTCTTAAGGTTGGAGTAACATTGACTGTCTTATGTTTGGAGTAACATTGACTCTCTTAAGGCTGGAGTAACATTGACTCTCTTAAGGATGGAGTAACATTGACTCTCTTAAGGTTGGAGTGACATTGACTCTCTTAAGGTGGGAGTAACATTGACTCTCTTAAGGTTTAAATAAACATTACTCTTAAGGTTGGAATAAATAAGACTCTCTTAAGGTTGGAGTAACATTGACTCTCTTAAGGTGGGAGTAACATTGACTCTCTTAAGGTTTTAGTAACATTGACTCTCTTAAGTTTGGAGTAACATTGACTCTCTTAAGGTGGTAGTAATATTGACTCTCTTAAGCTTTTAGTAACATTGACTCTCTTAAGGTTGGAGTAACATTCACTCTCTTAAGGTTGGAGTAACATTGACTCTCTTAAGGTTCGAGTAACATTGACTCTCTTAAGGTGGGAGTAATATTGACTCTCTTAAGGTGGGAGTAACATTGACTCTCTTTAGGTGGGAGTAACATTGACTCTCTTAAGGTGGGAGTAACATTGACTCTCTTAAGGTTGGAGTAACATTGACTCTCTTAAGGTTGGAGTAACATTGACTCTCTTAAGGTTGGAGTAACCTTGACTCTCTTAAGGTGGGAGTAACATTGACTCTCTTAAGGTGGGAGTAACATTGACTCTCTTAAGGTGGGAGTAACATTGACTCTCTTTAGGTGGGAGTAACATTGACTCTCTTAAGGTGGGAGTAACATTGACTCTCTTAAGGTGGGAGTAACATTGACTCTCTTAAGGTGGGAGTAACATTGACTCTCTTAAGGTGGGAGTAACATTGACTCTCTTAAGGTTGGAGTAACATTGACTCTCTTTAGGTGGGAGTAACATTGACTCACTTAAAGTGGGAGTAACATTGACTCTCTTAATGTTTAAATAAACATTACTCTTAAGGTTGGAATAAATAAGACTCTCTTAAGGTTGGAGTAACATTGACTCTCTTAAGGTGGGAGTAACATTGACTCTCTTAAGGTTTTAGTAACATTGACTCTCTTAAGTTTGGAGTAACATTGACTCTCTTAAGGTTCGAGTAACATTGACTCTCTTAAGGTTCGAGTAACATTGACTCTCTTAAGGGGGCAGTAACATTGACTCTCTTAAGGTTGGAGTAACATTGACTCTCTTAAGGTGGGAGTAACATTGACTCTCTTAAGGTGGGAGTAACATTGACTCTCTTAAGGTTTTAGTAACATTGACTCTCTTAAGTTTGGAGTAACATTGACTCTCTTAAGGTGGGAGTAATATTGACTCTCTTAAGCTTTTAGTAACATTGACTATCTTAAGGTTGGAGTAACATTCACTCTCTTAAGGTTGGAGTAACATTGACTCTCTTAAGGTTCGAGTAACATTGACTCTCTTAAGGTTGGAGTAACATTGACTCTCTTAAGGGGGGAGTAACATTGACTCTCTTATTGTTGGAGTAACATTGACTCTCTTAAGGTGGGAGTAACATTGACTCTCTTAAGGTTCGAGTAACATTGACTCTCTTAAGGGGGGAGTAACATTGACTCTCTTAAGGTTGGAGTAACATTGACTCTCTTAAGGTGGGAGTAACATTGACTCTCTTAAGGTGGGAGTAACCTTTACTCTCTTAAGGCTGGAGTAACATTGACTCTCTTAAGGATGGAGTAACATTGACTCTCTTAAGGTTGGAGTGACATTGACTCTCTTAAGGTTGGAGTAACATTGACTCTCTTAAGGTTGGAGTAACATTGACTCTCTTAAGGTTTTAGTAACATTGACTCTCTTAAGGTTGGACTAACATTGACTCTCTCAAGGTTGGAGTAACATTGACTATCTTAAGGTGGGAGTAACATTGACTCTCTTAAGGTGTGAGTAACATTGACTCTCTTAAGGTTGGAGTAACATTGACTCTCTTATGGTTGGAGTAACCTTGACTCTCTTAAGGTGGGAGTAACATTGACTCTCTTTAGGTGGGAGTAACATTGACTCTCTTAAGGTAGGAGTAACATTGACTCTCTTAAGGTGGGAGTAACATTGACTCTCTTAAGGTGGGAGTAACATTGACTCTCTTATGGTTGGAGTAACATTGACTCTCTTAATGTTGGAGTAACATTGACTCTCTTGAGGTTGAAGTAACATTGACTCTCTTAAGGTGGGAGTAACATTTACACTCTTAAGGTTTTAGTAACATTGACTCTCTTAAGGTTGGATTAACATTGACTCTCTTAAGGTTGGAGTAACATTGACTCTCTTAAGGTGGGAGTAACATTGACTCTCTTAAGGTTGGAGTAACATTGACTCTCTTAAGGTTGGAGTAACATTGACTCTCTTAAGGTTGGAGTAACCTTGACTCTCTTAAGGTTGGAGTAACATTGACTCTCTTAAGGTTGAAATAAACATTACTCTTAAGGTTGGAATAAATAAGACTCTCTTAAGGTTGGAGTAACATTGACTATCTTAAGGTGGGAGTAACATTGACTCTCTTAAGGTTTTAGTAACATTGACTCTCTTAAGGTTGGAGTAACATTCACTCTCTTAAGGTTGGAGTAACATTGACTCTCTTAACGTTGGAGTAACATTGACTCTATTAAGGTTAGAGTAACATTGACTCTCATAAGGTGGGAGTAACATTGACTCTCTTAAGGTGGGAGTAACATTGACTCTCTTATGTATGGAGTAACATTGAATCTCTTAAGGTTGGAGTAACATTGACTCTCTTAAGTTTGGAGTAAAATTGACTCTCTTATGTTTGGAGTAACATTGACTCTCTTAAGGTTTTAGTAACATTGACTCTCTTAAGGTTGGAGTAACATTCACTCTCTTAAGGTTTGAGTAACATTGACTCTCTTAACGTTGGAGTAACATTGACTCTATTAAAGTTGGAGTAACATTGACTCTCTTAAGGTGGGAGTAACATTGACTCTCTTAAGGTGGGAGTAACATTGACTGTCTTATGTTTGGAGTAACATTGACTCTCTTAAGGCTGGAGTAACATTGACTCTCTTAAGGATGGAGTAACATTGACTCTCTTAAGGTTGGAGTGACATTGACTCTCTTAAGGTTGGAGTAACATTGACTCTCTTAAGGTTGGAGTAACATTGACTCTCTTAAGGTTTTAGTAACATTGACTCTCTTAAGGTGGGAGTAACATTGACTCTCTTAAGGTAGGAGTAACATTGACTCTCTTAAGGTTGGAGTAACATTGACTCTCTTAAGGTGGGAGTAACATTGACTCTCTTAAGGTTGGAGTAACATTGACTCTCTTTAGGTGGGAGTAACATTGACTCTCTTAAGGTTTAAATAAACATTACTCTTAAGGTTGGAATAAATAAGACTCTCTTAAGGTTGGAGTAACATTGACTCTCTTAAGGTGGGAGTAACATTGACTCTCTTAAGGTTTTAGTAACATTGACTCTCTTAAGTTTGGAGTAACATTGACTCTCTTAAGGTGGTAGTAATATTGACTCTCTTAAGCTTTTAGTAACATTGACTCTCTTAAGGTTGGAGTAACATTCACTCTCTTAAGGTTGGAGTAACATTGACTCTCTTAAGGTTCGAGTAACATTGACTCTCTTAAGGTGGGAGTAATATTGACTCTCTTAAGGTTGGAGTAACATTGACTCACTTAAGGTTCGAGTAACATTGACTCTCTTAAGGGGGGAGTAACATTGACTCTCTTAAGGTTGGAGAAACATTGACTCTCTTAAGGTGGGAGTAACATTGACTCTCTTAAGGTGGGAGTAACCTTTACTCTCTTAAGGTTGGAGTAACCTTGACTCTCTTAAGGTGGGAGTAACATTGACTCTCTTAAGGTGGGAGTAATATTGACTCTCTTAAGGTGGGAGTAACATTGACTCTCTTTAGGTGGGAGTAACATTGACTCTCTTAAGGTGGGAGTAACATTGACTCTCTTAAGGTTGGAGTAACATTGACTCTCTTAAGGTTGGAGTAACATTGACTCTCTTAAGGTTGGAGTAACCTTGACTCTCTTAAGGTGGGAGTAACATTGACTCTCTTAAGGTGGGAGTAACATTGACTCTCTTAAGGTGGGAGTAACATTGACTCTCTTTAGGTGGGAGTAACATTGACTCTCTTAAGGTGGGAGTAACATTGACTCTCTTAAGGTGGGAGTAACATTGACTCTCTTAAGGTGGGAGTAACATTGACTCTCTTAAGGTGGGAGTAACATTGACTCTCTTAAGGTTGGAGTAACATTGACTCTCTTTAGGTGGGAGTAACATTGACTCACTTAAAGTGGGAGTAACATTGACTCTCTTAAGGTTTAAATAAACATTACTCTTAAGGTTGGAATAAATAAGACTCTCTTAAGGTTGGAGTAACATTGACTCTCTTAAGGTGGGAGTAACATTGACTCTCTTAAGGTTTTAGTAACATTGACTCTCTTAAGTTTGGAGTAACATTGACTCTCTTAAGGTTCGAGTAACATTGACTCTCTTAAGGTTCGAGTAACATTGACTCTCTTAAGGGGGCAGTAACATTGACTCTCTTAAGGTTGGAGTAACATTGACTCTCTTAAGGTGGGAGTAACATTGACTCTCTTAAGGTGGGAGTAACATTGACTCTCTTAAGGTTTTAGTAACATTGACTCTCTTAAGGTGGGAGTAACATTGACTCTCTTAAGGTGGGAGTAACCTTTACTCTCTTAAGGTTGGAGTAACCTTGACTCTCTTAAGGTGGGAGTAACATTGACTCTCTTAAGGTGGGAGTAACATTGACTCTCTTAAGGTGGGAGCAACATTGACTCTCTTAAGTTGGGAGTAACATTGACTCTCTTAAGGTTGGAGTAACATTGACTCTCTTAAGGTGGGAGTAACATTGACTCTCTTAAGGTGGGAGTAACATTGACTCTCTTTAGGTGGGAGTAACATTGACTCTCTTAAGGTGGGAGTAACATTGACTCTCTTAAGGTGGGAGTAACATTGACTCTCTTAAGGTGGGAGTAACATTGACTCTCTTAAGGTGGGAGTAACATTGACTCTCTTAAGGTTGGAGTAACATTGACTCTCTTTAGGTGGGAGTAACATTGACTCACTTAAAGTGGGAGTAACATTGACTCTCTTAAGGTTTAAATAAACATTACTCTTAAGGTTGGAATAAATAAGACTCTCTTAAGGTTGGAGTAACATTGACTCTCTTAAGGTGGGAGTAACATTGACTCTCTTAAGGTTTTAGTAACATTGACTCTCTTAAGTTTGGAGTAACATTGACTCTCTTAAGGTTCGAGTAACATTGACTCTCTTAAGGTTCGAGTAACATTGACTCTCTTAAGGGGGCAGTAACATTGACTCTCTTAAGGTTGGAGTAACATTGACTCTCTTAAGGTGGGAGTAACATTGACTCTCTTAAGGTGGGAGTAACATTGACTCTCTTAAGGTTTTAGTAACATTGACTCTCTTAAGTTTGGAGTAACATTGACTCTCTTAAGGTGGGAGTAATATTGACTCTCTTAAGCTTTTAGTAACATTGACTATCTTAAGGTTGGAGTAACATTCACTCTCTTAAGGTTGGAGTAACATTGACTCTCTTAAGGTTCGAGTAACATTGACTCTCTTAAGGTTGGAGTAACATTGACTCTCTTAAGGGGGGAGTAACATTGACTCTCTTATTGTTGGAGTAACATTGACTCTCTTAAGGTGGGAGTAACATTGACTCTCTTAAGGTTCGAGTAACATTGACTCTCTTAAGGGGGGAGTAACATTGACTCTCTTAAGGTTGGAGTAACATTGACTCTCTTAAGGTGGGAGTAACATTGACTCTCTTAAGGTGGGAGTAACCTTTACTCTCTTAAGGCTGGAGTAACATTGACTCTCTTAAGGATGGAGTAACATTGACTCTCTTAAGGTTGGAGTGACATTGACTCTCTTAAGGTTGGAGTAACATTGACTCTCTTAAGGTTGGAGTAACATTGACTCTCTTAAGGTTTTAGTAACATTGACTCTCTTAAGGTTGGACTAACATTGACTCTCTCAAGGTTGGAGTAACATTGACTATCTTAAGGTGGGAGTAACATTGACTCTCTTAAGGTGTGAGTAACATTGACTCTCTTAAGGTTGGAGTAACATTGACTCTCTTATGGTTGGAGTAACCTTGACTCTCTTAAGGTGGGAGTAACATTGACTCTCTTTAGGTGGGAGTAACATTGACTCTCTTAAGGTAGGAGTAACATTGACTCTCTTAAGGTGGGAGTAACATTGACTCTCTTAAGGTGGGAGTAACATTGACTCTCTTATGGTTGGAGTAACATTGACTCTCTTAATGTTGGAGTAACATTGACTCTCTTGAGGTTGAAGTAACATTGACTCTCTTAAGGTGGGAGTAACATTTACACTCTTAAGGTTTTAGTAACATTGACTCTCTTAAGGTTGGATTAACATTGACTCTCTTAAGGTTGGAGTAACATTGACTCTCTTAAGGTGGGAGTAACATTGACTCTCTTAAGGTTGGAGTAACATTGACTCTCTTAAGGTTGGAGTAACATTGACTCTCTTAAGGTTGGAGTAACCTTGACTCTCTTAAGGTTGGAGTAACATTGACTCTCTTAAGGTTGAAATAAACATTACTCTTAAGGTTGGAATAAATAAGACTCTCTTAAGGTTGGAGTAACATTGACTATCTTAAGGTGGGAGTAACATTGACTCTCTTAAGGTTTTAGTAACATTGACTCTCTTAAGGTTGGAGTAACATTCACTCTCTTAAGGTTGGAGTAACATTGACTCTCTTAACGTTGGAGTAACATTGACTCTATTAAGGTTAGAGTAACATTGACTCTCATAAGGTGGGAGTAACATTGACTCTCTTAAGGTGGGAGTAACATTGACTCTCTTATGTATGGAGTAACATTGAATCTCTTAAGGTTGGAGTAACATTGACTCTCTTAAGTTTGGAGTAAAATTGACTCTCTTATGTTTGGAGTAACATTGACTCTCTTAAGGTTTTAGTAACATTGACTCTCTTAAGGTTGGAGTAACATTCACTCTCTTAAGGTTTGAGTAACATTGACTCTCTTAACGTTGGAGTAACATTGACTCTATTAAGGTTGGAGTAACATTGACTCTCTTAAGGTGGGAGTAACATTGACTCTCTTAAGGTGGGAGTAACATTGACTGTCTTATGTTTGGAGTAACATTGACTCTCTTAAGGCTGGAGTAACATTGACTCTCTTAAGGATGGAGTAACATTGACTCTCTTAAGGTTGGAGTGACATTGACTCTCTTAAGGTTGGAGTAACATTGACTCTCTTAAGGTTGGAGTAACATTGACTCTCTTAAGGTTTTAGTAACATTGACTCTCTTAAGGTGGGAGTAACATTGACTCTCTTTAGGTGGGAGTAACATTGACTCTCTTAAGGTTTAAATAAACATTACTCTTAAGGTTGGAATAAATAAGACTCTCTTAAGGTTGGAGTAACATTGACTCTCTTAAGGTGGGAGTAACATTGACTCTCTTAAGGTTTTAGTAACATTGACTCTCTTAAGTTTGGAGTAACATTGACTCTCTTAAGGTGGTAGTAATATTGACTCTCTTAAGCTTTTAGTAACATTGACTCTCTTAAGGTTGGAGTAACATTCACTCTCTTAAGGTTGGAGTAACATTGACTCTCTTAAGGTTCGAGTAACATTGACTCTCTTAAGGTGGGAGTAATATTGACTCTCTTAAGGTTGGAGTAACATTGACTCACTTAAGGTTCGAGTAACATTGACTCTCTTAAGGGGGGAGTAACATTGACTCTCTTAAGGTTGGAGAAACATTGACTCTCTTAAGGTGGGAGTAACATTGACTCTCTTAAGGTGGGAGTAACCTTTACTCTCTTAAGGTTGGAGTAACATTGACTCTCTTAAGGTTGGAGTAACATTGACTCTCTTTAGGTGGGAGTAACATTGACTCTCTTAAGGTTTAAATAAACATTACTCTTAAGGTTGGAATAAATAAGACTCTCTTAAGGTTGGAGTAACATTGACTCTCTTAAGGTGGGAGTAACATTGACTCTCTTAAGGTTTTAGTAACATTGACTCTCTTAAGGTTGGAGTAACATTGACTCTCTTAAGGTGGGAGTAACATTGACTCTCTTAAGGTGGGAGTAACATTGACTCTCTTAAGGTTTTAGTAACATTGACTCTCTTAAGTTTGGAGTAACATTGACTCTCTTAAGGTGGGAGTAATATTGACTCTCTTAAGCTTTTAGTAACATTGACTATCTTAAGGTTGGAGTAACATTCACTCTCTTAAGGTTGGAGTAACATTGACTCTCTTAAGGTTGGAGTAACATTGACTCTCTTAAGGTTGGAGTAACATTGACTCTCTTAAGGGGGGAGTAACATTGACTCTCTTAAGGTTGGAGTAACATTGACTCTCTTAAGGTGGGAGTAACATTGACTCTCTTAAGGTTGGAGTAACATTGACTCTCTTAAGGGGGGAGTAACATTGACTCTCTTAAGGTTGGAGTAACATTGACTCTCTTAAGGTGGGAGTAACATTGACTCTCTTAAGGTGGGAGTAACCTTTACTCTCTTAAGGCTGGAGTAACATTGACTCTCTTAAGGATGGAGTAACATTGACTCTCTTAAGGTTGGAGTGACATTGACTCTCTTAAGGTTGGAGTAACATTGACTCTCTTAAGGTTGGAGTAACATTGACTCTCTTAAGGTTTTAGTAACATTGACTCTCTTAAGGTTGGACTAACATTGACTCTCTCAAGGTTGGAGTAACATTGACTATCTTAAGGTGGGAGTAACATTGACTCTCTTAAGGTGTGAGTAACATTGACTCTCTTAAGGTGGGAGTAACATTGACTCTCTTTAGGTGGGAGTAACATTGACTCTCTTAAGGTTGGAGTAACATTGACTCTCTTAAGGTTGGAGTAACATTGACTCTCTTAAGGGGGGAGTAACATTGACTCTCTTAAGGTTGGAGTAACATTGACTCTCTTAAGGTGGGAGTAACATTGACTCTCTTAAGGTGGGAGTAACATTGACTCTCTTAAGGTTTTAGTAACATTGACTCTCTTAAGTTTGGAGTAACATTGACTCTCTTAAGGTTCGAGTAACATTGACTCTCTTAAGGTTCGAGTAACATTGACTCTCTTAAGGGGGCAGTAACATTGACTCTCTTAAGGTTGGAGTAACATTGACTCTCTTAAGGTGGGAGTAACATTGACTCTCTTAAGGTGGGAGTAACATTGACTCTCTTAAGGTTTTAGTAACATTGACTCTCTTAAGTTTGGAGTAACATTGACTCTCTTAAGGTGGGAGTAATATTGACTCTCTTAAGCTTTTAGTAACATTGACTATCTTAAGGTTGGAGTAACATTCACTCTCTTAAGGTTGGAGTAACATTGACTCTCTTAAGGTTCGAGTAACATTGACTCTCTTAAGGTTGGAGTAACATTGACTCTCTTAAGGGGGGAGTAACATTGACTCTCTTATTGTTGGAGTAACATTGACTCTCTTAAGGTGGGAGTAACATTGACTCTCTTAAGGTTCGAGTAACATTGACTCTCTTAAGGGGGGAGTAACATTGACTCTCTTAAGGTTGGAGTAACATTGACTCTCTTAAGGTGGGAGTAACATTGACTCTCTTAAGGTGGGAGTAACCTTTACTCTCTTAAGGCTGGAGTAACATTGACTCTCTTAAGGATGGAGTAACATTGACTCTCTTAAGGTTGGAGTGACATTGACTCTCTTAAGGTTGGAGTAACATTGACTCTCTTAAGGTTGGAGTAACATTGACTCTCTTAAGGTTTTAGTAACATTGACTCTCTTAAGGTTGGACTAACATTGACTCTCTCAAGGTTGGAGTAACATTGACTATCTTAAGGTGGGAGTAACATTGACTCTCTTAAGGTGTGAGTAACATTGACTCTCTTAAGGTTGGAGTAACATTGACTCTCTTATGGTTGGAGTAACCTTGACTCTCTTAAGGTGGGAGTAACATTGACTCTCTTTAGGTGGGAGTAACATTGACTCTCTTAAGGTAGGAGTAACATTGACTCTCTTAAGGTGGGAGTAACATTGACTCTCTTAAGGTGGGAGTAACATTGACTCTCTTATGGTTGGAGTAACATTGACTCTCTTAATGTTGGAGTAACATTGACTCTCTTGAGGTTGAAGTAACATTGACTCTCTTAAGGTGGGAGTAACATTTACACTCTTAAGGTTTTAGTAACATTGACTCTCTTAAGGTTGGATTAACATTGACTCTCTTAAGGTTGGAGTAACATTGACTCTCTTAAGGTGGGAGTAACATTGACTCTCTTAAGGTTGGAGTAACATTGACTCTCTTAAGGTTGGAGTAACATTGACTCTCTTAAGGTTGGAGTAACCTTGACTCTCTTAAGGTTGGAGTAACATTGACTCTCTTAAGGTTGAAATAAACATTACTCTTAAGGTTGGAATAAATAAGACTCTCTTAAGGTTGGAGTAACATTGACTATCTTAAGGTGGGAGTAACATTGACTCTCTTAAGGTTTTAGTAACATTGACTCTCTTAAGGTTGGAGTAACATTCACTCTCTTAAGGTTGGAGTAACATTGACTCTCTTAACGTTGGAGTAACATTGACTCTATTAAGGTTAGAGTAACATTGACTCTCATAAGGTGGGAGTAACATTGACTCTCTTAAGGTGGGAGTAACATTGACTCTCTTATGTATGGAGTAACATTGAATCTCTTAAGGTTGGAGTAACATTGACTCTCTTAAGTTTGGAGTAAAATTGACTCTCTTATGTTTGGAGTAACATTGACTCTCTTAAGGTTTTAGTAACATTGACTCTCTTAAGGTTGGAGTAACATTCACTCTCTTAAGGTTTGAGTAACATTGACTCTCTTAACGTTGGAGTAACATTGACTCTATTAAGGTTGGAGTAACATTGACTCTCTTAAGGTGGGAGTAACATTGACTCTCTTAAGGTGGGAGTAACATTGACTGTCTTATGTTTGGAGTAACATTGACTCTCTTAAGGCTGGAGTAACATTGACTCTCTTAAGGATGGAGTAACATTGACTCTCTTAAGGTTGGAGTGACATTGACTCTCTTAAGGTTGGAGTAACATTGACTCTCTTAAGGTTGGAGTAACATTGACTCTCTTAAGGTTTTAGTAACATTGACTCTCTTAAGGTGGGAGTAACATTGACTCTCTTTAGGTGGGAGTAACATTGACTCTCTTAAGGTTTAAATAAACATTACTCTTAAGGTTGGAATAAATAAGACTCTCTTAAGGTTGGAGTAACATTGACTCTCTTAAGGTGGGAGTAACATTGACTCTCTTAAGGTTTTAGTAACATTGACTCTCTTAAGTTTGGAGTAACATTGACTCTCTTAAGGTGGTAGTAATATTGACTCTCTTAAGCTTTTAGTAACATTGACTCTCTTAAGGTTGGAGTAACATTCACTCTCTTAAGGTTGGAGTAACATTGACTCTCTTAAGGTTCGAGTAACATTGACTCTCTTAAGGTGGGAGTAATATTGACTCTCTTAAGGTTGGAGTAACATTGACTCACTTAAGGTTCGAGTAACATTGACTCTCTTAAGGGGGGAGTAACATTGACTCTCTTAAGGTTGGAGAAACATTGACTCTCTTAAGGTGGGAGTAACATTGACTCTCTTAAGGTGGGAGTAACCTTTACTCTCTTAAGGTTGGAGTAACATTGACTCTCTTAAGGTTGGAGTAACATTGACTCTCTTTAGGTGGGAGTAACATTGACTCTCTTAAGGTTTAAATAAACATTACTCTTAAGGTTGGAATAAATAAGACTCTCTTAAGGTTGGAGTAACATTGACTCTCTTAAGGTGGGAGTAACATTGACTCTCTTAAGGTTTTAGTAACATTGACTCTCTTAAGGTTGGAGTAACATTGACTCTCTTAAGGTGGGAGTAACATTGACTCTCTTAAGGTGGGAGTAACATTGACTCTCTTAAGGTTTTAGTAACATTGACTCTCTTAAGTTTGGAGTAACATTGACTCTCTTAAGGTGGGAGTAATATTGACTCTCTTAAGCTTTTAGTAACATTGACTATCTTAAGGTTGGAGTAACATTCACTCTCTTAAGGTTGGAGTAACATTGACTCTCTTAAGGTTGGAGTAACATTGACTCTCTTAAGGTTGGAGTAACATTGACTCTCTTAAGGGGGGAGTAACATTGACTCTCTTAAGGTTGGAGTAACATTGACTCTCTTAAGGTGGGAGTAACATTGACTCTCTTAAGGTTGGAGTAACATTGACTCTCTTAAGGGGGGAGTAACATTGACTCTCTTAAGGTTGGAGTAACATTGACTCTCTTAAGGTGGGAGTAACATTGACTCTCTTAAGGTGGGAGTAACCTTTACTCTCTTAAGGCTGGAGTAACATTGACTCTCTTAAGGATGGAGTAACATTGACTCTCTTAAGGTTGGAGTGACATTGACTCTCTTAAGGTTGGAGTAACATTGACTCTCTTAAGGTTGGAGTAACATTGACTCTCTTAAGGTTTTAGTAACATTGACTCTCTTAAGGTTGGACTAACATTGACTCTCTCAAGGTTGGAGTAACATTGACTATCTTAAGGTGGGAGTAACATTGACTCTCTTAAGGTGTGAGTAACATTGACTCTCTTAAGGTGGGAGTAACATTGACTCTCTTTAGGTGGGAGTAACATTGACTCTCTTAAGGTTGGAGTAACATTGACTCTCTTAAGGTTGGAGTAACATTGACTCTCTTAAGGGGGGAGTAACATTGACTCTCTTAAGGTTGGAGTAACATTGACTCTCTTAAGGTGGGAGTAACATTGACTCTCTTAAGGTTGGAGTAACATTGACTCTCTTAAGGGGGGAGTAACATTGACTCTCTTAAGGTTGGAGTAACATTGACTCTCTTAAGGTGGGAGTAACATTGACTCTCTTAAGGTGGGAGTAACCTTTACTCTCTTAAGGCTGGAGTAACATTGACTCTCTTAAGGATGGAGTAACATTGACTCTCTTAAGGTTGGAGTGACATTGACTCTCTTAAGGTTGGAGTAACATTGACTCTCTTAAGGTTGGAGTAACATTGACTCTCTTAAGGTTTTAGTAACATTGACTCTCTTAAGGTTGGACTAACATTGACTCTCTCAAGGTTGGAGTAACATTGACTATCTTAAGGTGGGAGTAACATTGACTCTCTTAAGGTGTGAGTAACATTGACTCTCTTAAGGTGGGAGTAACATTGACTCTCTTTAGGTGGGAGTAACATTGACTCTCTTAAGGTTGGAGTAACATTGACTCTCTTCAGGTGGGAGTAACATTGACTCTATTAAGGTTGTAGTAACATTGACTCTCTTAAGGTTGGAGTAACATTGACTCTCTTAAGGTGGGAGTAACATTGACTCTCTTAAGGTTGGAGTAACATTGACTCTCTTAAGGGGGGAGTAACATTGACTCTCTTAAGGTTGGAGTAACATTGACTCTCTTAAGGTGGGAGTAACATTGACTCTCTTAAGGTGGGAGTAACCTTTACTCTCTTAAGGCTGGAGTAACATTGACTCTCTTAAGGTTGGAGTGACATTGACTCTCTTAAGGTTGGAGTAACATTGACTCTCTTAAGGTTGGAGTAACATTGACTCTCTTAAGGTTGGAGTAACATTGACTCTCTTAAGGTTTTAGTAACATTGACTCTCTTAAGGTTGGACTAACATTGACTCTCTCAAGGTTGGAGTAACATTGACTATCTTAAGGTGGGAGTAACATTGACTCTCTTAAGGTGTGAGTAACATTGACTCTCTTAAGGTTGGAGTAACATTGACTCTCTTATGGTTGGAGTAACCTTGACTCTCTTAAGGTAGGAGTAACATTGACTCTCTTAAGGTGGGAGTAACATTGACTCTCTTAAGGTGGGAGTAACATTGACTCTCTTATGGTTGGAGTAACATTGACTCTCTTGAGGTTGAAGTAACATTGACTCTCTTGAGGTTGAAGTAACATTGACTCTCTTAAGGTGGGAGTAACATTTACACTCTTAAGGTTTTAGTAACATTGACTCTCTTAAGGTTGGATTAACATTGACTCTCTTAAGGTTGGAGTAACATTGACTCTCTTAAGGTGGGAGTAACATTGACTCTCTTAAGGTTGGAGTAACATTGACTCTCTTAAGGTTGGAGTAACATTGACTCTCTTAAGGTTGGAGTAACCTTGACTCTCTTAAGGTTGGAGTAACATTGACTCTCTTAAGGTTGGAGTAACATTGACTCTCTTAAGGTTGAAATAAACATTACTCTTAAGGTTGGAATAAATAAGACTCTCTTAAGGTTGGAGTAACATTGACTATCTTAAGGTGGGAGTAACATTGACTCTCTTAAGGTTTTAGTAACATTGACTCTCTTAAGGTTGGAGTAACATTCACTCTCTTAAGGTTGGAGTAACATTGACTCTCTTAACGTTGGAGTAACATTGACTCTATTAAGGTTAGAGTAACATTGACTCTCATAAGGTGGGAGTAACATTGACTCTCTTAAGGTGGGAGTAACATTGACTCTCTTATGTATGGAGTAACATTGAATCTCTTAAGGTTGGAGTAACATTGACTCTCTTAAGTTTGGAGTAAAATTGACTCTCTTATGTTTGGAGTAACATTGACTCTCTTAAGGTTTTAGTAACATTGACTCTCTTAAGGTTGGAGTAACATTCACTCTCTTAAGGTTTGAGTAACATTGACTCTCTTAACGTTGGAGTAACATTGACTCTATTAAGGTTGGAGTAACATTGACTCTCTTAAGGTGGGAGTAACATTGACTCTCTTAAGGTTGGAGTAACATTGACTGTCTTATGTTTGGAGTAACATTGACTCTCTTAAGGCTGGAGAAACATTGACTCTCTTAAGGATGGAGTAACATTGACTCTCTTAAGGTTGGAGTGACATTGACTCTCTTAAGGTTGGAGTAACATTGACTCTCTTAAGGTTGGAGTAACATTGACTCTCTTAAGGTTTTAGTAACATTGACTCTCTTAAGGTGGGAGTAACATTGACTCTCTTAAGGTGGGAGTAACATTGACTCTCTTAAGGTTGGAGTAACATTGACTCTCTTTAGGTGGGAGTAACATTGACTCTCTTAAGGTTTAAATAAACATTACTCTTAAGGTTGGAATAAATAAGACTCTCTTAAGGTTGGAGTAACATTGACTCTCTTAAGGTGGGAGTAACATTGACTCTCTTAAGGTTTTAGTAACATTGACTCTCTTAAGTTTGGAGTAACATTGACTCTCTTAAGGTGGTAGTAATATTGACTCTCTTAAGCTTTTAGTAACATTGACTCTCTTAAGGTTGGAGTAACATTCACTCTCTTAAGGTTGGAGTAACATTGACTCTCTTAAGGTTCGAGTAACATTGACTCTCTTAAGGTGGGAGTAATATTGACTCTCTTAAGGTTGGAGTAACATTGACTCACTTAAGGTTCGAGTAACATTGACTCTCTTAAGGGGGGAGTAACATTGACTCTCTTAAGGTTGGAGTAACATTGACTCTCTTAAGGTGGGAGTAACATTGACTCTCTTAAGGTGGGAGTAACCTTTACTCTCTTAAGGTTGGAGTAACATTGACTCTCTTAAGGTTGGAGTAACATTGACTCTCTTAAGGTTGGAGTAACCTTGACTCTCTTAAGGTGGGAGTAACATTGACTCTCTTAAGGTGGGAGTAACATTGACTCTCTTAAGGTGGGAGTAACATTGACTCTCTTAAGGTGGGAGTAACATTGACTCTCTTTAGGTGGGAGTAACATTGACTCTCTTAAGGTGGGAGTAACATTGACTCTCTTAAGGTTGGAGTAACATTGACTCTCTTAAGGTTGGAGTAACCTTGACTCTCTTAAGGTGGGAGTAACATTGACTCTCTTAAGGTGGGAGTAACATTGACTCTCTTAAGGTGGGAGTAACATTGACTCTCTTTAGGTGGGAGTAACATTGACTCTCTTAAGGTGGGAGTAACATTGACTCTCTTAAGGTTGGAGTAACATTGACTCTCTTAAGGTGGGAGTAACATTGACTCTCTTAAGGTGGGAGTAACATTGACTCTCTTAAGGTTGGAGTAACATTGACTCTCTTTAGGTGGGAGTAACATTGACTCACTTAAAGTGGGAGTAACATTGACTCTCTTAAGGTTTAAATAAACATTACTCTTAAGGTTGGAATAAATAAGACTCTCTTAAGGTTGGAGTAACATTGACTCTCTTAAGGTGGGAGTAACATTGACTCTCTTAAGGTTTTAGTAACATTGACTCTCTTAAGTTTGGAGTAACATTGACTCTCTTAAGGTTCGAGTAACATTGACTCTCTTAAGGTTCGAGTAACATTGACTCTCTTAAGGGGGCAGTAACATTGACTCTCTTAAGGTTGGAGTAACATTGACTCTCTTAAGGTGGGAGTAACATTGACTCTCTTAAGGTGGGAGTAACATTGACTCTCTTAAGGTTTTAGTAACATTGACTCTCTTAAGTTTGGAGTAACATTGACTCTCTTAAGGTGGGAGTAATATTGACTCTCTTAAGCTTTTAGTAACATTGACTATCTTAAGGTTGGAGTAACATTCACTCTCTTAAGGTTGGAGTAACATTGACTCTCTTAAGGTTCGAGTAACATTGACTCTCTTAAGGTTGGAGTAACATTGACTCTCTTAAGGGGGGAGTAACATTGACTCTCTTATTGTTGGAGTAACATTGACTCTCTTAAGGTGGGAGTAACATTGACTCTCTTAAGGTTCGAGTAACATTGACTCTCTTAAGGGGGGAGTAACATTGACTCTCTTAAGGTTGGAGTAACATTGACTCTCTTAAGGTGGGAGTAACATTGACTCTCTTAAGGTGGGAGTAACCTTTACTCTCTTAAGGCTGGAGTAACATTGACTCTCTTAAGGATGGAGTAACATTGACTCTCTTAAGGTTGGAGTGACATTGACTCTCTTAAGGTTGGAGTAACATTGACTCTCTTAAGGTTAGAGTAACATTGACTCTCTTAAGGTTTTAGTAACATTGACTCTCTTAAGGTTGGACTAACATTGACTCTCTCAAGGTTGGAGTAACATTGACTATCTTAAGGTGGGAGTAACATTGACTCTCTTAAGGTGTGAGTAACATTGACTCTCTTAAGGTTGGAGTAACATTGACTCTCTTATGGTTGGAGTAACCTTGACTCTCTTAAGGTGGGAGTAACATTGACTCTCTTTAGGTGGGAGTAACATTGACTCTCTTAAGGTAGGAGTAACATTGACTCTCTTAAGGTGGGAGTAACATTGACTCTCTTAAGGTGGGAGTAACATTGACTCTCTTATGGTTGGAGTAACATTGACTCTCTTAATGTTGGAGTAACATTGACTCTCTTGAGGTTGAAGTAACATTGACTCTCTTAAGGTGGGAGTAACATTTACACTCTTAAGGTTTTAGTAACATTGACTCTCTTAAGGTTGGATTAACATTGACTCTCTTAAGGTTGGAGTAACATTGACTCTCTTAAGGTGGGAGTAACATTGACTCTCTTAAGGTTGGAGTAACATTGACTCTCTTAAGGTTGGAGTAACATTGACTCTCTTAAGGTTGGAGTAACCTTGACTCTCTTAAGGTTGGAGTAACATTGACTCTCTTAAGGTTGGAGTAACATTGACTCTCTTAAGGTTGAAATAAACATTACTCTTAAGGTTGGAATAAATAAGACTCTCTTAAGGTTGGAGTAACATTGACTATCTTAAGGTGGGAGTAACATTGACTCTCTTAAGGTTTTAGTAACATTGACTCTCTTAAGGTTGGAGTAACATTCACTCTCTTAAGGTTGGAGTAACATTGACTCTCTTAACGTTGGAGTAACATTGACTCTATTAAGGTTAGAGTAACATTGACTCTCATAAGGTGGGAGTAACATTGACTCTCTTAAGGTGGGAGTAACATTGACTCTCTTATGTATGGAGTAACATTGAATCTCTTAAGGTTGGAGTAACATTGACTCTCTTAAGATTGGAGTAAAATTGACTCTCTTATGTTTGGAGTAACATTGACTCTCTTAAGGTTTTAGTAACATTGACTCTCTTAAGGTTGGAGTAACATTCACTCTCTTAAGGTTTGAGTAACATTGACTCTCTTAACGTTGGAGTAACATTGACTCTATTAAGGTTGGAGTAACATTGACTCTCTTAAGGTGGGAGTAACATTGACTCTCTTAAGGTGGGAGTAACATTGACTGTCTTATGTTTGGAGTAACATTGACTCTCTTAAGGCTGGAGTAACATTGACTCTCTTAAGGATGGAGTAACATTGACTCTCTTAAGGTTGGAGTGACATTGACTCTCTTAAGGTTGGAGTAACATTGACTCTCTTAAGGTTGGAGTAACATTGACTCTCTTAAGGTTTTAGTAACATTGACTCTCTTAAGGTGGGAGTAACATTGACTCTCTTAAGGTGGGAGTAACATTGACTCTCTTAAGGTTGGAGTAACATTGACTCTCTTTAGGTGGGAGTAACATTGACTCTCTTAAGGTTTAAATAAACATTACTCTTAAGGTTGGAATAAATAAGACTCTCTTAAGGTTGGAGTAACATTCACTCTCTTAAGGTTGGAGTAACATTGACTCTCTTAAGGTTCGAGTAACATTGACTCTCTTAAGGTGGGAGTAATATTGACTCTCTTAAGGTTGGAGTAACATTGACTCACTTAAGGTTCGAGTAACATTGACTCTCTTAAGGGGGGAGTAACATTGACTCTCTTAAGGTTGGAGAAACATTGACTCTCTTAAGGTGGGAGTAACATTGACTCTCTTAAGGTGGGAGTAACCTTTACTCTCTTAAGGTTGGAGTAACATTGACTCTCTTAAGGTTGGAGTAACATTGACTCTCTTTAGGTGGGAGTAACATTGACTCTCTTAAGGTTTAAATAAACATTACTCTTAAGGTTGGAATAAATAAGACTCTCTTAAGGTTGGAGTAACATTGACTCTCTTAAGGTGGGAGTAACATTGACTCTCTTAAGGTTTTAGTAACATTCACTCTCTTAAGGTTGGAGTAACATTGACTCTCTTAAGGTGGGAGTAACATTTACTCTCTTAAGGTGGGAGTAACATTGACTCTCTTAAGGGGGGAGTAACATTGACTCTCTTAAGTTTGGAGTAACATTGACTCTCTTCAGGTGGGAGTAACATTGACTCTATTAAGGTTGTAGTAACATTGACTCTCTTAAGGTTGGAGTAACATTGACTCTCTTAAGGTGGGAGTAACATTGACTCTCTTAAGGTTGGAGTAACATTGACTCTCTTAAGGGGGGAGTAACATTGACTCTCTTAAGGTTGGAGTAACATTGACTCTCTTAAGGTGGGAGTAACATTGACTCTCTTAAGGTGGGAGTAACCTTTACTCTCTTAAGGCTGGAGTAACATTGACTCTCTTAAGGATGGAGTAACATTGACTCTCTTAAGGTTGGAGTGACATTGACTCTCTTAAGGTTGGAGTAACATTGACTCTCTTAAGGTTGGAGTAACATTGACTCTCTTAAGGTTTTAGTAACATTGACTCTCTTAAGGTTGGACTAACATTGACTCTCTCAAGGTTGGAGTAACATTGACTATCTTAAGGTGGGAGTAACATTGACTCTCTTAAGGTGTGAGTAACATTGACTCTCTTAAGGTTGGAGTAACATTGACTCTCTTATGGTTGGAGTAACCTTGACTCTCTTAAGGTAGGAGTAACATTGACTCTCTTAAGGTGGGAGTAACATTGACTCTCTTAAGGTGGGAGTAACATTGACTCTCTTATGGTTGGAGTAACCTTGACTCTCTTAAGGTGGGAGTAACATTGACTCTCTTTAGGTGGGAGTAATATTGACTCTCTTAAGGTAGGAGTAACATTGACTCTCTTAAGGTGGGAGTAACATTGACTCTCTTAAGGTGGGAGTAACATTGACTCTCTTATGGTTGGAGTAACATTGACTCTCTTAATGTTGGAGTAACATTGACTCTCTTGAGGTTGAAGTAACATTGACTCTCTTAAGGTGGGAGTAACATTTACACTCTTAAGGTTTTAGTAACATTGACTCTCTTAAGGTTGGATTAACATTGACTCTCTTAAGGTTGGAGTAACATTGACTCTCTTAAGGTGGGAGTAACATTGACTCTCTTAAGGTGGGAGTAACATTGACTCTCTTAAGGTTGGAGTAACATTGACTCTCTTATGGTTGGAGTAACATTGACTCCCTTAAGGTGGGAATAACATTGAATCTCTTAAGGTGGGAGTAACCTTGACTCTCTTAAGGTGGGAGTAACATTGACTCTCTTTAGGTGGGAATAACATTGACTCTCTTAAGGTTGGAGTAACATTCACTCTCTTAAGGTTGGAGTAACATTGACTCTCTTAAGGTTGGAGTAACATTGACTCTCTTAAGGTTGGAGTAACATTGACTCTCTTAAGGGGGGAGTAACATTGACTCTCTTAAGGTTGGAGTAACATTGACTCTCTTCAGGTGGGAGTAACATTGACTCTATTAAGGTTGTAGTAACATTGACTCTCTTAAGGTTGGAGTAACATTGACTCTCTTAAGGTGGGAGTAACATTGACTCTCTTAAGGTTGGAGTAACATTGACTCTCTTAAGGGGGGAGTAACATTGACTCTCTTAAGGTTGGAGTAACATTGACTCTCTTAAGGTGGGAGTAACATTGACTCTCTTAAGGTGGGAGTAACCTTTACTCTCTTAAGGCTGGAGTAACATTGACTCTCTTAAGGATGGAGTAACATTGACTCTCTTAAGGTTGGAGTAACATTGACTCTCTTAAGGTTTTAGTAACATTGACTCTCTTAAGGTTGGACTAACATTGACTCTCTCAAGGTTGGAGTAACATTGACTATCTTAAGGTGGGAGTAACATTGACTCTCTTAAGGTTTTAGTAACATTGACTCTCTTAAGGTTGGACTAACATTGACTCTCTCAAGGTTGGAGTAACATTGACTATCTTAAGGTGGGAGTAACATTGACTCTCTTAAGGTGTGAGTAACATTGACTCTCTTAAGGTTGGAGTAACATTGACTCTCTTATGGTTGGAGTAACCTTGACTCTCTTAAGGTAGGAGTAACATTGACTCTCTTAAGGTGGGAGTAACATTGACTCTCTTAAGGTGGGAGTAACATTGACTCTCTTATGGTTGGAGTAACATTGACTCTCTTGAGGTTGAAGTAACATTGACTCTCTTTAGGTGGGAGTAATATTGACTCTCTTAAGGTAGGAGTAACATTGACTCTCTTAAGGTGGGAGTAACATTGACTCTCTTAAGGTTGGATTAACATTGACTCTCTTAAGGTTGGAGTAACATTGACTCTCTTAAGGTGGGAGTAACATTGACTCTCTTAAGGTTGGAGTAACATTGACTCTCTTAAGGTGGGAGTAACATTTACACTCTTAAGGTTTTAGTAACATTGACTCTCTTAAGGTTGGATTAACATTGACTCTCTTAAGGTTGGAGTAACATTGACTCTCTTAAGGTGGGAGTAACATTGACTCTCTTAAGGTGGGAGTAACATTGACTCTCTTAAGGTTGGAGTAACATTGACTCTCTTATGGTTGGAGTAACATTGACTCCCTTAAGGTGGGAATAACATTGAATCTCTTAAGGTGGGAGTAACCTTGACTCTCTTAAGGTGGGAGTAACATTGACTCTCTTTAGGTGGGAATAACATTGACTCTCTTAAGGTTGGAGTAACATTCACTCTCTTAAGGTTGGAGTAACATTGACTCTCTTAAGGTTGGAGTAACATTGACTCTCTTAAGGTTGGAGTAACATTGACTCTCTTAAGGGGGGAGTAACATTGACTCTCTTAAGGTTGGAGTAACATTGACTCTCTTCAGGTGGGAGTAACATTGACTCTATTAAGGTTGTAGTAACATTGACTCTCTTAAGGTTGGAGTAACATTGACTCTCTTAAGGTGGGAGTAACATTGACTCTCTTAAGGTTGGAGTAACATTGACTCTCTTAAGGGGGGAGTAACATTGACTCTCTTAAGGTTGGAGTAACATTGACTCTCTTAAGGTGGGAGTAACATTGACTCTCTTAAGGTGGGAGTAACCTTTACTCTCTTAAGGCTGGAGTAACATTGACTCTCTTAAGGATGGAGTAACATTGACTCTCTTAAGGTTGGAGTAACATTGACTCTCTTAAGGTTTTAGTAACATTGACTCTCTTAAGGTTGGACTAACATTGACTCTCTCAAGGTTGGAGTAACATTGACTATCTTAAGGTGGGAGTAACATTGACTCTCTTAAGGTGTGAGTAACATTGACTCTCTTAAGGTTGGAGTAACATTGACTCTCTTATGGTTGGAGTAACCTTGACTCTCTTAAGGTAGGAGTAACATTGACTCTCTTAAGGTGGGAGTAACATTGACTCTCTTAAGGTGGGAGTAACATTGACTCTCTTATGGTTGGAGTAACATTGACTCTCTTAAGGTTGGAGTAACATTGACTCTCTTAAGGTTGAAGTAACATTGACTCTCTTAAGGTGGGAGTAACATTTACACTCTTAAGGTTTTAGTAACATTGACTCTCTTAAGGTTGGATTAACATTGACTCTCTTAAGGTTGGAGTAACATTGACTCTCTTAAGGTGGGAGTAACATTGACTCTCTTAAGGTTGGAGTAACATTGACTCTCTTAAGGTTGGAGTAACATTGACTCTCTTAAGGTTGGAGTAACCTTGACTCTCTTAAGGATGGAGTAACATTGACTCTCTTAAGGTTGGAGTAACATTGACTCTCTTAAGGTTGAAATAAACATTACTCTTAAGGTTGGAATAAATAAGACTCTCTTAAGGGGGGAGTAACATTGACTCTCTTAAGGTTGGAGTAACATTGACTCTCTTCAGGTGGGAGTAACATTGACTCTATTAAGGTTGGAGTAACATTCACTCTCTTAAGGTTGGAGTAACATTGACTCTCTTAAGGTTGGAGTAACATTGACTCTCTTAAGGTTGGAGTAACATTGACTCTCTTAAGGTGGGAATAACATTGAATCTCTTAAGGTGGGAGTAACCTTGACTCTCTTAAGGTGGGAGTAACATTGACTCTCTTAAGGTTGGAGTAACATTGACTCTCTTAAGGGGGGAGTAACATTGACTCTCTTAAGGTTGGAGTAACATTGACTCTCTTAAGGTGGGAGTAACATTGACTCTCTTAAGGTGGGAGTAACCTTTACTCTCTTAAGGCTGGAGTAACATTGACTCTCTTAAGGATGGAGTAACATTGACTCTCTTAAGGTTGGAGTGACATTGACTCTCTTAAGGTTGGAGTAACATTGACTCTCTTAAGGTTGGAGTAACATTGACTCTCTTAAGGTTTTAGTAACATTGACTCTCTTAAGGTTGGACTAACATTGACTCTCTCAAGGTTGGAGTAACATTGACTCTCTTAAGGTGTGAGTAACATTGACTCTCTTAAGGTTGGAGTAACATTGACTCTCTTATGGTTGGAGTAACCTTGACTCTCTTAAGGTGGGAGTAACATTGACTCTCTTAAGGTTGAAATAAACATTACTCTTAAGGTTGGAATAAATAAGACTCTCTTAAGGTTGGAGTAACATTGACTATCTTAAGGTGGGAGTAACATTGACTCTCTTAAGGTTTTAGTAACATTGACTCTCTTAAGGTTGGAGTAACATTCACTCTCTTAAGGTTGGAGTAACATTGACTCTCTTAACGTTGGAGTAACATTGACTCTATTAAGGTTAGAGTAACATTGACTCTCATAAGGTGGGAGTAACATTGACTCTCTTAAGGTGGGAGTAACATTGACTCTCTTATGTATGGAGTAACATTGAATCTCTTAAGGTTGGAGTAACATTGACTCTCTTAAGTTTGGAGTAAAATTGACTCTCTTATGTTTGGAGTAACATTGACTCTCTTAAGGTTTTAGTAACATTGACTCTCTTAAGGTTGGAGTAACATTCACTCTCTTAAGGTTTGAGTAACATTGACTCTCTTAACGTTGGAGTAACATTGACTCTATTAAGGTTGGAGTAACATTGACTCTCTTAAGGTGGGAGTAACATTGACTCTCTTAAGGTTGGAGTAACATTGACTGTCTTATGTTTGGAGTAACATTGACTCTCTTAAGGCTGGAGTAACATTGACTCTCTTAAGGATGGAGTAACATTGACTCTCTTAAGGTTGGAGTAACATTCACTCTCTTAAGGTTTGAGTAACATTGACTCTCTTAACGTTGGAGTAACATTGACTCTATTAAGGTTGGAGTAACATTGACTCTCTTAAGGTGGGAGTAACATTGACTCTCTTAAGGTGGGAGTAACATTGACTGTCTTATGTTTGGAGTAACATTGACTCTCTTAAGGCTGGAGTAACATTGACTCTCTTAAGGATGGAGTAACATTGACTCTCTTAAGGTTGGAGTGACATTGACTCTCTTAAGGTTGGAGTAACATTGACTCTCTTAAGGTTGGAGTAACATTGACTCTCTTAAGGTTTTAGTAACATTGACTCTCTTAAGGTGGGAGTAACATTGACTCTCTTAAGGTGGGAGTAACATTGACTCTCTTAAGGTTGGAGTAACATTGACTCTCTTATGGTTGGAGTAACATTGACTCTCTTGAGGTTGAAGTAACATTGACTCTCTTGAGGTTGAAGTAACATTGACTCTCTTAAGGTGGGAGTAACATTTACACTCTTAAGGTTTTAGTAACATTGACTCTCTTAAGGTTGGATTAACATTGACTCTCTTAAGGTTGGAGTAACATTGACTCTCTTAAGGTGGGAGTAACATTGACTCTCTTAAGGTTGGAGTAACATTGACTCTCTTAAGGTTGGAGTAACATTGACTCTCTTAAGGTTGGAGTAACCTTGACTCTCTTAAGGATGGAGTAACATTGACTCTCTTAAGGTTGGAGTAACATTGACTCTCTTAAGGTTGAAATAAACATTACTCTTAAGGTTGGAATAAATAAGACTCTCTTAAGGTTGGAGTAACATTGACTATCTTAAGGTGGGAGTAACATTGACTCTCTTAAGGTTTTAGTAACATTGACTCTCTTAAGGTTGGAGTAACATTCACTCTCTTAAGGTTGGAGTAACATTGACTCTCTTAACGTTGGAGTAACATTGACTCTATTAAGGTTAGAGTAACATTGACTCTCATAAGGTGGGAGTAACATTGACTCTCTTAAGGTGGGAGTAACATTGACTCTCTTATGTATGGAGTAACATTGAATCTCTTAAGGTTGGAGTAACATTGACTCTCTTAAGTTTGGAGTAAAATTGACTCTCTTATGTTTGGAGTAACATTGACTCTCTTAAGGTTTTAGTAACATTGACTCTCTTAAGGTTGGAGTAACATTCACTCTCTTAAGGTTTGAGTAACATTGACTCTCTTAACGTTGGAGTAACATTGACTCTATTAAGGTTGGAGTAACATTGACTCTCTTAAGGTGGGAGTAACATTGACTCTTTTAATGTTGGAGTAACATTGACTGTGTTATGTTTGGAGTAACATTGACTCTCTTAAGGCTGGAGTAACATTGACTCTCTTAAGGATGGAGTAACATTGACTCTCTTAAGGTTGGAGTAACATTCACTCTCTTAAGGTTTGAGTAACATTGACTCTCTTAACGTTGGAGTAACATTGACTCTATTAAGGTTGGAGTAACATTGACTCTCTTAAGGTGGGAGTAACATTGACTCTCTTAAGGTGGGAGTAACATTGACTGTCTTATGTTTGGAGTAACATTGACTCTCTTAAGGCTGGAGTAACATTGACTCTCTTAAGGATGGAGTAACATTGACTCTCTTAAGGTTGGAGTGACATTGACTCTCTTAAGGTTGGAGTAACATTGACTCTCTTAAGGTTGGAGTAACATTGACTCTCTTAAGGTTTTAGTAACATTGACTCTCTTAAGGTGGGAGTAACATTGACTCTCTTAAGGTGGGAGTAACATTGACTCTCTTAAGGTTGGAGTAACATTGACTCTCTTTAGGTGGGAGTAACATTGACTCTCTTAAGGTTTAAATAAACATTACTCTTAAGGTTGGAATAAATAAGACTCTCTTAAGGTTGGAGTAACATTGACTCTCTTAAGGTGGGAGTAACATTGACTCTCTTAAGGTTTTAGTAACATTGACTCTCTTAAGTTTGGAGTAACATTGACTCTCTTAAGGTGGTAGTAATATTGACTCTCTTAAGCTTTTAGTAACATTGACTCTCTTAAGGTTGGAGTAACATTCACTCTCTTAAGGTTGGAGTAACATTGACTCTCTTAAGGTTCGAGTAACATTGACTCTCTTAAGGTGGGAGTAATATTGACTCTCTTAAGGTTGGAGTAACATTGACTCACTTAAGGTTCGAGTAACATTGACTCTCTTAAGGGGGGAGTAACATTGACTCTCTTAAGGTTGGAGAAACATTGACTCTCTTAAGGTGGGAGTAACATTGACTCTCTTAAGGTGGGAGTAACCTTTACTCTCTTAAGGTTGGAGTAACATTGACTCTCTTAAGGTTGGAGTAACATTGACTCTCTTTAGGTGGGAGTAACATTGACTCTCTTAAGGTTTAAATAAACATTACTCTTAAGGTTGGAATAAATAAGACTCTCTTAAGGTTGGAGTAACATTGACTCTCTTAAGGTGGGAGTAACATTGACTCTCTTAAGGTTTTAGTAACATTGACTCTCTTAAGGTTGGAGTAACATTGACTCTCTTAAGGTGGGAGTAACATTTACTCTCTTAAGGTGGGAGTAACATTGACTCTCTTAAGGTTTTAGTAACATTGACTCTCTTAAGTTTGGAGTAACATTGACTCTCTTAAGGTGGGAGTAATATTGACTCTCTTAAGCTTTTAGTAACATTGACTATCTTAAGGTTGGAGTAACATTCACTCTCTTAAGGTTGGAGTAACATTGACTCTCTTAAGGTTGGAGTAACATTGACTCTCTTAAGGTTGGAGTAACATTGACTCTCTTAAGGGGGGAGTAACATTGACTCTCTTAAGGTTGGAGTAACATTGACTCTCTTAAGGTGGGAGTAACATTGACTCTCTTAAGGTTGGAGTAACATTGACTCTCTTAAGGGGGGAGTAACATTGACTCTCTTAAGGTTGGAGTAACATTGACTCTCTTAAGGTGGGAGTAACATTGACTCTCTTAAGGTGGGAGTAACCTTTACTCTCTTAAGGCTGGAGTAACATTGACTCTCTTAAGGATGGAGTAACATTGACTCTCTTAAGGTTGGAGTGACATTGACTCTCTTAAGGTTGGAGTAACATTGACTCTCTTAAGGTTGGAGTAACATTGACTCTCTTAAGGTTTTAGTAACATTGACTCTCTTAAGGTTGGACTAACATTGACTCTCTCAAGGTTGGAGTAACATTGACTATCTTAAGGTGGGAGTAACATTGACTCTCTTAAGGTGTGAGTAACATTGACTCTCTTAAGGTTGGAGTAACATTGACTCTCTTATGGTTGGAGTAACCTTGACTCTCTTAAGGTGGGAGTAACATTGACTCTCTTTAGGTGGGAGTAACATTGACTCTCTTAAGGTAGGAGTAACATTGACTCTCTTAAGGTGGGAGTAACATTGACTCTCTTAAGGTGGGAGTAACATTGACTCTCTTATGGTTGGAGTAACATTGACTCTCTTAATGTTGGAGTAACATTGACTCTCTTGAGGTTGAAGTAACATTGACTCTCTTAAGGTGGGAGTAACATTTACACTCTTAAGGTTTTAGTAACATTGACTCTCTTAAGGTTGGATTAACATTGACTCTCTTAAGGTTGGAGTAACATTGACTCTCTTAAGGTGGGAGTAACATTGACTCTCTTAAGGTGGGAGTAACATTGACTCTCTTAAGGTTGGAGTAACATTGACTCTCTTATGGTTGGAGTAACATTGACTCCCTTAAGGTGGGAATAACATTGAATCTCTTAAGGTGGGAGTAACCTTGACTCTCTTAAGGTGGGAGTAACATTGACTCTCTTTAGGTGGGAATAACATTGACTCTCTTAAGGTTGGAGTAACATTCACTCTCTTAAGGTTGGAGTAACATTGACTCTCTTAAGGTTGGAGTAACATTGACTCTCTTAAGGTTGGAGTAACATTGACTCTCTTAAGGGGGGAGTAACATTGACTCTCTTAAGGTTGGAGTAACATTGACTCTCTTCAGGTGGGAGTAACATTGACTCTATTAAGGTTGTAGTAACATTGACTCTCTTAAGGTTGGAGTAACATTGACTCTCTTAAGGTGGGAGTAACATTGACTCTCTTAAGGTTGGAGTAACATTGACTCTCTTAAGGGGGGAGTAACATTGACTCTCTTAAGGTTGGAGTAACATTGACTCTCTTAAGGTGGGAGTAACATTGACTCTCTTAAGGTGGGAGTAACCTTTACTCTCTTAAGGCTGGAGTAACATTGACTCTCTTAAGGATGGAGTAACATTGACTCTCTTAAGGTTGGAGTGACATTGACTCTCTTAAGGTTGGAGTAACATTGACTCTCTTAAGGTTGGAGTAACATTGACTCTCTTAAGGTTTTAGTAACATTGACTCTCTTAAGGTTGGACTAACATTGACTCTCTCAAGGTTGGAGTAACATTGACTATCTTAAGGTGGGAGTAACATTGACTCTCTTAAGGTGTGAGTAACATTGACTCTCTTAAGGTTGGAGTAACATTGACTCTCTTATGGTTGGAGTAACCTTGACTCTCTTAAGGTAGGAGTAACATTGACTCTCTTAAGGTGGGAGTAACATTGACTCTCTTAAGGTGGGAGTAACATTGACTCTCTTATGGTTGGAGTAACATTGACTCTCTTGAGGTTGAAGTAACATTGACTCTCTTGAGGTTGAAGTAACATTGACTCTCTTAAGGTGGGAGTAACATTTACACTCTTAAGGTTTTAGTAACATTGACTCTCTTAAGGTTGGATTAACATTGACTCTCTTAAGGTTGGAGTAACATTGACTCTCTTAAGGTGGGAGTAACATTGACTCTCTTAAGGTTGGAGTAACATTGACTCTCTTAAGGTTGGAGTAACATTGACTCTCTTAAGGTTGGAGTAACCTTGACTCTCTTAAGGTTGGAGTAACATTGACTCTCTTAAGGTTGGAGTAACATTGACTCTCTTAAGGTTGAAATAAACATTACTCTTAAGGTTGGAATAAATAAGACTCTCTTAAGGTTGGAGTAACATTGACTATCTTAAGGTGGGAGTAACATTGACTCTCTTAAGGTTTTAGTAACATTGACTCTCTTAAGGTTGGAGTAACATTCACTCTCTTAAGGTTGGAGTAACATTGACTCTCTTAACGTTGGAGTAACATTGACTCTATTAAGGTTAGAGTAACATTGACTCTCATAAGGTGGGAGTAACATTGACTCTCTTAAGGTGGGAGTAACATTGACTCTCTTATGTATGGAGTAACATTGAATCTCTTAAGGTTGGAGTAACATTGACTCTCTTAAGTTTGGAGTAAAATTGACTCTCTTATGTTTGGAGTAACATTGACTCTCTTAAGGTTTTAGTAACATTGACTCTCTTAAGGTTGGAGTAACATTCACTCTCTTAAGGTTTGAGTAACATTGACTCTCTTAACGTTGGAGTAACATTGACTCTATTAAGGTTGGAGTAACATTGACTCTCTTAAGGTGGGAGTAACATTGACTCTCTTAAGGTGGGAGTAACATTGACTGTCTTATGTTTGGAGTAACATTGACTCTCTTAAGGCTGGAGTAACATTGACCCTCTTAAGGATGGAGTAACATTGACTCTCTTAAGGTTGGAGTGACATTGACTCTCTTAAGGTTGGAGTAACATTGACTCTCTTAAGGTTGGAGTAACATTGACTCTCTTAAGGTTTTAGTAACATTGACTCTCTTAAGGTGGGAGTAACATTGACTCTCTTAAGGTGGGAGTAACATTGACTCTCTTAAGGTTGGAGTAACATTGACTCTCTTTAGGTGGGAGTAACATTGACTCTCTTAAGGTTTAAATAAACATTACTCTTAAGGTTGGAATAAATAAGACTCTCTTAAGGTTGGAGTAACATTGACTCTCTTAAGGTGGGAGTAACATTGACTCTCTTAAGGTTTTAGTAACATTGACTCTCTTAAGTTTGGAGTAACATTGACTCTCTTAAGGTGGTAGTAATATTGACTCTCTTAAGCTTTTAGTAACATTGACTCTCTTAAGGTTGGAGTAACATTCACTCTCTTAAGGTTGGAGTAACATTGACTCTCTTAAGGTTCGAGTAACATTGACTCTCTTAAGGTGGGAGTAATATTGACTCTCTTAAGGTTGGAGTAACATTGACTCACTTAAGGTTCGAGTAACATTGACTCTCTTAAGGGGGGAGTAACATTGACTCTCTTAAGGTTGGAGAAACATTGACTCTCTTAAGGTGGGAGTAACATTGACTCTCTTAAGGTGGGAGTAACCTTTACTCTCTTAAGGTTGGAGTAACATTGACTCTCTTAAGGTTGGAGTAACATTGACTCTCTTTAGGTGGGAGTAACATTGACTCTCTTAAGGTTTAAATAAACATTACTCTTAAGGTTGGAATAAATAAGACTCTCTTAAGGTTGGAGTAACATTGACTCTCTTAAGGTGGGAGTAACATTGACTCTCTTAAGGTTTTAGTAACATTGACTCTCTTAAGGTTGGAGTAACATTGACTCTCTTAAGGTGGGAGTAACATTGACTCTCTTAAGGTGGGAGTAACATTGACTCTCTTAAGGTTGGAGTAACATTGACTCTCTTAAGATGGGAGTAACATTGACTCTCTTAAGGTGGGAGTAACATTGACTCTCTTAAGGTTGGAGTAACATTGACTCTCTTGAGGTTGGAGTAACATTGACTCTCTTATGGTTGGAGTAACCTTGACTCTCTTAAGGTGGGAGTAACATTGACTCTCTTTAGGTGGGAGTAACATGGACTCTCTTAAGGTGGGAGTAACATTGACTCTCTTTAGGTGGGAGTAACATGGACTCTCTTAAGGTGGGAGTAACATTGACTCTCTTTAGGTGGGAGTAACATGGACTCTCTTAAGGTTGGAGTAACATTGACTCTCTTAAGGTTGGAGTAACATTGACTCTCTTAAGGTTGGAGTAACCTTGACTCTCTTAAGGTTGGAGTAACATTGACTCTCTTAAGGTTGGAGTAACATTGACTCTCTTAAGGTGTAAATAAACATTACTCTTAAGGTTGGAATAAATAAGACTCTCTTAAGGTTGGAGTAACATTGACTCTCTTAAGGTGAGAGTAACATTGACTCTCTTAAGATGGGAGTAACATTGACTCTCTTAAGGTGGGAGTAACATTGACTCTCTTAAGGTTGGAGTAACATTGACTCTCTTGAGGTTGGAGTAACCTTGACTCTCTTATGGTTGGAGTAACCTTGACTCTCTTAAGGTGGGAGTAACATTGACTCTCTTTAGGTGGGAGTAACATGGACTCTCTTAAGGTTGGAGTAACATTGACTCTCTTAAGGTTGGAGTAACATTGACTCTCTTAAGGTTGGAGTAACCTTGACTCTCTTAAGGTTGGAGTAACATTGACTCTCTTAAGGTTGGAGTAACATTGACTCTCTTAAGGTGTAAATAAACATTACTCTTAAGGTTGGAATAAATAAGACTCTCTTAAGGTTGGAGTAACATTGACTCTCTTAAGGTGGGAGTAACATTGACTCTCTTAAGGTTGGAGTAACATTGACTCTCTTAAGGTGGGAGTAACATGAGTGACTTGCACCCGGATGTAGCGACTCAGGCGAATCAAACACACAATCGCCAGTTACATTTAACAAATATGTTTTGAAAGTCATGCTTACTAACAGACCTTCCCCCAACACAACAGAGGGAGATTCTTCGTTACCCTGGAAACCATCTGATAAGATGTTTTATGGCCCAAAAGAATTTGGCCACATGAAGTTTCAGACACAAAGAGTTTAAGACACAGAGCTTTTGCCTCAAATTATAGACAAACCATCTATAAATGAACATGCACCCCAGGACATTATATGTAAACACATAACTGTTTTGTAAAATGTTTCTTCTGTATGGTATTTTGCATCTTTTTTATCTTTGTCTTAACAAATTACTAGTTCAGATAACCTCATATATGTCATGTCTCCTATCAAATTAATGCTCACTTCACGACTTACACTTCCATGTATATCACTTAGTCAGAAAATGCAGTGTGTGTTTGTTGCATTAATTAGAGTATGAATGGTCAGAGACCCACTGATTCGAGCTTTGAAACAAAGGGCCATAAAATCTTCTGAGGAATTTCCCGCCTGGAAATCCCAACAATCTCATTGGTTAAGTCTAACCCTGGAGGGTGGGACTACTTCCAGACCTTAAAAGACCAGTGGAGACAATCTTCACTCTCTTACTCTTACTTCTCCAACTCTCTCCCTGTGGGAGCCAACACCCACGGTGGCTGGCACTTAAGCCATGCCACCAATGCAGGCCCTCCAAGCAGGCCCCAGCTCTTCCTCTCTTCCTCGGAAAGAACCACCGGACACGCAGGGCATTTGAACTCGGAACAAACACACACGCGAGAAGCCACAACTAGAGCAAGTATTATCTTCCAAATTCAAACTGCTGTAAAGAGGGTGTGTTATTTTCCCGTTGGGACAAGTTAACTCTGTGAAGGTTGTATTTGATGAACTGAAGGAAAGCTGCTTCTTATCCCCCCCACTCTCTTTGTCTTTCTCTCACTCTCTCTCATCTCTCTTTCTCTCTTTTATCTCTCTCTAATTTCAGTCTATTCATTATTCACTTTTATGTATTCTTTCGTTAATATCTATACTTCTACTCTCTTGATGCATATTTAGTATGTACTTTCTGTGTGAATTGTAGTGTTATTTTTAGTCTGTGTTTATTAAACCTCCAAAAGACATTTAATGAGTTGAATCTGTTATTCTGCCACATACACAAAGTCAATGAAACTTGCGATCTAACGTTACCTAACTGCTTATGCTACTTTGTTAGTAAAGTAAACTGTATGACCATTTGAAATATTGAACTTGTCCTGATCAGTAAAGTTAATGTTTCTTATGCGCTCGTAAAGCAGTAATCCCTTATTGAGAATTGATTTGAAAAGTCTATAACTAATTTGCAGGACAAACTTAGTAGGATAATTTCAAGCAATTCCGTAAAGGGTTACTTGTATTTAATTAAACAATTTTCCCTATCGGAAAATTTTAATATGTAATGAACGACTGGCAAATTATATTCATAAATTCATGAATATTGAATATTAAATCCCTTTTGAATTAATTATTCCCCGAGACATTAAACTCATGAGTCATTGTTGTTACACGGACAAAAGCCCCCTGGAGACAGATTGGCTGGCTGGTTTGACCTCAGCAACAAGACAGGGGGATTAATGGGAGATTAACACCTGGACTATAGGCTCCCGGATACAGCAGATTCCTGATTGGCTGGTTTGAATAAACTCAGGTTAAGGCATTCCTGATTGGTTGGTTTGGATAAGCTCAGGTTAAGTCTGTCTGCTGTGGACTTTCAGTAACCACTTGTTTTACACATTCTGAATGTGAAAAGCTGCTTTTGTAGACCATCGATTGTTTGCGATTGCAAAAACTGCAAGTTATTTTTCAGTATCATCTGGAGATTATCCTTTTGTTTGTAACCGGTCAAATTTTGTCGCATTTGAAATGGCTTCTGAGGGGTAAGTACTTTCGGTAACACTTTACTTGAAGGGGTGTGCATAAGACTGTCATGATACCTTCATAATCATAACATGACATGTGTCATGAATATGAACGAGTTTTTATGCATGTTTATGACAACTGTCATTAAGTGTCATTCGCTTAATTATGTCATTTTTAATGCAATGATGACATTGCAGAGTTGTCTTTGTTATGACAACTTGACATAAACCAATACATCATAACCTGTCAGTGTCTTTGTCATGACAACTTGACATTACCAAGACAACATAACCTGTCATAAACAGACATGAAATGACATAGCAGATTAATTATCAAATTTAAGAAACTACTTCGCTTTTTGGGTTTACATTACATTAGTTGCTAGGCAACGTGGGGGAGAGGACACTGGCGTTGTCTGTTCGCCGCTTCTCCACCCACAAATCATGTTAACTTTACTATTAAATTTAGATTTTATTCTATTTTCTTATGTTTGTGATTGCTGGCAGCCACTGAGAGGACGTTGTTTGCCGTTTTTTCACCACTTCTCTTCTGTTTTTGTTTGAATGAATTTGAATTTGTGGTTGGTTTTGGTTTGAAGGACATTTGATGTTGCTCGCTGCGGCTGCTCTCTCTTCTGTGTGTCGGCTCGTGGTCTCCCTCGGGCTTGAACTGCATGGTGGCTGAAGTTTGCACCAGGCTAGCGTCATCAGCGTCCGGCATGATGTTGGGATGTAATTTTTACTTGTTATTCATGTATTGTTATTTTTTCCCTTTGTTGCACTTTGAGATTCTTCGGAATGAAAAGTGCGTTATAAATAAAATCTATTATTATTATTATTATTATTAAACTGTCATGTGGTTGGTTTTGACGTTGCCAGTCATTAGGCTATTATAATGTCATGATTTTTCTATAAATTTAATTTGTCATTTACATGTCATTAAGCGTCAATGCTCTGTCAAATTATTTTATAACATTGTCATGAATCTATTTCTTGACCTAAACTACAGTGGTACAAGTTGAATTTGTCATTAACATGTCATTAAGTGTCAATACTGTGTCAAATTATTTCATAACACTGTCATGAATCTATTTCTTGACCTAAACTACAGTGGTACAAGTTGAATTTGTCATTAACATGTCATTAAGCGTCAATACTGTGTCAAATTATTTCATAACATTGTCATGAATATATTTCTTGACCTAAACTACAGTGGTACAAGTTGAATTTGTCATTAACATGTCATTAAGCGTCAATACTGTGTCAAATTATTTCATAACATTGTCATGAATATATTTCTTGACCTAAACTACAGTGGTACAAGTTGAATTTGTCATTAACATGTCAATAAGTGTCAATACTCAGTCAAATTATTTTATAACAGTGTCATGAATATTTAGCTTGACCTGAAATATGGCATCATAGAGGAAATCGTACAGAGTCATTAAAAACTATTAATATAACTCAAAATGATAGAGTGGCATAGACATATACACCTATATGATGATGTCTATGGTGGCACCACTGGTTATGTGTACACCGTAACAGTTGTTGGCAGAGCCTCAGTCAGGTTAGTTTGTTTAGGTGTTTAATGTCAATATAGTTTGCAGTAAGTAAAAACAATTCACAACAACGTTATTTTGGGTTTATTATTCTTTATTTAAACTTTCGCTCACTCTTTAACGAATAGTTTGAGTTTATTCTTACCATTTTTTTTGTTTGTCTGTTTGTCATGGCGGAGTCCCGTGTGCTGGTGCACCGTCTAAAGTGGTTCGGGCGGAAACGTTGGCCCTATATATAATGTTCCGGCCTAGGATCTAGTCGCAACCATTCAGCCCGGGGTGGGGCTCTAAAGACTATTCCTCTTATTTTTATACATCGGAAGATAATTTATAAAGTGAAGTCATTTGATATACATATACATACACACACACACACACACACACACACACACACACACACACACACACACATATATATATATATATATATATATATATATATATATATATATATATATATATATATATATATATATGTTTATTTTGTGTAATGGCCATTATTTGTGTACGTGTTTTCCCCTTTTTGCGTTAATTGGTGCTGGTCACCTGTGTATAAATTCATGCCTTGTGTTTTTAAGAGTCAGTTCTGTGAGAGGGCAGGTCTTAAAAATTAAATGATTGATTTTATTTCTCGAACTCCTTTTCATATTTTTAAGACATTTGAAATTGTCTATTATCTAACCTTCTGTTGAAGCTGGTGGAGGAAACTTAAAACATAAAATAAAACATTATGAACTGAAAAATATTAATGATGCTGTTATTAAAAAATAATTTGACAGCGTATCAACACCTGATTACATTTTAATGACAAATTAAACTTGTGCCACTGAAAAAAATGTATGACATTATAATAGCCTCAGTCAACATCAAAACCAACCACATGACAGTTTAAGGTTAACCCTATAAGCTAAGTAAATTTCATAAATTTGATAATCTGTTATGTCATGTTTATGACAGGTTATGTTGTCTTGGTAATGTCAAGTTGTCATGACAAAGACACTGACATATTATGATGTATTGGTTTATGTCAAGTTGTCATAACAAAGACAATTTCGAAATGTCATCATTGCATTAAAAATGACATAATTAAGCGAATGACACTTAATGACAGTTGTCATAAACATGCATAAACACTCGTTCATATTCATGACACGTGTCATGTCATGATTATGAAGGTGTCATGTCAGTCTTATGCACACCCCTTCAAGTAAAGTGTTACCGTACTTTCTATCTGACTATTTGTTTGCTTTATATATGCTGCAAAGAATGCAGCGTGTATTAAGACAATTAAAACCTCTGCTATAACTTTTGGGAACAGTTCATTTTGCTCTGTAACTGTGCTGTGTCCAGTCCAGATATCTAAAATTCTTCAATCAAGAAACATTTACAAGGAGAGTATTAAGTATTGTGTCATTTTAGGAAGAGATTAATCAAAATTTTTATTTAAATGATTAATTTTTCTTGTTTCCAGTCCAAATATCTAATCATTCTTAAATCAAGATGCATTCACTAGATAAGTAAAATGACATTAGATTTTTTTGTCTTGTTTTCTTGAAGTGAAGTGAGTTATTTGCTTAAAACAAGAACAATTATCTGCCAATGGGGTGAGAAAAGTAAATCTTATTTCTGATTGAAATCTCGTTTCTTGTTTCTGTCCCAAACAGAAGTAAGATGATTTTTCTCACCCCACTGGCAGATAATTTTGTTTTACACAGTTGCATTCAACACTGATAATAATCATAGATGTTTGTTGAGCAGCAAGTCATACTAGAATGAGAACAAACAGTATTATTGTAAATATGTTTACAAATAATTTCTTTCTATTTGAATATATTTTAAATGTAATTTATTCCTGTGATTTAGGGATGAATGTACATGCACTGCAAAACATGCTCTTCTTATTTAGGATTTTTCTGGTTTCCAGTCCAAATATCTAAAAATTCTTAAATCAAGATTCATTTACTACACAAGTAAAATGCCATAAGATCATGGTACTTGTTTTAAGCAAATATTCACTTCATTTTGATTTTATTTTTAAGAAAACAAGGACAAATATCTTTCCTTGCCTAGTACATGCATCTTGATTTAAGAACTTTTAGATATTTAGACTAGAAACAAGACAAAATTACTAAGTAAGAAGAGAATTGTTTGCTTTTCAGCCCTAATCCAGTCTTTAGAGTCACATGATCCTTCATAAATCATTCTAATAAGATGTATTGATGCTCAACAACATTTGAGATTATTAGCAGTGTTGAAAGACATTTTTTTTAGGTCTATGTGATATGAATGGAAAGTTCAAAACAACAGCATTTATCTGAAATAGATAAAATATTGGTATTAATACATGTATGTATACATATATTTATGTGTATGCAGTATAGTCAAGTCAACTTTATTTATATAGCGCTTTTTACAATGGCGATTGTTTCAAAGCAGCTTCACAGTGTTAACAGGAAAATCGCCTGTACAGCCGCTCTAGAGAAAACGGTGACGTCATCAGCTCGTTTCAATTGCCATATAGCGACACTGTGGGCAGATCAGTAATTTAGTTGATATAGTTCATTTAGTTTAGTGATTCAATTTATTTGAATATTTAGTTAAAAATGTAGTGTCCTGAAGGGGGGATTTTGAAATCCACTGCCGCTTGAATATACCTGTATATATTTATGTCCTAATTAACTTCATAATCAAAACTTTAATCAATATTTATCCTATATTATTATAATGATTCTATCCAGTTATGATTTTGTTTTAGTTTCTTGTTTTCTAAAGTGTGTATTTGGTCTCTGAGGAGTGACTGAGGGTCTGGACTAGAGATGTGTGATGTGTCACTAAACACTGGCAACAAGGTCATGTGTTTGGATTTTGGAGGTATCACACACCCCTAACATGTCAGGAGTGGAGTAACAGCGTTTGCTCACTTAGCCTGGCTTACAGATATGAAATATGGATTTGTCTTTCATTTAATTTATTATGTTTTATTCCTTTTATATTTCCTTTTACTGAAACACTAAAGACTCAAGATGAATATTGCCTGTACAAGTGTGTGTCCCTCTCACTAAAAGAAAGCACATGTTATCAGTATGTTTTGGTAAGAACTAGTTAAAACTGGAGCTTAATCAGCTCCAACCTTGGAAAGACTGTGTATCTGTGTATGTGCGCAATATTCTGTTACAGATCAGAATGGTGTTCAATAGGCACCCTAAGAGATGGGTGGACTTGTTGTTCTGGGCAAGCTGGTGCCTGCTCCAGATCTGGAAGGTCACTACAGGCCTAATTCTGGGTGAAAGCATCAACAAGTGACACGTCAGTGGAAACGTGCATCAGATTAACTGACTCGAGTGGAAATTTACCATGACTGTGCATTGTCTCTGAGCCAATCAGAACCATCCACATTGCAGTAATGACGTGGATAAGACCTTGAAAACGGTATAACTGTTGGGACAATTGTATGTACGATAGGGCGAGGCAACGAGACGGTGAGAGAGGGAGCGCGGCCTACGAACTCCTTGTGAGACTTGAAGCTGGCTTCTGCTTTTGAAACTGCAAACTATTCTTAAGTAAATTTTTCTTTTATTTAATTGGAATCCTGACTCTGTCTTCATTTCTTCACTACTGGTCCTGGCTCATAAGCTGTTAACCCCTAACAGTCCCAACTGAGAAAAATCGCCTTTGGCTTGGCTTTATTTGCAGTATAAATGCAAATATTTGAGAAAGAAAAAAATAATAATATTTCACAATAATAATGTGTTGGCTGTGCTTTGGATCAAAAATGTATTCACACAGATTCCACAGCAGCAGAATGTACTTCCTCTGCCCTCACTGCAAGAAGCAGTTTGCCTGGCCATCTCAGGACGGCTTGCATGTGTGACCGCACCGAGGCAGAGATTCAGGCTATTGTTATTGAAGCCAAGAAGGAGCTGTCTGAATTCTCCCACAAGGGAAGCTTCTGGGAATACCAGCAGATTCGGGACATTTTGGGAGCTGCTGATCCTCTTGCCAGGTGTGTAGCCAACATTTATGCTTTCTCTTTTCCTGTCAAAGTACAATACTCAATATTTATTCAAATGTGTGTGTGTGTGTGTGTGTGTGTGTGTGTGTGTGTATTCACTTTATTTTATTTTATTAGGTTTTTAGAGGAGATGCAAAAGAAGGGCTTGGTGGTAAGGAACGTACCTCCGGTCCTCCCTGCCCTCACACTGCCTGCGTCCTCTTTACTGGCAACTGTTCCTCAAAGCGGCGGAGAAGAAGTTGCCAATGAGACCGCATCCGAGGAAAGCTCTGACGAGTACTATCAGAGGTAAAGTTGCACATCATCATTCACGTATCCTGGGACTGAACATGTTTCACCTCATCATATGTACATTCATTTGACCACCTGATTTATTTCATTTCAGCAACGAGGGACCACGGTGGAGAGATGAAGTCAGAGTGGAGATGACCAAAAAGAGCCTGTACAAAAAGCATTCCATTGATCACCCCCTTCTTCGGGGGTTTAACCACTATTTGCAAGTAGACCTGGGCAACAGGAAGAGCAAACAAGAGGCGAGTGAAAAGAAAAGACACATTTTAAACGTCACTTGCACAGTGAAACGAAAAAAAAAAAAAACACTAATAATAGAATAAAGAACTGAAAGAAATGTTAAAAAATATGTACCTTAAAGGGGGGGTGAAACACTCAGTTTCAGTCAATCTCATGTCAATCTTGAGTACCTATAGAGTAGTATTGCATCCTTCATATCTCCGAAAAGTCTTTAGTTTTATCATATTTATAAAAAAAAATATGGGCTGTACCGAGTCTTTCCGGAAAAAACCGAGCGCCTGGAGGCGTATCGTGTGGGCGGAGCTAAAGAATGACGAATGTGCACAAAGCGGTGATGTCCTCAAGCGTGGAGAAACCCATCGCTATCTCAGCTAATACAGATAATGATCCACAATCAAATCTGAGGCTGAAATAAATTGAACAGGAGAAACGGCAACATCAGGATGTCCGTCTCTGTGGTATGTACTGTATTTAGGGGCCTTTGTGTGTCTTTACGCGCAGTTTATGAGGACATGATTCGGTTTATGGACTATTGTATGTGACTAGACCTTAGAGGTAGCAAGCAAAACGGTTTTGCACGTCAGAGTCAGACTAGTGTTATACAGAACAACAATGGAGTAACCGTTAGCGCATTTGAATGACGAAGCACGCGATCGTATCGTTTACTGATGTTTACTCATGCGACGGTAGCCAATAGCAGAGACATTTGAAGTTGATTTACTCACCGGCTGCTTCCAAAGCAGGACCGAACCTTTATCGTTGGGATCCCTCTGTCAAAAACACACTTCTTTGGTATGATTTGGTGAAGTCCTGTGACAGCAGTGACCGTGGAAATCCACTTTGCGACGCAACTGAAGCGATGCCTTCCCGGAATGCTGTGCTGAAGCGTTGAAGTCGCTCGACGTCACCCATAGGAATAAAGTGGAGCGCGGCGCGTCATAAGTGTTCACGGACGACTGGATCTGCACCTGAGAGACTGTTTACGGTGTGCATTTCCTCTCTCCCTCTAGTTACGCGCGCGCGCACCCTACCGGGAGAAGAGCCCGTACAGCCCATACAAGGACCTTCCGATCTATTTAACGTCAAGTAGACCCATACTCGAAAAAAACTCGCCGAAACTTGTGAGAAACCGGAAGGAGTATTTTTAACACAGAAATACTCCATCAAACGTCCAACATTAGTTTTTGAAACTTTGTCTATGTTTAGGATGGGAATCCAAGTCTTTAAAGGTGTAAAAAGCTCAGTATGCATGAAACAGCATTTCACCCCCCCTTTAAAATGCAATGTAAGTCGCTTTGGATAAAAGCGTCTGCCAAATGCATAAATGTAAACTGATATTAATAAATGTAAAATGTAATAAAGTGTTTCTGGTTTCCTATCCCTATACTGTGTGTTATGGTCACAGGTTAACTTGTTTTATGTTCGGTCCTTCATATTTTTGAGTAATTACAGGTTGACACAGTCTCTCCTGAAACTGCAGAGAAGTATTACAGAAAGAAAACTCTGACAGATGCGTTCCCGGCCCTGGGCGTGATCGAACAGATTGTTGGAAAAACACAGTATGCAATCTGAAATCTAATGACCGAGATGGTTATTATTCATGATGGTACATGATGGCAGTCACTGATTACCGCTTTCTTCATTACTTCTTCATTGATCTTATAGACATGGGTCAGGTGGGGCTTGCAGCCGAGAGCAGAGGATGGATAAACACACAGCATTTGATTTGCTGGTTCATTCTTGCCCAGTGACTCTTGACGGGCCTCCTCCGAAAAGGGCACGCCGACAGGAACTCTGCGCTGAACACGAGAGGCATTGCTACTACCGCTGGCGTAGCGAGCAGCTCAAGTTGCGTCAGCAGCGTTTCCTTGGTGAGGATCCATATTCCTGTTTTGCTACAAACATGTCCCGTGTGCAATGTCATAAATTGGAAAAATCGCACAGAACACGTGACCACAATGACTAACACTTCTCCTGATTTGTTTTTAAAGAACATTTCAGTCGGCATCAGCCATCGGAGTCACGAATGGAGGCCTGGGTGGGGAAGCAAGGGTGGACGTCTAATGTCCCACGGGCTTCCATAATGCTGAGTCAGTGGGAGCCCTATGGGAGCATCAACTCTGCCCATTTGTGAGTAAAATGGTTGACAGACAGCACTGGAAAGGACTGATTGTTCAGGAGGTCCCAGGGAAAGGGCGTGGCGTCTTCACCAAAAGGTCCTTTAAAGAGGGGGAGGTCGTCTGTGACTACCACGGACGGCAGATCAGTCGAAAAGAGGGCATGAAGATCCATGCCTCGACCGCTGACATGAGACCTGGCTACATGTTCTTCTACAGGAAAAAAAAGCGAGCATTTGCATTGATGCTCGCGAAGAAAGTTGCCAGTGTCACCCCCTCGCCATAACCTACGGGCACCTGAAAAGACACTCCTCTAAGAGTGCCAACATCCGCCCGAGGCTGTTTGTCCACAATGACAGAGATGTAATTCTCTTAATTTCATCCAGGGACATTCCAGCTTAACGAGGAGCTCCTCTTTGATTACGGCCAAAGGAGAAAATCTTTTGCCGAGCAAGGGGTTGTTTTAAACTGGATGTGTTAAGACTGCACAACGGGTGCTTACTGGACACTTAACATCCTCACTGCTTTCCCAAGTGACCTTGGTTAACTCCATTGATCCGTCGCATTAGATGTGTGAGCACACTGGACACATATTGCTCTGCGAGGACCACTGTTTTGAATTTTCCCTTGAATGTGTAGGCTGCTGGTATTTTAAGTTGTTTACATATTGTGTTGCAATGTACCTTGAGGATTAAAATTACAGAGACAATTACTTGACTCATTTTTGCTTCCACTCCACAGCAAATATGACCAGAATATATTACCATTTTAACTCTTTAGCATGCATGTAGAGAAAAACTAGGATAACTTAAGCATCACATTTATGAAAAGATGACTTATTCATAAATAATTACTTATTACTATTTATCAATACTACTATTACACAGGTTAGAACATCATCTGTATACAATATTGATCATACATGTCACTTAAGACCAGCGCATACGCATTATAAGTTAACCTAGAGATCGGTACGACGTCGCCTTAACGATCCCCCATCCATTACGTGTTGGATCTGATCCAGCTACGTCATCGTGCTACAGGCTGCAGCGAGGGGTGTCTCAACTACTAGTCCTAAACAATAGCTTCTCGGGGGGGGGTTCTCTGGAAAAAAATGGCGTTTGGGGGGTGAAATGTGTGTTATTTTGGCAAGGTTGCCTGCTAAAATTCGCATTCATGGGTCTATATATCACATATTAGTCGCTCCAACCCGCGGACACGGAAAACAACACATGGAAAAAAATGCAGACTTGGCAACACAGTGCAGTTGGGTTCTGTTGACATTTGATAACTAACGTAATGTGTTGTTTGGTTGCTCTGATTGGTTGTAGGTCTATCCAAATGATGTCTTTCCTGGTTCGCTTGAAACACGCCCCATAATCACAGCCCAATGGGAGCAGTATCAGACTCATATTCTGATGAGAATTGAGTATGACCACGTCAGGCTAGTCTTGCTCTAGAACTGATAATGACAGAGGTATTATATAAAACCATGGATATGACACATGGCTTTGTCATGCGCTGTTAATTTATTTTTGGTTTACATGTTTATTAGACCAGGCGATGAGAGGAAGTGTGTAAAGGCCGCAGCGGAGGGAGGGAACTTATTTTTGGACATGCAAAGATGGGGAAGGTGGCTTATTTGTAACTCACCATCACTAGGACAGTCAGTGAGATTTCTAGCCTAGAAATCTAGACACACCCTAGCGGCCGTCCAGGAACTCTCATTACCCTTCTGAGCTGTATTCCTCACAATCTGGACGGGCCAATCACGTCGTGTATAGAGTCGGCGGGCGGGGCCATAATGACGACGGCCGAGTTGCGTTTGCGTGCTTCTAGTAAACAGAAACTGGCGAACGTCTTTCGAATCAGCTTTGACCGCGACTCTGGAAGACTTGGAGTTAAGCTTTTCTCTGAGAAAAGAACAAAGAACGGCACTGAAGTCATTCTTAAAAAGGGAAGATGTGTTCGGAGTTTAGCCGACCGGATACGGCGAATGTTTAATCTGTCAGCGAGCTCTGTTTCACCTTCGTTGCTCTGGTTGGAGTAGCGCTATCCTATCGCGTGCAGAGGGAGTTTGAAAGACAACCGTTTATCCCACCCCTCGGATTGAGCCCTGTCTATGGTGAGTTTCCAGACCAAACATCTTGATGTTGGTCTGGCTTGTCAGGCTATGACAACATTATGAAGCTGCAGACTCGGAGCCTGCATCCACAGTCCCGCACTCAGAGTCCCGCATTCTCAGACCCCTCGTTTTTAAGAAACAGCGCCTCCTGCTGTTCTGAAGACCGTACAACACCCTTATCCAAATAAGATGCAATATTATGTTATCGTTTCATTTAAAGTTTTCATTTAAAAATACATTTACACAAAATAACGCTTTTGCAAACATCTTTGCATTCCCAAAAAATGTGATTGTTTTCTCTGACTAAGTAGGCTACGCAGTAGATTTATTTATTTATTTAAAGGGGGGGTGAAACACTCAGTTTCAGTCAATCTCATGTCAATCTTGAGTACCTATAGAGTAGTATTGCATCCTTCATATCTCCGAAAAGTCTTTAGTTTTATCATATTTATAAAAGAAATATAGGCTGTACCGAGTCTTTCCGGAAAAAAACGAGCGCCTGGAGGCGTATCGTGTGGGCGGAGCTAAAGAATGACAAGCACGCAAAGCGGTGACGTCCTCAAGCATGGAGAAACCCATCTATCTCAGCTAATACAGATAATGATCCACAATCAAATCTGAGGGAGAAATAAATTGAACAGGAGAAACGGCAACATCAGGTCGTCCGTCTCTGTGGTATGTAAGTTACTGTATTTAATGGCCTCTCCACATTTGTGTGTGTTTACTCGCAGTGTATGAGGACATGATTCGGTTTATGGACTATTGTATGAGACTAGACCTTAGAAGTAGCAAGCAAAACGGTTTTGCACATCAGAATACTGTAACGTTATACAGAGAACAACAATGGAGTAACCGTTAACAGTTAGCACATTTGAATGACGAAGCACGCGATCGTGTCGTTTACTGATGTTTACTCATGCGTCCGTAGCCGACAGCACAGACATTTGAGGCAGTTTAAGTTAACTCACCGGCTGCTTCCAAAGCAGGACCGAAGCTTTAGCGCTGGGACTGCTCCGTCAAAAACACACTTCTTTGGTATGATTTGGTAAAGTCCTGACAGCAGTGGTGTGTAAATCCATTTTGAGACGCAACTGAAACGATGTTTTGAAGCTTCCCGTCATTTCTGCGTTCAAATCGGTTCAAATGCAGCGCTGCCTTCCCGGAATGCTGTGCTGAAGCGTTGAAGTCGCTCGACGTCACCCATTGGAAAAAAGAGAAGCGCGGCGCCACATAAGTGTTCACGGATGACTGGATCTGCAGCTGAGAGACTGTTTACAGCGTGCTCTAGTCACGCGCACCCTACCGGGAGAAGAGCCCGTACAGCCCATACAAGGACCTTCCGCTCTTATTAACGTCAAGTAGACCCATACTCGAAAAAAACTCGCCGAAACTTGTGAGAAACCGGAAGGAGTATTTTTGACACAGAAATACTCCATCAAACGTCCAAAATTAGTTTTTGAAACTTTGTCTATGTTTAGGATGGGAATCCAAGTCTTTAACAGTGTAAAGAGCTCAGAAACATGAAATGCATGAAACAGCATTTCACCCTCCCTTTAATAAAGAGTGTGGGCAATTAAAAGAAAATTACTGATGGACAAAATACAATTACAGATTGAACTATCCTCTGAAAAATATTATGTGATATATCGCTACAATTCTTTTTTTGTTTTTTTTTGTTCAATGTTTCTTTCAGGTTCACATGCTAATGGTTTAATTAACATATAATACGCAAGGCTAACATTACAAAACCATATTTTTTTATATCTGGAATGCAAAGCATAACTCACACAAGATTAGACAAAACACCAATAATAAACGAGTCTGTAGGCTACTTTAACTATCACCTAAACATCATATTGCGGTAAACAGGACAAAGCAAAGAAAAAAGGAAGAAAGAATTGTGTTAGTGACTGTACTTTGTATCTTCAATTGCATAAGGAAAAATAATAACTACTGTAAATACTACTGTAATACAATTTTTGAATTGTACAGACTCGTTTATTATTGGTGTTTTGTCTATTCTTGTTTGAGTTTTGCTTTGGATTCCAGATATCAACAGGTTTTTTAATGCTAGCAATGTATAATATGTTAATTAGACCATTAGCATAGGTTGACCTAAAAGAAACATTGGCATTGGAATTAAAAAAACATTGTAGCAATATAATATCACATAACATTTTTTCAAAGTATAGTTCAATCTGTAATTGTATCTCTTCCATCAGTAATTTTCTTTTATTTAAATAAACAAAAAACAAAAACAAAAAATTACTGGGTACTTTGTTAGTCAGAGAAAACTGACATTTTTAGGGAATGCAAAGATGTTTGCAAAATCGTTAGGCTAATTTGTTTAGATTTATTTGGAAAACTTTAAATGAAACGACACGGTAATAATATATCTTATTTGGATAAGGGTGTTGTACAGTCTTCAGAACAGCAGGAGGCGCTGTTTCTTAAAAACGAGCGGTCTGAGAATGCGGGACTCTGAGTGCGGGACTGTGGATGCAGGCTCCGAGTCTGCAGCTTCATACTACTCGGCTATGAGATTTCAGCTTGTTTATATATTTGTTTTCACTGAATAACTCTCCTCTTGCCAGAGTTACGATCAAGAGAGCGATCAGGATTCATCAGCTGCTTATCGGACTGGGCTCTCTGAGGAGCTGCTGGCCAGCGGTGGCTGCAGGATCAGCGTGTTCAGGCTGCAGGTCATGCTCGGGTGCCAGAAGAAGATAAAGTGAACCTGTTCACACAAGGTGAGGCTTATGGTCTGGCATCAGTATCAAGGGTTCACTAGTATAGCACAGTCAATGTGATTTTTACATTTGATTTTTATGCAGCGAAACCTTTTGGCGTATATGAAGCACCCACGTTTTATTTTAAATTTCACATTGTTATTTATTAGTATTGATTAATGTGTTTGTTTTACAGACATTGTGCCCCGTTTGAACTGGAGAGGTCAGACTGGCAGGACCGTTTCGCATTGAGTGGAGCCGGCGTTGGCTCAACGTGACGATTTCTGCCTTCATGGCAGAGAGAAGAAAGGGCTGCATTCTTGTTTTCGTGTTTTGAAAGTTGTACATGGTTAATGGATGGATATAAAAAAGGACTAAAATATAAAATTTAATCTAAATGATGAATGTGCTTTTTAAAATTATTGCTGGCAACTTAGAATGAAATTCCGCCTCTCAACGATCCTCAAGGAGACCTTTCTTGTGTATAAAGTTCTATTAGTTGTGTGTGTGTGTGTGTAAAAGTGTAAAAAAGGATTTGTTATTAAACCTACTAAAAAACTTAAATATTGTATATAATGTAATATAACTGTTAAATGATATTGTATTTTTTTTTCTTATGGCTCTATATTAATTCATGAATGTATTTTCATTGTCTTACAAATCTATAATAATTCACAACTGTGTTGTCATTTTCTTATAGATCTATGTTCACTGCCGCTTCATTTCATATTGTACAAAGGATCTGTAAGTAAGCTGGAGCTGTTGGGTGTCACTGACATTCCCCAATTGCTCATAGAACACACACAGTATTAAAGCTGATTTGACTCACTATGGCAATACTGCGCAAACCCAACTAAAATAGACGCCTATTACGATTATGGTAACACATTTTTTTTTTTTAAATGTTTTTTTTTTTTTTAAAGTAAGATGTTACACATTTCATAGAAATTTGAATACAAGAATATTACATAACACAATATGAATCTCTTTTATTTTATTTTATTAAAATGACATCAAACTAAGGAAAACCTGGAAAAGAAGTGCATTATGGGTAAATTCATATTCACCTACCATTGTTGAAACAGACACGACAAAGAACTACAACCAGAGGGAGTTTCACAGCAAGGTTAAATGCAACTAATTGCAGATCATTGAAGCTTGGCTTACACAGCGTTAATTTCTTACAGATCTCTCTTGATTGTTGATTCTACTGCTTGATTCTTATAGATGATGCTTTATATGTGGGGTTATTTCCATCTTCTTATAGTTTTATTAATTTGTGATCATACTATCGTACTCCTAAAGGTCTCTTTTAATTCATGATCACTCTGTTGTTTTCTTATTGATCTTTATTAATTCATAATCATCCTGTTAATATCTTATAGATCTTTATTAATTCGTGATCATGCTGTAATTTTCTTACAGATCTGTATTAATTCATGCTCATACTGTGATTTTCATTTACAGTTTCCAACAAGTCTAATTACTTAGTTGTAACTCGTTCAGAAAGTTAGAGAGCAAAAGGTCAAATAGGACTAATTTTATGCCTTCATGAAATTGTACTCCCAATTGTAACACCCCCCTGTAATTAAAATACAATTACACCTCAGAGGGCCTCAGAGTTTAAATGATCTCTAATGTGTTTCTATTAGTGGAAAAACAAACAGTGGCTGCTAAACTATGTATTTCCTCTGGGCGGCGTTCTGGTTCTAGAAATCTACAGGCAATGAAGGGAGTGGGAGGTTGTGAATGTCGATCCTTTCCAGAATGTTTACTTGTGTGATCCTTTTTCTTTTGTAAAACTGAAATACAATTAACAAGAAATGAAATTACAACTTGTACATTAATTCGTTTGATCTAAAGATAAACGCGTGCTCTTCAATTTCTACGTTAGTATGTGATAGAAAACTTCCTCTTTTTTCATATCGATCACAGGCAGGTAATGTATAACACTTGACATAACGCTTTTAAAGATACTATAGTAGATTAACTCACAGGCATATCTTTCTCCAAGGCAAAAACTGTTTATGGATTGAAATCGATGCTGCGCGTTGAACTGTTGCCGAACTGATAAATCAACACTGATCATGTCCAGAAAAATAACAAACTCTAATACTTAAAATACATATACCACGACCAGATAATGGGCGGAACAAGAGAGAAACACTTTTCCCAGCACCTCAAAGCTCTCAATAGTATCCTATTTTGATATTATTTTTTTACTTTGCTGATTTGTAAAACTAAAAGTTAAAGGTATAGGCCACTTTATGGCAAAGAAGCACTTTCATTAAAAAAAAGAGACACGGAATGACCACTATAACCAGGAGGTGGTGGCATAGGAGCACTTATTTGACTTATTAGACATTTCCCCTCCTATGAAAAAGGTAGGAAGCCACTCAGTCTCATGAAAAACAAAGTCCTTTCATCAAATTGTGACTGGATTACACAGAAAACAAGTAAAGAGCTCATTTTATAATCACTGGTGCTGTCGGTCAGTTCGGTGTGAGACTACAGAAGTATGGCGGGCGGGAAGGTCCAAAAATAAGACTAATGATTTGTCTTGGGAAATCGCTATACTATAACCAGTAGCTACTGACTTACCCACTGATAGGCCGGCGGTCGATCTGTATTAGCACTTTCCTCACGCGGCGGGCGACTCACTTTCCTCACGCGGCGGGCGACTCACTTTCCTCACGCGGCGGGCGAATCACTTTCCTCACGCGGCGGGCGAATCACTTTCCTCACTGAGCGACTCAATTTCCTCACAGAGCGACTCACTTTCCTCAGGCGGCGGGCGAATCACTTTGCTCACTGAGCGACTCACTTTCCTCACAGAGCGACTCACTTTCCTCACTGAGCGAATCACTTTCCTCACGCGGCGGGCGAATCACTTTCCTCACTGAGCGAATCACTTTCCTCACAGAGCGAATCACTTTCCTCACTGAGCGAATCACTTTCCTCACGCGGCGGGCGAATCACTTTCCTCACGCGGCGGGCGAATCACTTTCCTCACAGAGCGAATCACTTTCCTCACAGAGCGAATCACTTTCCTCACGCGGCGGGCGAATCACTTTCCTCACTGAGCGACTCAATTTCCTCACGCGGCGGGCGACTGACTCACTTTCCTCACGTAGCGACTCTTTCACCAATATACTAATATCTATAGTAGCCGGCTACCCTTTTCAAATACTGTGATGGTTAGAAAATAAAAATAAAGAAAGATAAAACACAATGTTACTTCTGTATCCGAGTAAACAAAATGAGTGCCATAAAACCACGATTTCCTGGGCTGGGCAGGATCTGGCTTGGAAAAAAAAAAACATGACACTGGTAATAAAATAATTTTATAAATACCATTTATTAATATGTACGATAATTTGATCTCTAACTAATTCAAATAACAATAAAAGTCAGTTGAATCCATAAACGAATTTTAGAATCGTTAAGATGGCATAAAAATAGGTTACACAATAACACAAATAAAAAGTTAAAGTTTACAGCTGCAGCTGTCTCTGAGATTTTTTTTTTTTAGCAGTGATTTCATTTGATGTTATTTATTACGGAAGCCCTGAACCGCATGGTGAAAAAATAAAAAATAAAAAATTGATGGTGGGAGAAAAAAAAAAATTAAACCTTATCTCGTTATTTCAACATAATAAGTCGTTATTTCAACATAATATCTCGTTATTTCAAGATAATAATTCGTTATTTCAACATAATATCTCGTTATTTCAAGATAATAATTCGTTATTTCAACATAATATCTCGTTATTTCAACATAATATCTCGTTATTTCAAGATAATAAGTCGTTATTTCAACATAATAAGTCGTTATTTCAACATAATATCTCGTTATTTCAAGATAATTAGTCGTTATTTCAACATAATATCTAGTTATTTCAACATAATATCTCGTTATTTCAACATAATAACTCGTTATTTCAAGATAATTAAGTCGTTATTTCGACATAAGTCTGTATTGTTTAGCTGTGTTGTTATTTCGATATTAGCCAGTAGAGGGCAGAATAAGACAGGGAATCAGTTAACACATTGTAGTTATAGGCTACTGATACTGTTATGAACTTTTGCAAGTGGTGCTCCAAAATCCCTGAGGTTTAGCCTCTCATGGGAATTTTAACATTAATCCCAGGCATATGCATGCAGGTTAACTCTTATTGAGGTTACATTTATGCTTCCATACTATTACCAAAAGCCAAGGTGGTCATATAGGCCCTATAGGAGTAACGTTAGATACTGTAACAACCGGATATAATGGAGGCAGAGAACACTACACCAGGAGGGCAGTTTACAATCAATTGCTTTATTATTAGTTAAAACACAACACTTTATAAAACACGTTACCCCCCTTGTTATGGGTGCAGTCGTAAAGGCCGGGATCACGTCAGCAGGGAAGTCACTCGGGGGTTCCCCTTGTCGATTGCATCACAGTAGGCTTAAATTATTCTCTCCGGTTCAGCATCCTCCACAGTCCGGGTGCGGGTCAGATCACTTAGCAGGTAATTATGTGCCTTTAAAGAGCTCTCCTATCCAGCGCTTGAACCCCTAACTCTCTAACACATTTGCCCCCCACTAACTGACTATCTTCACCGCCGGAGACACTATTTGTCCCGAGCGGCCGTCTAGCGTTCCCCACAAATGAGAGCTCCTCGCACACGCAAATCACACCGTCTCTCTCGAGCGTCCCGCACCCATTCCATAAATAATCAGGGTTCACCCGCATCACCTGTGCACATTAATTACGAGTAGCTCATAAGTTAACCATAGCCACTCCCACAACCTACTACAATACTATCAAAAGCGAAAACTGCCTATGAGCACGCTTTCAAATTAAATAAGTTGTTGAATATTTGTAAAAACAATAATATAAAATCTTAAGATATAAGGCCGGCGACACACTGCAAGCGTGGCGTGATCATCTCGGCTGCGTGGCGTGTCCGTTTTTATTTCGGCTCCCACCCGCCGAATTACGTTAATAATAATAATAATAATAATAATAATAATAATAATAATAATAATAATAATAATAATAATAATAATAATAATAATTATTATTATTATTATTATTATTATTATTATTATTAAATTGTTGAAATAACCTTATGTTAACCTAGAGACTTTCAAACATGAAAATGTCATATGTAGGCTATTCGTGTCAAAATGACATATAGCCTAAACATCTTTTCCTATTCTATTTTGCCTGGAAACGCTTCCAACACACTTGTCTCGTGAAAAATAGGCGTCTCTTCTATTTCTAGCATGCAGGCATTTTCCGCGCTGGCTCAAGCGTGTCACGCATGCAGTGTGCAACCTGTTAACATGGGAGCCGAAATAAAAACGGACACGCTTGCAGTGTGTGCTTTATATATGCTATCACAGCTTTTCAAACTCTTGCTCGCGAGATTTAAAGAGGGCCAGGCTAAGCAACATTTCTTTAAAAAAAAAAGTATAGTCTATATATAAAAGTATTAAATACGCAAAATATATTTAACTTAATAGATTAATGAACACATCGAAAGAAAAAGAAAAACTGTGACAAATAATTCAAATAAGTTGCAAAAACAATAATTTTACAGAAATTTGCATTAAAGGTTTTAGTGACAAACACTGTTATTTTACAGATGTTTAAATTAAGATTTTACGCTTTTTTAATAGTACAGTGTTAAATAGTTATTTTACAGATTTTCTTTGTTTAAATTAAGATGTTTTACTTTAATTTTATGGTTTTTGTTTGACAGTCATTTGATCGTTTTTTATGATTGTAAAAGTGAAAAACTGTTATTTTACAGATTTTTCCTATCAAACACCTTCAATAAAGTGACAGTAGGCCTAGTCTATAGCCTACTAAAAATTCTGCAGTATAATTGTTTGTAATTTTACTTCGTTTTAAACGTAGGCCTAATTCAAAATTACAAAAAAATACTGTAAAAAATGTAGTGTTATTTTCCATAACATTAGGATTATTTTTTACAGTTAGGCTTATTTTTCCGCTGTTCAGTCGCACCGGGCCTTACGCACACATATAGCATCGCATAACTTTGACGCAGCCTGTTAATTATCAAAAGAAAAAAGAAAATCAGTCAGAATACACACACACACACACACACACACACACACACACACACACACACACACACACACACACACACACACACACACACACACACACACACACACACACACACACACACACACACATTTTGTGTTTCCATGTTTTATGGGGACTTATAGGCGTAATGGATTTTATATTGTACAAACCGTATTTTCTATCCCCCTACACTGCCCCTGCCGCTAAACCTACCCATCCCAGGAAACATTCTGCATTTTTACTTTCTTAAAAAAAAAACTAATTCTGTATGATTTATAAGATGTTTTCCTCATGGGGACCAAAAAAATTTCGCCACAAGGACAAGGGTTTTGGATATTGCCATCTTTGTGGGGACATTTTGTGGACTAAAACTAGTGTAGGCCCTCTGCACTGTTATCAAAAGTACATGCGATCAAACGCGATTGAATGTAGAGTTTTATATCTCGTTATTCTATTAAAAAATCAATAATTGATTTTTCATTCCTATCAGAAATGAAGAACTAATTTTACTGTAAATAGTGGTCAAATATCCAAGATATGTAATATATCTAATACTTCAAATCTCTGGTTAAAACTGGTTTATGATTTATTTTCAAGATTAAAAAAAGAAAAAAATATATATTTTCATGCCTGTATATAAAGTTGAATTGAATTGCTTGCCCTGTTTAAAAAAAAAAAAAAAAAAAAAAAAACATTTAAAACTTCTTCCTTTGTTAATATGCTTTAGCACCGTTCATTTATGTTCACGTGTGTATGCTTCTCGCATTCGTTAACAACATTAAAATGATAAAATAAATTACCACTCATCAGCAATCTTCTTTTGAAAAAACATCTAAACTTCACAATAAATCGTTATTTAAGTCGTGTCTGTGCTTTGTTTGTTATGATGAGAGGATTTGTAGGCTAGCCTAATTGGAAGATCTGGTAAATGTAAACTTCATTCAGCATTTTTAGTCATAAAACTTGCTTTGATCAATACTGAGAGGATTATTTTCATTATATATCCGTGATAAAGATTTAAAAATGTTTTCTTCAAACTACGCAGAACAATAGGCTATTTATTCAACATTTAAACGCGCGATTAACATTGCGATTGCATTTTCTTTTTGATCCGCCCGTAGGCCTATTAGAGAAATTTAGATCAGCCATAGGCGCAAAGGATGCTGCAGCAAACATTAATAGGAAAAAAAAAGGGTTAACATTATCATTACTCTGAAACAAGTGCAGTTATTGCCTTCATAAGCTACCATATTTTCTGCTTAACTTTTATTAGGCTCCGCAGGTCGAAAGAAAATTGTTTTTTCACAAAAAAAATTCTCTGCAGTCCGAGCGCGATGCACTGAAGCTCACTCTCGCTCATATCTGAAGTAATAACCATCATCACTACTACAGCACATGTGTTTTATTGAACTAAATACATTACAATCGGCTAAAACGAATAAGCAGCAGGTTACATTTCTGGACAAGAGCGCTCCCGAGTCCATGTTTCTCTCACTGCGGCACAGCTCGGCGCACACACAAAATACCGGCAGGAACAGACATATGGGCAGGAACGCGCATCTCTTAAAGGGGCCACACTATATTCCTACTTGTGCAATATGGTGTGCTCACAGGTCCGCATTACAGCTTTTGAACTGTGCCGTGTTCTGAATTAAACTGCCAGTGTAAAAATTCCCTTTATTTATATTCTTAAAATGAGAGAAATCACTGCTTATTCTGAATTGTTGGCTTAAGAGACATGAACAAGTTCTTTGGAAATCATCTGTGACCTTTGGTACATGTCTAGTCTTCATGCTCTCAGTATGGTTTATAATAAACATACATTTGCATAAAGCATGCATTTTTCTCCATACCCATGTTGATTAGAGTATTAAAAACTTGAAACATGTTCATTTAAGGTAGCTATATTTAGAACTGATAAGAATGTGCGATTAAATTGCGATTAAATATTTAATCGATTGACAGCCCTAAAAAAATATAAACATAAGAATTACTGTGCCACACTATGAACGTTGCTGCGCATTGCTTCCTTGCGTTCAGCTGGAAGCTGTGTCCACTGTATTTTTTGTTGGTTCGCATGAGACCCCCCATTGAAATGACCAGGACACCCCATTGCCCCCCCCCCCCCCAATCAAAATTGTCTGGAACCCACTGGCTGCGCGTAAAATCACGCACTCTTGTTGTGACCCGAAGAAAATAACCAGATCACTCAATAAAAACATAAATTATATCTTCTACCTCTCCCCAGAATAAGCCTATAGTCATGCACATATTGTGTTAATATTTGCCAGAAATTGCTGCAAATATAGTGAAACCTGCTTAATCCTATTCAAATAGATTGACAGAGCTGAATTGTTTGGAACTATTGAGAGATATGAACCACGTGACAACGTGGCGGCGAGATCAAAGCGTGTCGCAACTCTCTTTTTCTATGGCTCTGGGTTGGTCTGACTCTGGACCACTCTTAAGTAGCCTAGGTCTATCACAGTTTACAGTCTACTAGTACTACACGAATGTAATAACCTAAGTAAGCTACAAATACACCCAGTGTTCATTTAGGATAATGGTAAATAATAAAAAGCAAAGATTAGGCCTGCTAAATTAAAATCTGCTATGGCGCTGCTGAACCAGACACACTCCCGGTCAGCGCTAGCCATATTCCATACACAGATGTCTATAAGAGCTGCTGCTGCTTTATAATTTTATAAAATGTTATTTGATAAAATGCAATTTTGCTGTTAATCTTGAAATTATATAATAATTTAAATGAAACTGTTGTGTATCCGCTTAAGCCATTCAAATGCATTGACACAGTATTGAGCGCTCCATGAGCCACTCGTCCGCGCGCGCCGCCGGGAGCGAGAGCATTTTGCAACTCCGCTTTTCAACGCCTCTGGCTTTAACATTATGCCACATTAGCGCCACAACGCTATTTATTGTTTGAATTTCGCATTAAAACTTAATAAAAAGAAAAAAAGCTATAGCTTTGTTTTAATATCAAAAGCAGGTTTGGCAATTTGGCGTGAGATTAAGCTGGGCAGAGTGAGAGTGTGACACGGAGCCTGAAAGCGTGTGTCTCACGCCAAATGCGTGTGTGTGTGTGTGTGTGTGTGTGTGTGTGTGTGTGTGTGTGTGTGTGTGTGTGTGTGTGTGTGTGTGTGTGTGTGTGTGTGTGTGTGGTAGGTTTAGGGGCAGTGTAGGGGGATAGAAAATACGGTTTGTACAGTATAAAAACCATTACGTCTATGGAGAGTCCCCACAAAGATAGTGAACCAGTGTGTGTGTGTGTGTGTGTGTGTATGCTGCATTACAACATTTGGAGGTGATTTTTTTGTTGTTGAAATATGATCTCCAGAAGATGCACCTCATGCAATATGAGCCGAAATAATAAATTAATGCACCTGATGCGACGGCAGCCATAGGCCTATGGCGTGGAATGAATACAGATGCGTATTCACTAGCCTATATGTATTTGGATGCTAAACTATTAAACCGAGTATTGGATTGAACAGTGTAACTTTAAATGTTTGATTGACTGATTTTCTTTTTTCTTTTGATAATTAACAGGCTGCGTCAAAGTTATGCGATGCTATATGTGTGCGTAAGGCCCGGTGCGACTGAACAGCGGAAAAATAAGCCTAACTGTAAAAAATAATCCTAATGTTATGGAAAATAACACTACATTTTTTACAGTATTTTTTTGTAATTTTGAATTAGGCCTACGTTTAAAACGAAGTAAAATTACAAACAATTATACTGCAGAATTTTTAGTAGGCTATAGACTACTGTCACTTTATTGAAGGTGTTTGATAGGAAAAATCTGTAAAATAACAGTTTTTCACTTTTACAATCATAAAAAACGATCAAATGACTGTCAAACAAAAACCATAAAATTAAAGTAAAACATCTTAATTTAAACAAAGAAAATCTGTAAAATAACTATTTAACACTGTACTATTAAAAAAGCGTAAAATCTTAATTTAAACATCTGTAAAATAACAGTGTTTGTCACTAAAACCTTTAATGCAAATTTCTGTAAAATTATTGTTTTTGCAACTTATTTGAATTATTTGTCACAGTTTTTCTTTTTCTTTCGATGTGTTCATTAATCTATTAAGTTAAATATATTTTGCGTATTTAATACTTTTATATATAGACTATACTTTTTTTTTTAAAGAAATGTTGCTTAGCCTAGCCCTCTTTAAATCTCGCCAGCAAGAGTTTGAAAAGCTGTGATAGCATATATAAAGCACACACTGCAAGCGTGTCCGTTTTTATTTCGGCTCCCATGTTAACAGGTTGCACACTGCATGCGTGACAAGCTTGAGCCAGCGCGGAAAATGCCTGCATGCTAGAAATAGAAGAGACGCCTATTTTTCACGAGACAAGTGTGTTGGAAGCGTTTCCAGGCAAAATAGAATAGGAAAAGATGTTTAGGCTATATGTCATTTTGACACGAATAGCCTACATATGACATTTCCATGTTTGAAAGTCTCTAGGTTAACATAAGGTTATTTCAACAATTTAATAATAATAATAATAATAATAATAATAATAATTATTATTATTATTATTATTATTATTATTATTATTATTATTATGCTATTATTATTATTATTATTATTATTATTATTATTATTATTATTAACGTAATTCGGCGGGTGGGAGCCGAAATAAAAATGCGGGCGGGAGCCGAGATAAAAACGGACACGCCACGCAGCCGAGATGATCACCCCACGCTTGCAGTGTGTCGCCGGCCTTATATTTTAAGATTTTATATTATTGTTTTTACAAATATTCAACAACTTATTTAATTTGAAAGCGTGCTCATAGGCAGTTTTCGCTTTTGATAGTATCTAACGTTACTCCTATAGGGCCTATATGACCACCTTGGCTTTTGGTAATAGTATGGAAGCATAAATGTAACCTCAATAAGAGTTAACCCTGCATGCATATGCCTGGGATTAATGTTAAAATTCCCATGAGAGGCTAAACCTCAGGGATTTTGGAGCACCACTTGCAAAAGTTCATAACAGTATCAGTAGCCTATAACTACAATGCGTTAACTGATTCCCTGTCTTATTCTGCCCTCTACTGGCTAATATCGAAATAACAACACAGCTAAACAATACAGACTTATGTCGAAATAACGACTTAATTATCTTGAAATAACGAGTTATTATGTTGAAATAACGAGATATTATGTTGAAATAACGAGATATTATGTTGAAATAACGACTAATTATCTTGAAATAACGAGATATTATGTTGAAATAACGAATTATTATGTTGAAATAACGAGATATTATGTTGAAATAACGAATTATTATCTTGAAATAACGAGATATTATGTTGAAATAACGACTTATTATGTTGAAATAACGAGATAAGGTTTAATTTTTTTTTTTCTCCCACCATCAATTTTTTATTTTTTATTTTTTCACCATGCGGTTCAGGGCTTCCGTAATAAATAACATCAAATGAAATCACTGCTAAAAAAAAAAATCTCAGAGACAGCTGCAGCTGTAAACTTTAACTTTTTATTTGTGTTATTGTGTAACCTATTTTGTATGCCATCTTAACGATTCTAAAATTCGTTTATGGATTCAACTGACTTTTATTGTTATTTGAATTAGTTAGAGATCAAATTATCGTACATATTAATAAATGGTATTTATAAAATTATTTTATTACCAGTGTCATGTTTTTTTTTTTCCAAGCCAGATCCTTCCCAGCCCAGGAAATCGTGGTTTTATGGCACTCATTTTGTTTACTCGGATACAGAAGTAACATTGTGTTTTATCTTTCTTTATTTTTATTTTCTAACCATCACAGTATTTGAAAAGGGTAGCCGGCTACTATAGATATTAGTATATTGGTGAAAGAGTCGCTACGTGAGGAAAGTGAGTCAGTCGCCCGCCGCGTGAGGAAATTGAGTCGCTCAGTGAGGAAAGTGATTCGCCCGCCGCGTGAGGAAAGTGATTCGCCCTCCGCGTGAGGAAAGTGATTCGTCCTCCGCGTGAGGAAAGTGATTCGCTCTGTGAGGAAAGTGATTCGCTCAGTGAGGAAAGTGATTCGCTCGGTGAGGAAAGTGATTCGCTCAGTGAGGAAAGTGATTCGCTCTGTGAGGAAAGTGATTCGCTCAGTGAGGAAAGTGATTCGCTCAGTGAGGAAAGTGATTCGCTCTGTGAGGAAAGTGATTCGCTCAGTGAGGAAAGTGATTCGCCCGCCGCGTGAGGAAAGTGATTCGCTCAGTGAGGAAAGTGAGTCGCTCTGTGAGGAAAGTGAGTCGCTCAGTGAGCAAAGTGATTCGCCCGCCGCGTGAGGAAAGTGAGTCGCTCTGTGAGGAAAGTGATTCGCCCGCCGCGTGAGGAAAGTGAGTCGCCCGCCGCGTGAGGAAAGTGAGTCGCTCAGTAAGGAAAGTGAGTCGCCCGCCGCGTGAGGAAAGTGCTAATACAGATCGACCGCCGGCCTATCAGTGGGTAAGTCAGTAGCTACTGGTTATAGTATAGCGATTTCCCAAGACAAATCATTAGTCTTATTTTTGGACCTTCCCGCCCGCCATACTTTTAGGGTTTTCCATTTTGATTCATAGCTCGTTATACACCAACTTACTAAGGGTTTTAATTGAGCAGCATAACAATAGTCCTGAAGACATGGTAGAGCTCTCCCTCGCTTTTCCTTTGTCAACTGCAAAGTTTTAAACCTTATTCTACACTGTAAAAAAATGCTGTAAAAAAACGGCCACATTTTGACAGTAAAATGCTGTTTTCCATTAAAACAGTAATATACTGTAGAAAACAATGCATTCTGGGTAATATTTGTCATTTTCGAGAAAATAGCCAACAGTAATATACTGTGAATTAACACACTTAAAGTCGACACTCAGAGGCTGTGTTCAAAATCACTCCCTATCCCCTTATTCACTATTCCCTACACTAGTTCCCTGATATAGACCACTCGACAGAGAGAGAGAGGAAAGAAGAGAGTGAATTCAGACACTGATGAACACCTGCTGTTATCACTGAAGGAAAGAGAAACATGATTTCATCAACTGAAGATAAAAGAAGACATTAAATCTCTGAAGATCTCATCAGAGGATTAAACAACTCCACAAACAGCATTACCAGCTTCACACATTACTAACCAGACTGACTTTATTTCTGTCAGACGACTACAGAAGCTCTTATTGAGAATTATCAGATGATGTTTGATTGTTTCTTCTGACGTTACCATTATGGTGATCAGTGTTTGCTTTAGTTGGGCTCTTGAACATTGACACAATAACATTAGTGTTTCTCTCGCTGCTGTAACGGTGTGTATTCAATACATTTGTTACAGCAAGCAAAACTGAGAAAAAAACATGAGTTGGTTATATTGACTATTTAATAATAGTTTAATTCACTAATAATTTACTAGTCTTATCTATAAACATATAGCTGATGCCTAATTTTTTGTAAAATTGAACCCTATAATTTTATAACATCAGTATTGACACAGCCAGATAATTTGAAGAGCATGGGAACAGCTTGTGGTCAAAACATCTGAATTAATCGGACTCACATAGACATCAAGAATCGACGTATGAATCTCAGCCACGGTGACACTCAAAACTCCCAGCATGCATTGCGGCACGAATAAATTATGCTGCTGAATAGACTGGTTATTTTCTTTAATTCTTACCTTTAGTTTTGCTGCTGTTGTTGTGTTGACTTTAAGTAGTTTTTTGTGATGTTCAGAGTTGATCTGTTCGTTTTTATTTATTGTCACCATTGTTGAGATTCATGTGCTGATTCTTCATGTCTATGTGAGTCTAAATGACAGCAGAGAGCAAACAATTTGTTAAAATCATAACATTATAAATCATTCATAACTAATTCCTAATCAGTGGTTGATCATTTCAGAAGGGTCCCAGTTTAATAACATAAAATAAGTGTTAATGTATGTGTTTTTAAAAGAATGGGTTTGTTTAGGGAAGAAACACTGGACAAGATTAACAAGCTAAACATCCTATTACAATTATAGCAAAACATAGCCAATCATTTTTGACCATTTTTTTTCTTGGCTTTTTTGCTACAATAAATGTGTTTAAGAAACACACAGTTATAGCAGACAAAGAAAGACTATCAATACAAAGTCAAGGGCCAAGAGCCCAACTGAAGCAAACACTGATCACGATAATGGTGACCAAATATTTTCAATTAAACATCAACACCTAAAGATCTGATAATTCCCAATAAGAGCTTCTGTAGTCGTCTGACAGAAATAAAGTCAGTCTGGTTAGTAATGTGTGAAGCTGGTAATGCTGTTTGTGGAGTTGTTTAATCCTCTGCTGAGATCTTCAGAGATTTAATGTCTTCTTTTATCTTCTGTTGATTTCATCTAAAGCTGTGGCTGAAGTCAGTTGTAGTTCTTGTGTTTCTCTGTCCTTCAGTGATTCTTGTTAACAGGTGTTCTCAGTTATCACTTAATTCATCTCTTAATTATCTCATGAACTTCATCAATGCTTCAATTACTCTAACACTCGGTAGTGTGTACACTCTTCAGTGTTCATTTAAAACTGAAGATTTTGCTGTGGGGTTAAAAGGGTTAAAGGGGTTAGATGAAAAAAACACAGAGGGAACCGTAAATTAACAGTAAGAAACTGTAAATTAATTTATGGAAAAGTACTGTAAAAAAACGGCACTTTACTGGAACCAGAGCTGCCAGTAGATTACCGTTAAATCAAGGAAAAACAGTAATATACTGTAAAACGTAACAGTCAGATTTACCAGATGAATCGTCTCAGGTTACGTATGTAACCCTAGTTCCCTGAGGGAACGAGACGCTGCGTCGAAACGCTGTGAGAACGCCTCTGCGTTAATGCGTCGTGAAGCGCCTGTAGAACCATTCCATCGGAAAAAAGATCGATCGTCGGCGTGATGACGTCATCGACCGGAAGCTATAAAACGTCCGTGAAAACAAACAGGAACTAACTTCTGATAAAGCCTGAAGTAAGTGATCACGGACACGCCGGGAGTATGGCAGAGCGACGCAGCGTCTCGTTCCCTCAGGGAACTAGGGTTACATACGTAACCTGAGACGTTCCCTTTCGGGGAACTCGAGCTGCGTCGAAACGCTGTGAGAACGCTTATACCCACATCGCCATAGGACCAAGTGTCTCGTATGTGTGAAACCGAAGCGCACACGGTTACGAGAGAACCTGTGCCCCTACTGTAGATGCCAGGTCTAGCTCGTAGAACCTGACGAAGGTAGAAGGAGACGACCATCCGGCCGCGTTACATATATCATGGAGGGAAGCCCCCGACAAAAGTGCTTTAGAAGCAGCCATACCCCTGGTAGAATGTGCCCGGACAGCCAAAGGAGATGGCTGCCCGGCAGCTTCATAAGCAAGTGAAATGGCCTCGGCCACCCACTTGCTCATCCTCTGCTTGGATACAGGAGCCCCCTTCTTAGGGGGTCCGAAGCAAACAAACAATTGTTCAGTTTTTCTCCACAGGGCAGCTCTGTGGACATAAGTATCCAGTGCCCTCACCGGACACAGCAGATTTAATCTTTCCTGGTCTGACGTCAAGAATGGAGGAGGACAGAAGGCTTGTAGAGTGATGGGGCCCCGTGGGCTCGTAGGAACCTTGGGGACATAACCCGGCCTGGGATGCAGAAATGCTTTCACCATCCCAGGCGCGAACTCTAGACATGAGGGCCCTACTGACAGGGACTGAATATCTCCTATCCTTTTAAGAGATGAAATGGCCAAAAGGAAGATAGTTTTCAGGGTGAGGAACTTATCCGAAACCTCCTCCAAAGGTTCGAACGGAGGTCCGGACAAGCCCCTCAAAACAATGGCCAAGTCCCATGCCGGGACCCTCGAGTGCATAACTGGCCTCAACCTTAATGTGCCACGAAGGAAGCGTGTAATTAGAGGGTGTCTTCCCAAAGACACTCCACTGCAAGGGACGTGGACAGCGCCCAAGGCCGCCACGTACACCTTAAGTGTGGAGGGGGTCAACCCTGCAGAGAACCTTTCCTGCAGGAACTCCAGCACTGTACCAACCGGGCAGTTAACTGGATCCCACTGGCGTTCTCTGCACCAAGCTGAGAAAAGTCTCCATTTCAAAGCGTACAGCTTCCTCGTGGACGGAGCTCTGGAGTGTAGGATGGTCTCTACGACCTCGGCCGAGAGACCCTCCTCTATGAGCCTAGCCCCCTCAGAGGCCAGGCCCACAGTTTCCACATCTCCGGGCGTGGGTGCAGGAATCTCCCGCCCGCCTGAGAGAGTAGATCCCTCCTGGTCGGAATCTCCATCGGAGAGCCTTCCAGGAGAGATATCAGGTCCGAAAACCATACTCGGGTCGGCCAGTTCGGGGCCACTAGGAGTACCTGGGCCCCGTCCCGGCGTACCCTCTCCAGAACTCCTGGAAGCAGAACAATCGGGGGGAAGGCGTACAGAGGCAGCCTCGGCCACTCCTGTACCATGGCATCCAGCCCCAGCGGAGCCGGATGGGTCAGAGAAAACCACCGCGGGCAGTGAGAGTTCTCTGCCGAAGCGAACAGGTCTATCTCTGCTTTCCCATAAACCTTCCATAGGAGCTCCACCACCTCTGGGTGGAGTCTCCATTCCCCGGGCCTCGGCCCCTGTCTCGACAGGTTGTCTGCTTCCTGGTTTAGGGCCCCCGGGATATATACTGCCTTGATTGACAGCAATTTCCCTTGGGCCCACAGGAGGATCCGATGTGCCAATTTGTCCAACGGACGAGACCTCAGACCCCCCTGGTGATTTATATAGGCCACCACGGACGTGTTGTCTGTTCTGACTAGTACGTGGTGGCCCCTGAGGTCGGGCAGGAACTGTTTCAATGCAAGAAACACTGCGAGCATCTCCAGCCGATTTATGTGCCAGTGCCGCTGATGTTCCTGCCATAGACCCTGGGATGAGCGACCACTCATGGTCGCCCCCCAGCCCGTGAGGGAGGCGTCTGTCGTTAGCGTTACGCGACGAACATGAGCCCCCAACACGGGACCCTGAGATAAAAACCCCGGGTTTTTCCACATGACCAGAGCACGTAGGCATCGCCGCGTGACTTTGATCGTGCGGAGCGGATTTCCCCTCGGGGAGAACCCTTGTGTTTTGAGCCACCACTGCAGTGGCCTCATGTACAGTAGGCCAAGAGGTATCACGTTGGACGCTGCTGCCATGAGACCTAACAGTTTCTGGAACTGTTTCACAGTGACGGCTCGGCCTAGCTTCTGTTCTTTGGCGGCTGCCAGGATCGACGCTATGCGTGTTGGCGATAATTGCGCCCGCATAATTATCGAGTCCCAGTTCACACCTAGAAAAGTGGTTCTCTGAGCCGGAGAAAGCACACTCTTCTTGGCGTTCAGCCTCAACCCCAGCTTCGACATATGGGCGAGAACAGCATCTCGATGCTGAACCGCCATCTGCTCTGTATTCGCTAGAATCAGCCAGTCGTCGATGTAGTTCAGTATGCGGATGCCCTGAAGACGCAGCGGCGCCAGAGCTGCATCCACACACTTGGTGAACGTGCGGGGTGACAGTGCTAGACCGAAGGGAAGTACACGATATTGGTATGCCTCTCCCCCGAAGGCAAACCTCAGGAACTTCCTGTGATGTGGACGGATGGAGACATGAAAATACGCATCTTTGAGGTCTATGGTGACAAACCAATCCTCCGATCTGACCTGCGCTACAATCTGTCTGAGTGTAAGCATCTTGAATTTGAGCTTGGCCACCGAGCGATTCAATAGCCGCAGATCTAATATCGGGCGTAAGCCCCCATCCTTCTTCGGCACGATGAAGTAACGGCTGTAAAAGCCAGACTCCCTGCTGGGAGGGGAAACCCTCTCTATAGCCCCTTTTTGCAGGAGTGTCTCTACTTCCTGTGCCATTACCAGAGCCTGCTCCGGGCCCACCACTGTAGGTAGGACACCGCAGAAAGGAGGTGGCCGACTTCTGAATTGAATGGCATACCCCTTTTCTACTATCTGCAGGACCCACTGAGATATATTTGATAGACGTTTCCATTCGTCTAGAAAATCTACTAAGGGAACCAGCCTCTCGAGGCTGGCCTCTGGTGTATTTTGAGCAACAAGCACAGTGCCCTGAAGCGGCGGACCGGCAGGGAACAACTGACTTGACTGCTCGGGGACCCCCCGAAGGGGGTGCGGACCACCCTCGGGTGGCCCGCGGAGACCGACTGCGCCCCGGCATTGCGGCAGGGTTGGCAGCGCGGCCCCCCGAGGGTGCCGTAGGGAAACGGGTACCGTAGGCAGGGGTAAGCACCGTTTCCCTACGGGGGGAACCACCCTCAGCGTCCTGACGCTTCTGGCGTCAGGAACGCTTCGACGAAGCCTTCTTGGCGATCAGGACTGTCCGCAGATCAGCCCTGCCCCTCGAAGGCTTCGTCTGAGAGCGCCGCCCCTGGTCCCCGCGCTGAGGGGGAGCCCGAGCGGCGACGCTCTGCTTTTGTTGTGCCCTGTGAGCTGAGCTCGTACTCGGCTTGGGCTGCCTGATGTCAGCGGCAGCCCCAGGGACCTGGACTCGGAGAGGGAGAAACTGCTTCAGCGCCGCAGCTTGTTTCTTTGACTCCTGGAACCTCTCGGTGACAGTGTGTACTGCGTCACCGAAGAGGCCACCAGGAGACAGCGGCGCGTCGAGCAGAAAGCTCTTCTCCCTCTCTTTGATTTCGGTGGGGTTGAGCCATAAATGTCTCTCCGTAGCCACCAATGCTGCCATCGAGCGGCCAACACATCTGGCCGTCTCTTTGGTGGCCCGGAGAGTTATATCAGCTGCTGTTCTAAGCTCATTTATGACGTCACCCCCCACTTCATCGCGTCCATCTAGATCCCTGAGCAGGTCAGCCTGATAAGCCTGCATAATTGCCATGGTGTGAAGGCATGCAGCAGCCTGACCTGCCGCCGAGTACGCTTTGCCCACCAGTGCCGACGTTGTTTTCAATGGTCTGGTGGGCAAAGTCGGGGCCTTTAGGGACGATGCCGAGGAAGGCGAGAGATGGCTCGCAAGCGTCTCTTCTACCTTTGGCATCGCCCCATAGCCGTAGTGCTTCAGCCCCATGATGTTACTATAGACCGTAGTCTGAGGGCTGAACACACGGTATGATGCCGGTCTCCTCCATGATGTTGCCACCTCGGTGTGCAAATCATGGAAGAATGGCAGGCCCCGCCGCTGAGGTTCTGAAGCGCGAGCGGGCAGGAATCTTTCGTCTAATTTACTAGAACGTCTCTTTCCTGCCTCAGATCTTTCTACGGGCCAGTCAATGTTTAATCTGGCCACGGCTCGCGTTAGAACCTCAACGAGCTCATCACTCGCAGGAGACTGAAGTGGCGAATCTTCAGTCGCGATGCTCTCAACGTCCACCTCCTCGGAGCTGGATAGTTGGAGCACCGGCGGCTCTCTCGGGGGGGAAGAAACCGCAATGCGTGCTTCCAAGCCCCGAGAAGAACCGCTGGATGGAGCGGGTGAGGGCAGAGATAAGGCAGCGCCCGTCTCAAACCCCTCCGCAACATCCAATTGTGAACCCCACGACTGCAGCCTCCGCTCTGCCTCGGCAGCAGCGGGACCAGAGCCGCGGGGAACACGAGCCGAGGCACCCTCCTCGAAGAGTGCCCGGCGGGAGCGCAGCGTTCTCAGTGGCATACGCTCACAGTGCTCGCAAGCAGCCCCCTCGAGGGCTGCCTGGGCATGCTGCGCTCCCAAGCAGGCAACACAAAGAGAGTGTGTATCCCCACTCGTGATGTAGCGTGGGCAGGGATGAACACACCTCTTAAAGTTACTGCTTTCGCTCGCCATTTCTCTATCTATTTTATTTTCTCTTTTTTGTAAAATATATGGAATATTTAACAAAGGGTGGAAAAACTCTTTCAATAGACAGACAAAAACACCAAATAGACAGACAGGTTCACACAGATCGCTTACTGAAGGCACAGAAGCTAGTTCCTGTTTGTTTTCACGGACGTTTTATAGCTTCCGGTCGATGACGTCATCACGCCGACGATCGATCTTTTTTCCGATGGAATGGTTCTACAGGCGCTTCACGACGCATTAACGCAGAGGCGTTCTCACAGCGTTTCGACGCAGCTCGAGTTCCCCGAAAGGGAACAAGATATTTTCACTGAAATATTAGTGCAAGTTAATAGAAAAAAGTTGTGCAAAGTCAGTAACTGATAAGGAGAGTAAATATTAAAATTACCTGTGTTTATGTATTGTTGCACAAGATGATATAGAAGTGATCTTTCAGTTGAATTCATTAGTTTTGTGGGTTACCGTTGTGCTGAAGAGTAGAGCCTGTGCTTCAGTCCAGGATGAGCAGAGAAACATTGATGATATGCTGCCTGATGCTTTATTTAACGGCAGTGACTGTGTTTGCTGATGCAGTTATGAGCCGTTTGTTGAGTAATTTATCACATGCGTGTGTGCTATTGCTCACAATGAACCGCAAAGACTGAAGTTAAATTCATGTTTCTAAACCATTTTACTACTACACCTTGTGTGAGTAGTAAAAGGAGTGTGAAAGGACTCAAATGAAGTTTTACGATACAAACACCTATAAATACTAGTTTTAAAATGAGAACTGTTTGAAGCGATCAGTTTTCCAAATTAAAAGTCACCTTTCAAAAGGAGAGCTGTATATAAACAGTAGAGGGCTGTAAATTAACAGTACATTGCTGGAACCACAGCTGCCAGTAGATTACCGTTATTTTACGACACATTTTTTTACAGTGTAGGTTTTCTACCATTCCAGACAAACCTAGAAATCATGCCATCCCATTCATTAAATTGTTTTTGCGATATTTCCAGAGGTAATGATTGAAAGAGATAAAGTATCCGTGGTAGTATGTTCATTTTAATTATTTCTATTCTGTGACTCATATCCATTGGGAGCAGGGTCCATTTAGAGATATCAGATTTTAGCTCCTTATTAATAGGACCATAATTACTTTCAAAGAGTTTTGATATATCTTTTGTTAGAGTTATACCCAAATATTTTATTGACCGAGATTTCCATTTGAAGTCATATTGTCGTCTTATATGCAAATTAGGTCTATAATTAAAAATAAGAGTTTGTGTTTTTTGGATATTTATTTTATACCCAGAATAAAATGTATATGTTTCTAAAAAAGGTCATCAATTTAGGGATGCTAGAGTTTAGATTTGTCAGAAACAATAAGACATCATCTGCATACATACAGATCTTATGTTCATCTCCTCTAATCGAGATCCCTTTTATCTCTGAGTCCTCTCTTATTGCTTGGGCCAAAGGCTCAATGAATAAGGCAAACAGAGCAGGATGTAAGGGGCAGCCTTGACGTGTTCCTCTTTCCAAATGGATTGTTTCAGACAAGTGGCCATTAACTTTGATCCTGGCTACTGGTGAGGAGTATAATGCTTTAATACATTGAATAAAATTATCATTAAACCCGAATCTTGCCAATACTTGATACAAGTAATCCCATCCAACAGAGTCGAATGCCTTCTCGGCGTCTAGGCTCATCAACATTGAGCTTATATTTTCTGTTACAACATGACTCATTACTTGCAATGCTCTCCTTATATTATCTTGTGTTTGCCTATTTTGTATAAAGCCAGTTTGATCAAGATCCACCAACTTAGGGATGATAACCTCTAATCTTTTAGATAAGATTGAAGCAAATAATTTATAGTCCACATTTAGGACTGAAATTGGTCTGTATGAACTGCATTCCTTCTTATCTTTCCCCTCCTTTGGAATAACTGAAATTACTGCTTCGCTCCATGACTGTGGGGTTTTCCCTGTTCTTAATATATGATTAAAGCAGTTGAGCAATATAGGTGTTACTTGGGGTCTAAATATTTTGAACCATTCAGCCGGATAACCATCTGTGCCTGGTGTCTTGTTTGCTTTTAACTTTGATATGGCATAATTTAGTTCTTCAATTGTTATTTCACCCTGCAATATTTTATTCTGTTGTTCCCCTATTGATGGAAGATCTAAAGAATCTAAAAAATGTTTTATAGTTGGGGTATCGGCCCTAATTTTTGAGTATATAAATCTTTGTAGTATAATGTAAAGGATTTTTGAATATCTTTTAATCTATTACATACCTGTTGGGTTTTAGGCTTTCTAATTTCATAAATTGTATTTTTTGCCTGTTGTTTCCTTATCCTCCAGGACAGAAGTTTCATGGCTTTAGGTCCTGTTTCATAATACCTTTGTTTAGCAAATTTGATCTGTCTTTCTATTTCCTCATCATAAATCCCATTTAGGTCTTGCTTAACTTTTCTTAATCGAATCAGTATCTGTGGGTCCTTCTGTTTGCTGTGTTTAATCTTTAAGTTTTTAATTTCCTCCTGTAAGGATAATAACTTTTTTTGTTTCTCTTTTTTATGAAAAGCAGTTAGAGCAATAATTCTGCCTCGAATTACAGCCTTTGCGGCATCCCACAGTGTACTTGAAGATACTTCCCCATTATCATTGAATTGGAGATACATTTCAAATTCATTCTCAATTTGCTTCTTTATCGCTGTATCGTTTAAGATACTCGTATTACGTCTCCAAAGTGTATGTTTCTGTTGATTATCTAAATTCAGAGTAAGGTACACTCCTGAGTGGTCTGATACATCCTTAGGTCCAATATTACAATTTCTAATTTTATGTCTATCTAAAATCTGAAATCCTTCAGGGTTCAATGGCATTACATTAAAAGGAAATAGAAATTTGAATTTCTTTTGTTCTCAATTTATTTGTAGCCAGTTAAGTTGGCATATAATTTTCTAAACATAATTAAAACATTGCTGCCCATTTTCTTAATAAGTTCTGCTTATTTATTTCAATTGCTAGCTTCAGAGCAGAGCTGCTTACAGCATTTGCTCTCTCGTCTCAAAATCTTTATTCGGACTAATCAAGTTACTGATCATGTCATTCAAATTGTTAGCTTTAATTTAGTTATCATAAATTGTTATCTATAGCTTAATCAAAGTTCATACTCACCAGCGATCTTTAAACAGCTGTGGCTTCTGTGTGATCAGACAAAATTTTCCTTTCCATGCTATCAGTTTCATTCAACACTGTTAGTTTGCATTTCTCACATATATCCCCCACAACAGCGGTTAGATTAATCTCCTCTCTTCAACAGACCACTTTCAGCCTGGTGATAAACAGTATTCCCTCTTTTGGAAATCATGATTATTTTAAATCAGTTCTCTATACCTTGCATGCATTTTTTTGTCACATGCCTGTCCTGTCTTGTGTGCACATGTGGGTTTTGTTATGTTGAGCATGTGCTCGTGTCATTGTCAGATCCCTCCCCCTTGTTTTCTGATTAGTGTTTATTGGCCCTACCTGTGTTCCCTGATTCCCCTCTTGATTTCTTCCCTTTATAGCTCCTTGTGTTTGTCAGTCTGTTGTTGGATCCTTGTATGTCTCGTCTACATCTCCCGGTTCCCCATGATTCCTTTGGTATGTTTGAGTCTTTGGTTTATGTTTTATGATTATGTGGTTTCCCCCCCCTCGTGTGTTTTGTTTTGAGTTTGTTTTATTTTTGTCAATAAATATCATTTTCTGCACTTGAGTCCTCGCACAAGTTTTACTTTGTGTTAGACGTGACAGAAGGATCCAACCATGTTGAGGACTCAGCAGAGAGAGGACTCGATCCTGGAATCGCTCACCACCTGTCCTCAGTATGAGCGGATTCTACGGTTTCGAGTCCTCCACCTACTCCGCCAGGAGGGAATGGAGATCAGGCATTTTGCGGGGAAGTTCCTTAAGAAGGCTAAAGGGCTAAATCTTAGTGACTCTGCACTTAAAGACCTTTTTAATTATGCTTTAGATGAGCCCATGGAATGGCCGCTCAGGAGAGCATATGATAAAGGGACCTTTGAGATGATGCTAGAGAGCATCGCCCGCTAGTAGGAGAGAACTGCCCGAGAAATGGTTCCTGCGCTGGCGGTCCCAGTCCCGGTGGACCCATTTCCAGTGATCCGTGCTCCGGTGGTGCCAGTACCAGTGGATCGTATTCCGGTGGTCCCAGTGCCGGTGGATCGTATTCCGGTGGTCCCAGTGCCGGTGGATCGTATTCCGGTGGTCCCTGTGCCGGTGGATCGTGTTCTGGTGGTCCCAGTACCAGTGGATCGTGTTCTGGTGGTCCCAGTACCAGTGGATCGTATTCCGGTGGTCCCAGTGCCGGTGGATCGGATTCCGGTGGTCCCTGTGCCGGTGGATCGGGTTCTGTTGGTCCCAGTGCCGGTGGACCCTGTTTCGGTGGTCTGGAAACGGAGGAGGAGAAGGAAGGCTCCCGCCGTGCCTGTTCCAATGGTCCCAGTTCCGGTGGATCGTGTTCCGGTGGTCCCTGTACCGGTGGATTGTGTTCCGGTGGTCTTTGTGCTGGTGGATCGTGTTCCGGTGGTCCCGATGCCGGTGTTCCCTGCACCGGTGGTCTGAATTCCGGTGATCCATTGGGTGGTCCGGTGGGCTCTGTTTCCACAGCGCCCTGCTCTGCCTGCGCCGCTTAGGCGCCCTGCTCTGCCTGCGCCGCCGAGGCGCCCAGCTCTCCCTGCGGCGCCGAGGCGCCCAGCTCTCCCTGCGCCGCCGAGGCGCCCTGCTCTCCCTGCGGCGCCGAGGCGCCCTGCTCTCCCTGCGGCGCCGAGGCGCCCTGCTCTCCCTGCGGCGCCGAGGCGTCCTGCTCTCCCTGCGCCGCCGAGGCATCCTGCACCTCCCTGGTACCCTGCTCTGCCCACGCCGCCCTGGCTGCCTGAACTCTGCAGGCCGCCCCGGCCTCCCGAACTCGGTGGGCTGCCCTGGCCATTTGAACTTTGTGGGCCACCATGGTCTCCTGTACTTTTTGTTTTCCTTGTTCCTCCCTTGTTCACCCCTCCCTTGTCTGTTCCTTCCTTGTCTGTTTCCCCTGTCCCTCCCGTCCCTGTCCTAGTGGAGCTTCTGGTAGCCGCTTCTCAAGGAGGGGGTAATGTCACATGCCTGTCCTGTCTTGTATGCACATGTGGGTTTTGTTATGTTGAGCATGTGCTCGTGTCTTTGTCAGATCCCTCCCCCTTGTTTTCTGATTAGTGTTTATTGGCCCCACCTGTGTTCACTGATTCCCCTCTTGATTTCTTCCCTTTATAGCTCCTTGTGTTTGTCAGTCTGTTGTTTGATCCTTGTATGACTCGTCTAAGTCTCCCGGTTCCCCGTGATTCCTTTGGTATGTTTGAGTCTTTGGTTTATGTTTTATGATTATGTGGGTTTCCCCCCTCGTGGGTTTTGTTTTGAGTTTGTTTTATTTTTGTCAATAAATATCATTTTCTGCACTTGAGTCCTCGCACCAGCTTTACTTTGTGTTAGACGTGACATTTTTTGGCCATATAATTTTCTCATTTGACAAAAACACCGGTGTATCATATTCTGCTAGCTTGCTTTGGGATTTCCCCATATTGGCAGTCTGAGTCTGTGACCTTTCGCGTGCACGCTAATAATCTGTAGGACGTCTCTGTACAGATCTGATCCTTAACCCAGGTCAGACAGTTCGGACGCTTACTCAAGCGCCCTGTGATTTCAATTTTCCCGAAATTTCTTGATCACTCTCGTGATCTCAATTCCCCCAAAATATCTTAACCACCCCTGTGATTTCAATTCTCCCGAAATTTCTTGATCACTCTTGTGATCTCAATTCCCCCAGAATATTTTAACCACCCCATGATTTCAATTCTCCCAGAATATCTTAACCACCCCGTGATTTCAATTCTCCCAGAATATCTTAACCACCCCGTTATCTCACTTCTCCCAGAATATCTTGAAAACGGAGACCACAGAACTCAGACTTCCCCTATGGTTTTATCCTTAGCAATTAATTTTCAATTTAATTAAACCAAATTTAAAATTCTTCCCAAAATTTTTAAGTTTGTGTCTTACCAGAAGCATCCCGTTGCCACCCCGGGTTTGTTTTCTCTAATTCCAGTGGTCGGACCCTCCAGAACCCCTAGAGCAGAGTAAGGCTGTGATTCTAACGTCCAGGATGATCAGTCACCGTCCGCTCTCAAATGTTGTGGCAAAAAATATGTTAACTCCATTGCATTTCTGAATAAGAGACCAACCTTAGCTAATTGTGTCTTTATAAAGATTTAATCCTTGCAAGAATAAATCCACAGTCAATACAACCAGGTAATGCCTGCATCGAGTGTAAATTGAGGAGACAAAAGAAGGCCCAAGCTTTTATACTGCTCAGTGTCAGTGTTTTACAGAAACAAAAGGAAAGATGAAACAAATGCCTATCCCCCCCACCCTTCTGTAATTCTGTAACTAATTCGAATAAGAAACAAGGGACACAATGGTTCCCCCCCTGTCTTCCCCCATCAGTGTTTGTGTCAAGGCCTCAAGTGGTGATGGGGAGGGTTTATGATCGTGCATAGGAATGTGAGGTGTGGGCTGGCATATATTTTATGAGGTAGATGTAGGTTTGATCTCTGTGTGCTAAAACAATGTGACAGTGGCTGTGTGTGATTTAATCAGCAACATCTAAGGCTCTGGAGAGTCTCCAAACTTGGTGTCCCACGACCCCATGCTAAGAGGTGTTTCTTTATGGCAGAGACAGATGTTGGCCTCTGTGTAAACTCAAACATAAATTATTAAAATTTCTTCAACACTATCCACCTGTAACCACGCCCTTAATTATGCAAAACTTTAAGGCTTTATATAACGTAAACGAATGAGTTATAAAAAAAATTCACCCCCTCACAGTTGTCATAAAGGACAAATTTAGCCTTATAGGCCAAAACCACACCAATTTGTACCAGGCCTTAAACATGTTTTTCTGCTGTAAAGTTGAGAATTTTAACATGGGGCTCAATGAGATTCTGCTCCCTTCTGGAGCCTGTCCCTAATGGCCAGTTTAGGTATTGCAGTTTACATGAGTTCCGTATTGGCTTCAAGAGAGATCGCGGGAGGTTGCCACCTGGTTCTAGCTCCTTTTCGCTAATAACATGCTATTATTACGAATTCTTACGGAGGATTACAGATCCTAGACAAGCAGTTTTGAGCAGCGTTTCCCTCTTAAAGCAGAAGCAGCAGCAAGTTGATGGTTTGAGTGAGAAAATTGCACGCTATTATCAAGTCCGTCTCAAGCTCGGAACAGCGATGTCCATTAGGTCCGTGAACAAGCCTCCCCTACCCCCCTCTGGCGCCAGGCCTGGTTTTGTGTGTTTTCACTGCATTCACGCTGTAACCCAGTGCTGCCTCTCAGTCTTTCTGCCACTCAGTGGGGTGTAATAGCAGTCGCTCCAGCTGACAGTGACGTCAAGTGCATTCCCTTTATAGTGGTCAGCTAAACAAATGTATTTAAACACACACACCATACATCACATGCTCCATTGATAAATAAACTATACACGATCGTGTTGTTTACTGATGTTTACTTACGCGACGAAAGCCAACAAAATAAGTTAGACATTGAAACAGTTTTACTCACCTCCTGCTTCCAAAGCACGACCGTTAACCTTATCGTTGGGGCCGCTGCATCAAAAACACTTCTTTGGTGAAGTCCTGAGACAGCAGTGAGTGCAGCGTTTATGGGCGTGCATTTGCTCTCTCGCTCTGGTCGATGCACGCACCCTTCCGGGAGAAGAGCCCGTACAAGGACACCCATATGAAAAAAACCTATATGGTTCTTATATAGTGACCATATATCTTCCTTACTTAAATCAGTCAGAATTCTTATAAGTCCCATATAGGTCATTCACAAAATCAGACCGTTTATAGCCCATTTCATACTAAAAAGCACAAAACTTGTAGGGGATTTTTGGGTCATGTATGAATACTGCGAACATCTTATATGAGTTTTACATGTAAACAGTATGCAATGGGATATGGTATTAGTAGAAAATACATGATATTCATATACAAATCATATTAAGTTTTTATACTGATTCATATGCTAGTCAAATTAAAGTCATATAGGATTTATTTAGATTTTCTGTCATTTGTTTATATGCTTTCCATACAGATTTCATGTTTTTTTAAATAGGGAAATGGTGTGTTAGCTCTTCAAGTTTATATAATATACATATAAACTACATATGCATAATAATCATACATGATTTTAGTCAATATTACAACATCTCTGATTGAAATCATATATGGTTAGTATGCAATGACACACAAATTTGTGATGGAAACACTTTTATTTCAACACAAAATGAAGCACTCAAATTATACTCCACATGAGTAATTTACAATTCCCACTTGATAGCAAACTGAACTTTGCTCAGGAAAAAACCTAATCCCAAAAAAACAACAACAAAATTGATTGAACACAGTGTCATGGCCATCAATCAAAGAGAATTAACGGATTAGTTCACCCCAAAATTAAATTTGACTGATAATTTACTCACCCTCATCTCATCCAAGATGTTCATGTCTTTATTTCTTCAGTGGAAAAGAAATTAAGTTTCTTGAAGTAAACATTCCAGGATTGTTCATCATATAATGCTTTTCAGTTGCAACCAAAATGTTGAAGGTCCAAATCAACGCAGTTTCAAAGGGCTTCGATGGGCTTCATAGCCTCTGCGTGATCCCAGATGAGGAATAGGGTCTTATCTAGTCAAACGATCAGTCATTTAAAAAAAAAAATGAATATACTTTTCAACCTTAATTGTTCAAATTGCTCAGCTCTGCGAGGTGCCAATGATGGCATAATCACTTGTAAATAGTCATATAGACGTAGGCAGAAGTCCTGCCCTCGTGTTTACGGAGCACTTGTGTGAAAACCAATACAAAAACACTCAATTTTCAACTTCAAAATCATCCAATATCGTTGTTTTACCTTTTTTTTTTTTTTGCTAAAGGGCATTTGTATTATTCTTCACATGAGTGCTTTGTAAATACGGAGACGGAACTGCATTGATTTGGACCTTCAGTATTTTGGTTGCAACTGAAGACCATTATATGATGAAAAATCCTGGAATATTTTCTTTAAAAAAAAACATTTTCGACTGAAAAAAGAAAGACATGAACATCTTGGATGACGTGGGGGTGAGTAAATCATCAAGACATTTTAACAAATCTTTTAATAAAGGCCTTCAGAAGAGAAGCTATGCATTTTTTATTAGAAAAATATCCATATTTTTGACTTTATAGACCAAAATATCCATCTTCCGGCAGTCAACTTATGCCAAAAGAGTGACCTCTGACCTGAAGCATGATGTATTGATGAATGCGGATATGCAGAGAATAGAGGAAAACAAAACACTGGTCACGAATTTGAATTTACAGAGGATTTGATATAAGAGAGGAGCTTGATTTTGTTGCCCAGAGAAACATTGCATCACTCAGGTCACTCTCTGGACGCAAGTCGTCTGCCATGAGCTGGTTATTTTAGTCAATAAAGTTATAAAGTTGGATATCTATATCAGTATCTATATGAACTGTTAATTAGTACTTATTTCACATAGTAATTATAGTACACATATTAACTTTATTTGTTGTGTTCTGAAAATGAACGAACGTCTTATGGGTTTGGAACGACATGAGGGTCATTTTAAAATCTTACATTTTTTGGGTGAACTAATCGTTAACAATTAACAAAGTTTAATAAATACTGTAATAATGTATTGCTCATTGTTAGTTCATGTTAGTAAATACATTACAATAAAGTCTCATTTGTTAACATTAGTTAAAGTATACAACTCAGATTACATAAACTTCTTCAACACTTCCCCTTCAGAACTGAACCAGTCCTCATGGGATGAAACAGTCTGTGGCTGAACCTGTTCTTCTTGCGTGGTCTTCAAATGTTTTCATGAAGATCTTTCTGTGGAAGAAAGACCACATGTCCCAAGATACTGCGTTCAAACTTTGCGTCATCAAACTACATTTGTTTTAAACTACCTAGTCGCAGTTTAGAATAGGCGCCCTCCAGTGGACGGAAAGTTGCATAGTGCACCTTTAAGTGCTAGTCTTTATTGGTCAGGTGCAACTGGAAAGATCCGTGTCTATTCCAATTGCAGTAAGATTAACTGATAATAGAAAATGTACCTTTTAAAAAGAAATATGAGGAGATCTTTCATGTAACATGATCATTATTGTTATTGTTATCTTTCTCTCTTTTGTTACGTTCTTTCCATTTCTGTCCTATGACTGTACGAAATGAGTGTTACTTGTTTAATATCTACATTGCTGGAAATGTTATATTTCTAAGAGATACGCGGTTGCAATATATATATAAAAAAGTCACCTTTATTTATATAGCACTTTTTGTGTGAGAGAGAGAGTTGGGGGAGGCCTTGCTTAAGCAGCAGCTACAAACACATTCAGCACTCTGAAAGAATATATACATTGCATGTTGTTTGCACATTTTATTAACTTGACACTGTTTGACACTTTTCGTTGACACAGTTTTTTATGTACATAACTCAAGCAGCAACCCACTGAAGCAATTGTGTGACCTTATCTGGTTGCATGTATCCGTGAAGCATGTCCTCCTCTGGTTGTGACGTAAAACATTGATAGTCCATACGCAAGCTCCCAGTATTGTGACGTAAAACAAGAATCTTTCAGAAATCAGACGTTCAGCCACTCCAACTCCACTTCCTTCCCACAATGCGACCTCTTCTTGATGCCGTGGTCAAAGCGGATCTTCTCATCTTTCGCAATGTCCTTGGTGGCCTGAAAGAGCAGGACGTGCCTGTCTCCTCCCTGAAGCTTCAGTATGCAGTGGAGTGGCTGCACGTTGTAGTTCTTCCTGGAGTGTGTAATCCATCTCCCTGTGGTTTCCAGAGACGGGTGGCACTCGCAGGGGAAGGTCTCTGCATCGATGCAGACTTCCTCACTGCCATGTTTGAAGAAAAACAGGTTGCCCAGCTCGTCCTGCATCTCTGCCATCTCCCTGCCCTCAGCACCTGTGATCACTTTTCCATGGAAATCACACAGGATGGAGCCCTTCCCGAAGGCCTTGGTTGCAACAACAACTGTGGTCAAAAAGGAGTCATTAATTTGCTGTCCACGATGTTATTATAATCTTTTTATTTGATGGATTTTACTGTGTTCATAAGACATTTGTACATACCTTTCTGCTCCCCAAAGTCCTTCACAGCCAGACCCGACCATTTCTGCTTGGTCACCCCCCTGATGATGTTTGGGTCACTCTGTGCCTGTGCTCTGGTGAGCGGCCTCCACTTTGCAATGACGTCCTCTGGGCAAGGATGATTGGCCGTCCACCCCTCTGCCTCTATGACTTTAGCCACAGTCACTGCAGTCGGGGCAAGTCTTGAGCATTTTGCTGTCAAAGAGAGAACATTTAAATTAAAATTCAGGTTCACACACAAATTCTAAATGTTTCTGTTGGAGCAAATCTAATCATTGGCTAAGAAAGTATCTACACTTACACAAAAGATGTTGCTCCCGCTTGCTGTACTGCAGAGCTCTCCACTTTTCATAAAATACTCGGTCGGCAGGGAACCCAGCATTTGCTCTCTGGGTTTTGTTGGGTGGCTGGCCAGTGATTCCTACAGGGAAGGCCTGTAGGAAAGCGTCAAAGTCCGGTGTTGGGCTGCCAACCTCCTCTTTCACTCGCCTTCTCTTCTCTGCCCGGGGGCCTTCTTCGCCAGAAGAGGAGCTGCAACATTAAAAAAAGGTTTCAAGGTTACACACTGACAGATGAGCATTGAGAGACATAAATATATCTGTTTAAGATAATTACATACCGTGTCAGCGAGCTGAGCAGATTGGTAGTGGCCACAACAGTGTCCAGGGTCTTTATCCGGTAGTGCTGGTTTGCCACTGCCGTTGAATGGCCCATGTAGTGGGCCACATACGCCTTCTGCTCCTTTGTGAAGATGGCAGCCACATCTGTCTCCACGGTCCTACGGATCTGCTGGCTCTTGATGTTGGGCAGTTTGTAGCTGCAATGGGTCAGAAATATTAGATCATTTTCTAGAGGCTGATCCGTTTGATAAATGCACAAATCCGTTATTAGTTGAATGCTAATCCAACGGATACTTGTTGGTCTTATGGGCTGCTGTTAATACTTACTGTTGGTGCAGACGAGAGAGGTCATTGGTTGCACTCCTAATCTTTGTGCCCGAAGACGAAACAAACAACCTGTTATTATTGTCTACATCTGGCCGGATGGAGTCAGGGCGGATCCATGTGCAGTATGCATCCAGCATCTGCAGAGACAAAAAATAAATAAATACATCTGTTGGTTCATTGCTGGTGTAACCGCATTTCATGGTAGGGCAATTTAGCCTGTACAAAGTGACCTTACTGCTGCCTCCTCTATTGTGAGGGCAATCACGGCGATCTGCATTGTCGCAGTATTGTGTTCGCTTACAGCCACGCACACCTTTCCCCCAGAATGTTTTCTGTTGTCCCACTCTGCTGTCTAAAAACAAACAAACACAGAGTGAATAACTGACATAAACGTCCTTGTCGCAGACTACCTAATATAATCTGTTTAGGCTGATGCCCCCACGAAAAATGAGGTCTTAACACTTACTGTTATTCCCTCCACCGCTCCTGGTCTCTGGAAGTGACTGAGGATCAGGATTGCTTCACAGTAGTAGCGGAACATGGTCTTTTCCTCTGAAGCCACGTGGTCACCTTCCAGCAGCCTCCCATAAACAGACAGCATGTCTTTCTTGGCCTTCCGGATGACGGCCTGGCACTCCTGAAGGCTTTTCTTACCCTCTTGGAACTGTTCATACCTAGAATGATATACAACACAATGCGGCGGAGAATTACACACATGTCTCTATCACATTACCCCAGATGTACAGCCAGCACATAAGTACTATCAACATGGAGGAAGTCATTAAAGAAAAACAAATGGAAAGCAGATTAGCAACTGACCTTGTTTCACAGATGACCTTGCTGTTGGACTTTGCCACTGGCTTTCTGATGGAAGTGAGGAGGTCGAGGTAGGCTTGGCACTTCCTGTAGAAGTCAGGATCTGCTGCAGCCAAGTTCAGGTGGGTCTTCAAAAACTGAACAAACCGGATCATGTTCTTGATGTAGTTCAGAATGGTGGCTGGGCCCATGTCAGCGCGCCGGAGTTGGGTGAGGTAGTCTTTGGTCTCAGTGGACTTTAGCAGGAAGTCCAAGCTGACTTCATCCCCACTTGGCTGGATGTACCTCAGCATCCTGGAGACGTCGTCTACCTGTGATGAAAGAAAAAGAGAAATGTGAGATGATGCAGTGAGAAGAAAAGCCACACACCAGCCAGCCACACACAGACACCCCTAATACAGCTGTGTTGTCTCCCTTCTTTTATGGAACGTAATAGCTTCTCTACACACGCTGTGCTACTATATATGAAAGCATTTCCCGGTTACAAAGAGCAATACGGAACAGACTTAAATAAAAAAAAATCAAATGGGATGCATCTTACCTCCTGCTGGCAGTTTGGGACCTGTAGGGTGTTGATCAAGTAGCCCTTGAAGTCAGTCAACATGGCCTCTTCTGCAGGGAACTTTTTGTAGAGCCCCATTTGCATCATCTTGACCCTGACACTTGTGCTGTACAGCGCTTGATCTCTGAAAAAAATACAAACAGAAGAAAATGAGCTCAAAGCAACCTTACAGTTTGTTCACAGTTTCTGCACTGATGTGTGTGAGGTTTAGAACTTACTTTTGCCATGTTTGGTCACTTGGATTGGTGGTGCTGCCTTCAGAGCTGCTAACCTCCGCCACAGAGATGCCACCGGCCGCCCCAGAGCTGACACCGGCCGCCCCCGAAGGTTCACTGGCTGTGGGAACAGCAGCCGTGGTGGTGGATGTCTCTTCGTACTCCAGGTCTGCCTGGTTAGGAGCATTAGCCACAAAAAAGTTTCTTTGGTGCAGCTCTTCCAGAAGAGCCAGCCTGGATGGTCTGTGGGGGTAACGTTTGACCATTTCCTTGTAATCCCAGTTCCTGGCTTGCCGTGTCCACACCTTGGCAGACTCCTTGGCCCTCTTCACCTCCTTCAGCCGTTCTTCGGGTGTATTTTTCTTCATGCAAACTCTGCTCAGATGCGTCGTCAGTATCTCCTGTGGTTTTTCACACAGCAAGCAGTGAACAATGCGGCGGTCAGATTTCTGGCTGTGAGACAAAGCAGACACACCAACGATTACAAATGTGAAAATGAATGAAGACAGAGCATTCTTAAAACAGAGGCATAATGTGAAAAATGACCAGCAAAGCTTATCATAGAAAGCTATTGTAATGCTACCAGAACCAGTTTTTCAGCCTTCTTAAGAAAGGGGCCTGGTGTGTGCTAAAGTGACTGACCAATTCACACCTGGCCCTTGACCTATTTTAGGTTTTGGGATGAGAAACAAGTCTTACTTTAAAGAGATACTATCCTTTAATTTTTCACAATTTGCCCAACATTAGTTATATCATGTTTTTATCCATACTTTGTCAACTGGCATATAACAATAACAAGCAAATAATCAATAGGCAAATAACAGCATATAACAACAGCATGGCAATAACAAAGGCAAATAACCAATAGGCAAATAACAGCATATAACAACAGCATGGCAATAACAAAGGCAAATAACCAATAGGCAAATAACAGCATATAACAACAGCATGGCAATAACAAAGGCAAATAACCAATAGGCAAATAACAGCATATAACAACAGCATGGCAATAACAAAGGCAAATAACCAATAGGCAAATAACAGCATATAACAACAGCATGGCAATAACAAAGGCAAATAACAGCATATAACAACAGCATGGCAATAACATGAGAAAATATTTGATCAGACACAACACAAATAGGAAAAATCAACTAGAGAAAAGAAAAGTGTGAACTTACTTGTCAGATTCAGATGCCATTTTCAAAAAAAAGTTCAAGATGTCCTTGCAAAGGTCAAAAGGTAGACTCTGTAATCAGATTTGAAGACAAAGTGAATGTGTGCTTCATTCATACTGCACCAGTGCGTGTGATGTCATCGCCAGCAGACCAATCCTGTTGAGTTTTATTGTTTATCGGGTGGGAGGAGCCACCATCTGGAAAAGGTTTATCAGAGACAAAGTTTTACATGAATCCTTAATAATGGTTAATAAAAGTGAATATTGTAGCTAACAGATTGTAAAACGTGTGCATAACTTTAAACTTTACAAATATACAGCAAAAAATGTTTTTCTGACTTAGTATTTTTGTCTTGTTTCTAGTCCAAATATCGAACATTTCTTAACTCAAGATGCATTTACCAAAGTAGTAAAATGACATAAGATATTAAGTCTTGTTTCCTGGAAAAATAAATAACATTTAATTGAGTTTTTCCTTAAAACAAGCACAATTATCTTAAATAGTTATAAATGCATCTTAAAGCTGCAGGAAGCATTTGTAATACTTCAGCATAACCTCATCTCTTTAAAACTAGTTCTGAATGATAAGAAAACGAAATATATGGTCTTTTCTGGGAAACGTAAGTGTGAATCTTCTTTACCTTCTCTTTACACTTTGCAGGGTAATTCTCTAGAACTAGTCTCCTCCTATAGATACCTGGGCTTTGTGTTGGAAGAGGACTTATCATTTAAGCTACATATTAAGCATTTGTTATCAAAGTTAAGGCTACAGCTGGGGCTTTACTTTTGGAATAGTGCATGTTTTTCACAGTCAGCCAAGAGAAAGCTGGTGGAAGCTACTTTCTTACCTGTCTTAGATTATGGAGATGTTTGTACAGAAATACCACTAAGGTCATTTTACAATCATTGGACTCTGTTTATCACTCTGCTTTAAGATTTATAACTTGGGCAAATTATTATACTCATCATTGTGCACTGTCTGAAATGGTGGGTTGGCCTTCACTTCATTTAAGAAGGTACAAGCACTGGCTTATATTTGTGTATAAGACCATAGTTGGCCAGCTTCCTCTGTATATGAATAGTCTAATAATAACTGTCAATAGTAAAGGGCATAATCTGCGTTCAAGTAGATACATTCTTTTAAATGTTCCCTTAAATGAAGACAGAGTTTGAAAAAACTGCTTTTATTCATAGTCAATCAATTGCTTGGAATGAGATTCAAAGATCACTGAAACTTAGTGTATTTATTTCACTCAATGAGTTTAAGTTATATCTTAATCCAAAATTTCAAGCTTTCTGCACTTGTTCTTGTTCTTAATCATGTATTATATGATATATACTGTATATATATATATATATATATATATATATATATATATTTTTTTTTTTTTTTTGCTGTGTATTTAAAAAAAAAAAAAAAAAGAATGGTCCGTAAACATATGGTTGAGAAAGTGTTCATAGTTTGACTTTATACTATTTTATCAATTACAGTATTAATCAAAGGTTACATTACAACTTTATTAACCTGAATACAATTCAAAATATTATACTTGTATTGATCTTATGCATAATTTTGTAATTTTGTATAAATGCATAATTTTCATCCTCACATTATTTGGAGCAGTTTTACAAGGCTGATAAGATATTTTATTGCCCTGCAACCATTGATGGCCCAATTTTGGTTTGACAATTGCCCCTAATTGTGTAGATTGCCCATTAAGTGGTTTAAAGTTGGCCCATTTTCATTTAATATGTCTTGTTCAGAAAGTTTTTGAGTTAAGGCTGAGGGACATTTTATTCCAGGAACAAGAAAAAAACTATATGCAACAGGCACAGCATAAAAATGAACAATAAATAAAACAATGTCAACAAGAATAAAACTTTTTTTTGATGAACTTCCAGAGACTATGAAAAAGAAAGAAGAATTGGAATGAGTAAGAGGAGAAATTAAAACATCAGCAGTTAAAAGAACATGTCACCTACAGAACCTTAAACAAGAATACACACTGAAGACGGGGCGGTGTGTCCAAATGCTGCAGTCTATGTCTACACCCTGGGAGACGTCCATTGCTCGTCTTCACTTTCATCTCCAACCTGCTCATCATCATCCTCACTTGTGCCATACACAGATAAAACTTACACAAACAATATAACAAATCTCTTGTACTAATTACATTTTAATGATTTTAAGACATTTCAAATCTTTTCACTTTCAATATTAAATATCTGACACAGCGTCCCGCTGTTCAACTCTTCAGAGAGCTCCAGAACCTGCTTAGTCTGCTCTTCTTCAGTCAGAGAGCTCCACTGTGTAGCGATGTTGTCCAACAGATCGACCATTAGGTTGAAAGCTGGTGAAAGTTCACCTCCAAATTGTAGGGAAGGATTGCCAGATGATAGCAGTCTCCAGCAAAATAGTCCCATTTGTCAACATCAATTGCAATAAATAAATACATTTTAATAAATAGAAATCAATCAAATTGAAACTATAATAAAACACAAATCATCTCAAATCCACTCATTCTTCGAGAATATGTGCTTACCTAAATAACCCAAACAATAATGTTGTTGCTGAACAAGAGGAAATACAGCCCAGACGCTGCCCGGCAGTTCATGAGAATAACGGCGCTGTGGCTGCTGCATTCATCCACATGAAAGCGGAGCACATCCCAGCAACGCCTCTCCGAAATCACACATCTCCGAGTCTGGGGCGCATAACCAATGTTATGACACATCGAGAGTCCATACGCAAGCTCCCAGTATTGTGATGTAAAACATTGATAGTCCATACGCAAGCTCCCAGTATTGTGATGTAAAACATTGATAGTCCATACGCAAGCTCCCATTATTGTGACGTAAAACATTGATAGTCCATATGCAAGCTCCCAGTATTGTGACGTAAAACATTGATAGTCCATACGCAAGCTCCCAGTATTGTGACGTAAAACATTGACAGTCCATACGGAAGCTCCCAGTATTGTGACGTAAAACATTGATAGTCCATACACAAGCTCCCAGTATTGTGACGTAAAACATTGATAGTCCATACGCAAGCTCCCAGTATTGTGACGTAAAACATTGACAGTCCATACGGAAGCTCCCAGTATTGTGACGTAAAACATTGATAGTCCATACACAAGCTCCCAGTATTGTGACGTAAAACATTGATAGTCCATACACAAGCTCCCAGTATTGTGACGTAAAACATTGATAGTCCATACGCAAGCTCCCAGTATTGTGACGTAAAACATTGATAGTCCATACGCAAGCTCCCAGTATTGTGACGTAAAACATTGATAGTCCATACGCAAGCTCCCAGTATTGTGACGTAAAACATTGATAGTCCATACACAAGCTCCCAGTATTGTGACGTAAAACATTGATAGTCCATACGCAAGCTCCCAGTATTGTGATATAAAACATTGATAGTCCATACGCAAGCTCCCAGTATTGTGACGTAAAATATTGATAGTCCATACGCAGCTCCCGGTATTGTGACGTAAAACATTGATAGTCCATATGCAAGCTCCCAGTATTGTGACGTAAAACATTGATAGTCCATACGCAAGCTCCCAGTATTGTGACGTAAATTATTGATAGTCCATACGCAAGCTCCCAGTATTGTGACGTAAATTATTGATAGTCCATATGCAAGCTCCCAGTTTCAGAATCTTTAAGAAATCAGACATCCAGCCACTCCAGCTCCACTTCCTTCCCACAATAGGACCTCTTCTTGATGCCGTGGTCAAAGCGGATCTTCTCATTTTTCACAATGTCCTTGGTGTCCTGAAAGAGCAGAAGGTGCCTGTCTCCTTCCTGACGCTTCAGTATGCAGTGGAGTGGCTGCACGTTGTAGTTCTTCCTGGAGTGTGTAATCCATCTCCCTGTGGTTTCCAGAGACGGGTGTTCATAGTTTGATTTTATACTATTTTATCAATTACAGTATTAATCAAAGGTTACATTACAACTTTATTAACATGAATACAATTCAAAATATTATACTTGTATTGATCTTATGCATAATTTTGTATAAATGCATATTTTTCATCCTCACATTTTTATGGAGCAGTTTTACAAGGCTGATAAGATATGTTATTGCCCTGCAAGCATTGATGGCTCAATGATCACAACCATTGATGGCTCAATGATCACAACAATGATGGCCCAATTTTGGTTTGACAATGGGCCCTAATTCGTGTAGATGGCCCACTAAGTGATTTAAAATTGGCCCATTTTCATCCTGTAATTGGGCCCATTCAGGTCAAGGTTGAAAATATTGTATCACGCCCGTTTCACACATACTCCGTCTGCAGTGCGTATGCGGTGCATATTTTTTTTCAGTACCAATGTTAACGGATTACAGCGCTCAGACTGCACGCTGATGCTGTCCGTCAGTCCGTTCCAGGTGCGTTGCGTCTGCAGCAGTGCACGGTTCGTTTTCGTACCGAGTCTATTTTTTGCTGCGCTGCGTTGCTGCATTAAAGTGATAGAACATTGTTCGCATTAAAATAAACATGTAGTGACGCGAAAATCTAGTAATTTCACCACAGATGCATATCATTTAAAATATACTCTTGTTTCAAAGTCAACACATGCCTTTTTTTCTCAAATAAAGCAACAAAACGACACCTTACCTGGCATTTAGGTAATAAAAAAGTGCCATAATGGAGAGCACTCGTACTTTCTCTGAGGTGGAAAGCAAAGTTCTTTATGACCTGCAGGATTTCTTTTTAAAGGGTGTAAAAACGAAAGAAAAGATGAGAGTCGTCTGTTTTTGAATAGCCTATTGTAAGTTTCTAATTTAAAATGTTTATGATTTTAGGCTATAACCTATGTTTAAATGTTTTGCCACTTGTGTAAGCTAAATCTAAAGTATATAAATATGAATTAATGAATTGAATAAATGTTGTTTAAATGTAGGCTAGTACGTTAACCTGACTTCTATGAAAGAGTAAACAACGAGAATTGCAATTCTGATGAGCCATGTTCAGTAACAACTTTTGGATTTTAAAAGTAATTAATAAATGTTGTGTTTGTGGTATGCAACAGCAGATCAGATGCGGACTGCAAACGCAGCATATGTGAAAGCACAACAGGGCGTGCGGATCCTGCAACGCACACGCAACACAGCACGCACTGCAGACGGAGTATGTGTGAAACGGGCGTTACCTTCTGCAGAAAAAGGGGTGGGACTTCAAGTGGTCAATAAAGTTGAGGATTAGAGGCAAAGAAATAACTCACTTCTTCAAGAACTGGGTGAAGACAACATTGAAGATTCCTCCTGCACTTTCTGCTTGCTGAAACCAGCTTTTTCATCTGTGAAGAATGTCTCCCGAGTGGTAAGCAGATCATTTGATATACCTGACATAAACTGTAAACATTTGATTTTATTCTAAACTTTGCTTACACACTATGTACACATGTAGTTACTATGCAAGTTTACAGGTATTAGGGCCACTATATATAAAGTATATTAAGTATAAAAATATAAAGTCACCAAATATCAAGAATAGCTTTCACAAGTCAACTCTCTGGATTCATTTTCTTTCTCTCACAGTGACAAGGACCGTCACATCAGATGCTGCCTAACCACCTGTTGAGGGTCTGCATGAAGAACCAGACTGATGAGGAGAGAAAAGCAGAGGTGGAGAGAGCCAAAAAGTCCATGAAGGCCTGGACCCTCCGAGGCAGAACCTGGGACTACAATGCCATGGTCAAGCGGTACCCCGATGAGGCATCCAGACAGGCTCTTCTGGAAGTCCTGTGTGAAAGACATTTTTTGATCCTGAATGCAAGGCTACACAGGACGCACAGGCTGAATCCCGTCACAGACCACCAGGCGCTGCAAAGTGAGTTGTTATTCACTAGTATCACTTTTCATTTAATGCAGAGTCATTAAATATAAAATTGGAACGATGCCTTATTTGTTTATTGTTTTGTTTTATCTAATCATTCTAGGCCCATTCAGCCGACTCTCCAAGACTGCCAAAGATTCCTCAGAGTATCACAGGCAGACATGCTGGGCATCCACAGGAAGCTCCTGGACCAGCAGCATTTGGAAGAAGACCAAAGACGCTGTTCCGGTACTTCTGTGAAGCCATCTTGGTCTTGAGATACTTCCAGCGACCAGAAGCAGTGATGGCATTTAAAGTAAGTACTTTTACTTCACAGTGTTTCCTCAGTGTGTATAAAGTCAGTCACTCACTGTGTTCTTTATTTGTTTTCCAGGCTTCAGACTGGATCAACAAGACAAATGTTGATGGACAAATCCACATGGAGGTGCAATCCACAAAGCAGAGGTCAACATTTTCCATCCCAGAGGAGGACTCTGCTGTAAGTTCTCTAGCAGGGATGCAGCACCAGGGGAGAATCTCATCAGGGTCAGAAGTCAGATCTCTTAAAGTTTTCATTAATGTATTAACTTCATGTCTGATCTCCACAGATGCTGGACACATACTTCCAGAAGATTCGTCCAGGATGTCAGTGTGGATCAATCTTAAACTTCAATCAACTTTATTTATATAGCGCTTTTACAATCACGATTGTGTCAAAGCAGCTTCACAGTGTCAAACAGGACAATATTGCAACAAAATTAGATTTGGCTGTACAGTCGTACTGGAAAAACCAGTGATGTTATCAGCTTATTTTAATTTATCATATAGCGACAATGTTGGCATATCAGTATTATAGTTTATAGAATTAAATAAAACCTAATTTATAAATTGTATTTGTATAATTAATTGAATAACTTTAATCATAATTTTAGTGTCCCCAATTTTAGTGTCCCCAATTTTAGTGTCCCCATGACGACCAGCGCAGATTTTTCCTGTCCAAACAAGGGCTGCCAGTTGGCAACGTCACAAGCGACCTCAGGCGTCTGCATGAACAGTACGTTTTAGCAGAATCATGTATAATAGTGTATGCATTTATAAGCACTGTACAGAGAAATATAAAGTGAATAAGTTGATAGTCTGGCTTATGTACTACATAAAGTTCAAATAATATTATTTTCTGTAATAAAAATACACTGAAAGAATTGAGGATTAATCTGAGGTTTTTTCTTCATTGCAGGTACGATTTGCCAAGCTTTTCGAGCCAGCAAGCCAGAAGAGCCCAAAGTACTATAGCATGGTATGTGTCATCAGCGAAAACACGCAACATTCATATATTTTCTGTTTGTCAGCTTCTTCCCAGGTCTGTCTAGATTTTTTGTCAGAGTTTGAACATGAAATCTTCTCAAATTTTCAGCTCTTCTTCTGACGAGCCGGCCTCTCTTAAAGGGGGGGTGAAACACTCAGTTTCAGTCAGTGTCATGTCAATCTTGAGTACCTATAGAGTAGCATTGCATCCTGCATATCTCCGAAAAGTCTTTATTTTTTTAATAATTATATAAGAAAGATGCGCTGTTCCGAGTCTTTCCGAAAAAAGCCGAGCGGGTGGGGGCGTGTCGTGTGAGCGGAGCTAAATAATGACGTGTGCTCGCTGCTGCTATGTTGAGTCGAGTGCGTCGTAAAGCTGTCATCCCTAACAGCGGGAAAAAAACTTTATTCAAAATAAAAATATGGCTTTTAATCAGATACAGCCATACATCTATGATCCGGAATCAGACCCAGAGGCTGCAGTTGAACAGGAGCAGCAGCAAAAACGACTAGCAGCAAAAACGACTAGAGCAGGACGTCTGTATGTGGTACAAGTTATACACTAACTATATAATATGCTTAGCGGCTTGTGTTATTTACATATTTATACTTGAATTATATCGTCGTATTTTTGTCTTTGAAGGTGTACATGTGGGAAGTGCAGTTGTGCACGTGTGTTTGTGTGTTTACGCGTGGTTTGTGTAGACAGTAAGCGGACTAAAAAAAACACAGACATTTGAAGCAGTCTCACTCACCCTTCTAACGTTGGGACTGCTCCATCATTCAGCATTAGGCGATTGGGAAAATCCGGCGTCGAGCTGGGCCTTGTTTATGAAACAGTCGGCACCGAAATGCAGCGAACAGATATAAACATTCGCGCAACTCAGTTGCTGATCCGGAAAAGCAAATTACATCCACTGTTGCCTTAACGCGGGGTTTTGGGGGAATCTGTGCAGGACTGTCTTGGTCTGGCAACCAAAAACTTTTTTGGTGACATTGTTATGTGCACATCACCTGTCCAGCAGCCTACGAGCCAGCGCTTTGATGGGGGTAGCCTGTTACTTTCGCTCTTAAGGTTTGAGCAACATTTACTCTCTTAAGGTTGGAGTAACATTGACTCTCTTATGTTGGGAGTAACATTGACTCTCCTAAGGTGGGAGTAACATTGACTCTCTTAAGGTTGGAGTAACATTGACTCTCTTGAGGTTGGAGTAACATTGACTTTCTTAAGGTGGGAGTAACAATGACTCTCTTAATGTGGGAGTAACATTGACTCTCTTAAGGTGGGAGTAACATTGACTCTCTTAAGGTTGGAGTAACATTGACTCTCTTAAGGGGGGAGTAACATTGACTCTCTTAAGGTGGGAGTAACATTGACTCTCTTAAGGTGGGAGTAACATTGACTCTCTTAAGGTGGGAGTAACATTGACTCTCTTAAGGTGGGAGTAACATTGACTCTCTTAAGGTGGGAGTAACATTGACTCTCTTATGGTTGGAGTAACCTTGACTATCTTAAGGTGGGAGTAACATTGACTCTCTTAAGGGGGGAGTAACATTGACTCTCTTAAGGTTGGAGCAACATTGATTGTCTTAAGATGGGAGTAACATTGACTCTCTTAAGGTGGGAGTAACATTGACTCTCTTAAGGTTGGAGTAACATTGACTCTCTTGAGGTTGGAGTAACATTGACTTTCTTAAGGTGGGAGTAACAATGACTCTCTTAATGTGGGAGTAACATTGACTCTCTTATGGTTGGAGTAACCTTGACTCTCTTAAGGTGGGAGTAACATTGACTCTCTTAAGGTGGGAGTAACATTGACTCTCTTATGGTTGGAGTAACCTTGACTCTCTTAAGGTGGGAGTAACATTGACTCTCTTAAGGGGGGAGTAACATTGACTCTCTTAAGATGGGAGTAACATTGACTCTCTTAAGGTGGGAGTAACATTGACTCTCTTAAGGTTGGAGTAACATTGACTCTCTCGAGGTTAGAGTAAAATTGACTCTCTTAATGTGGGAGTAACATTGACTCTCTTATGGTTGGAGTAACCTTGACTATCTTAAGGTGGGAGTAACATTGACTCTCTTAAGGGGGGAGTAACATTGACTCTCTTAAGGTTGGAGCAACATTGATTGTCTTAAGATGGGAGTAACATTGACTCTCTTAAGGTGGGAGTAACATTGACTCTCTTAAGGTTGGAGTAACATTGACTCTCTTGAGGTTGGAGTAACATTGACTTTCTTAAGGTGGGAGTAACAATGACTCTCTTAATGTGGGAGTAACATTGACTCTCTTATGGTTGGAGTAACCTTGACTCTCTTAAGGTGGGAGTAACATTGACTCTCTTAAGGTGGGAGTAACATTGACTCTCTTATGGTTGGAGTAACCTTGACTCTCTTAAGGTGGGAGTAACATTGACTCTCTTAAGGGGGGAGTAACATTGACTCTCTTAAGATGGGAGTAACATTGACTCTCTTAAGGTGGGAGTAACATTGACTCTCTTAAGGTTGGAGTAACATTGACTCTCTCGAGGTTAGAGTAAAATTGACTCTCTTAATGTGGGAGTAACATTGACTCTCTTATGGTTGGAGTAACCTTGACTCTCTTAAGGTTGGAGTAACATTGGCTCTCTTAAGGTGGGAGCAACATTGACTCTCTTAAGTTGGGAGTAACATTGACTCTCTTAAGGTTGGAGTAACATTGACTCTCTTAAGGTGGGAGTAACATTGACTCTCTTAAGGTGGGAGTAACATTGACTCTCTTAAGGTTGGAGTAACATTCACTGTCTTAAGGTTGGAGTAACATTGACTCTCTTAAGGTGGGAGTAACATTGACTCTATTAAGGTTGGAGTAACATTGACTCTCTTAAGGTGGGAGTAACATTGACTCTCTTAAGGTGGGAGTAACATTGACTCTCTTATGTTTGGAGTAACATTGACTCTCTTAAGGTTGGAGTAACATTGACTCTCTTAAGGTTGGAGTGACATTGACTCTCAAGGTTGGAGTAACATTGACTTTCTTAAGGTTGGAGTAACATTGACTCTATTAAGGTTGGAGTAACATTGACTCTCTTGAGGTTGGAGTAACATTGACTCTCTTAAGGTGGGAGTAACATTGACTCTCTTAAGGTTGGAGTAACATTGACTCTCTTAAGGTGGGAGTAACATTGACTCTCTTAAGGTGGGAGTAACATTGACTCTCTTAAGGTGGGAGTAACATTGACTCTCTCGAGGTTGTAGTAACATTGACTCTCTTAAGGTGGGAGTAACATTGACTCTCTTAAGGTTGGAGTAACATTGACTCTCTTAAGGTTGGAGTAACATTGACTCTCTTAACGTTGGAGTAACATTGACTCTATTAAGGTTGGAGTAACATTGACTCTCTTAAGGTGGGAGTAACATTGACTCTCTTAAGGTGGGAGTAACATTGACTTTCTTATGTTTGGAGTAACATTGACTCTCTTAAGGTTGGAGTAACATTGACTCTCTTAAGGTGGGAGTAACATTGACTCTCTTAAGGTTGGAGTAACATTGACTCTCTTAAGGTTGGAGTAACATTGACTCTCTTAAGGTGGGAGTAACATTGACTCTCTAAAGGTGGGACTAACATTGACTCTCTTGAGTTTGGAGTAACATTGACTCTCTTAAGGTGGGAGTAACATTGACTCTCTTAAGGTTGGAGTAACATTGACTCTCTTAAGGTGGGAGTAACATTGACTCTCTTAAGGTGGGAGTAACATTGACTTTCTTAATGTGGGAGTAACATTGACTCTCTTAAGGTTGGAGTAACATTGACTCTCTTAAGGTGGGAGTAACATTGACTCTCTTATGGTTGGAGTAACATTGACTACTTTAAGGTGGGAGTAACATTTACTCTCTTAAGGGGGGAGTAACATTGACTCTCTTAAGGTTGGAGTAACATTGACTCTCTTAAGAGCCTTGCTCTCGGTAACTGAGGCACTGAGACTGGCAAAAGCAGCTTCCAAATCCTCAGTGCTCATTCTGCTGGATCCGTCTGCTGCTTTTGACACAGTTAACCACCAGATCCTCCTGTCAATACTTAAGAGGACGGGGATCTCAGGATCTGCTCTCCAGTGGTTCAGGTCTTACCTCTCTGGTAGGTCCTACAGGGTGTCATGGAGAGGTGAAGTGTCTAAGTCTCATAATCTAGCTACTGGGGTTCCACAGGGCTCAGTCCTTGGACCACTTCTCTTCTCCATCTACATGTCATCATTAGGTTCTGTCATTCAGAAACACGGCTTCTCCTATCACTGCTATGCGGATGACACTCAACTCTACTTCTCATTTCAACCAGATGATCCTACAGTCAGTGTTCATATCGCTGCCTGTCTGACAGACATTTCTGACTGGATGAAAGAGCATCATCTTAAACTCAATCTTGCAAAGACAGAATTACTTGTTTTCTCAACCAACCCAGCACTTCATCAAAATTTCTCCATTCAGCTTGGTTCATCGACCATAACTCCATCAAGGACAGCAAGAAACCTTGGAGTTGTGATTGATGACCAGTTAAACTTCACTGACCACATTACTGCAACATCCCGGTCCTGCAGATTTGCTTTATACAACATTAGAAAGATTAGACCCTTCCTATCAGAACAGGCTGCACAACTCCTGGTTCAAGCTCTTGTTCTCTCCAGACTGGATTATTGTAATGCTCTTCTGGCTGGGCTTCCAGCATGCACTATCAAACCCTTGCAGCTGATCCAGAATGCAGCGGCGAGAGTGGTCTTTAATGAGCCGAAGAGAGCGCATGTTACGCCTCTCTTCATCAAACTGCACTGGTTGCCAATGGCTGCTCGCATCAAATTCAAGGCACTAGTTATCGCCTACAAAACAACCTCTGGCTCTGCACCAATATACCTAAATTCACTTGCTCAGACTTACACACCCTCCAGAAGCTTGCGTTCTGCGAGCGAGCGGCGCCTCGTGGTTCCATCCCAAAGAGGCATGAAATCGCTCTCACGGACATTTTCCTGGACCGTTCCCACCTGGTGGAATGACCTGCCGATCTCAATTCGTGCTGCCGAGTCTGTAGCCATTCTTAAAAAACATCTTAAGACACATCTTTTCCATTTGCACTTGACCAATACAGAATAGCACTTACTGATCACCACAGCAACGACCAAAAGCGCACACTCCTGGATCATATCTACGTCTCTCATCCGGATTTGTGCCTTCAGGCGGGTATGTTACATAGTTATCATAACTATCAGAATCCAGTGTTCTGTATATTGCGTACGTGAGTTTTTGTTGTAGATGGCTATTGCTGCGCGTTTAGCTAGAATACAAAACCAACCCATTGGGCCACTGAATCTGCATTAACGACAACAGCTGGGGCAACAGCCTTAGTCCTAATGGGTTGTAGCTATCTTAGCTATCAAAATCCAGTGTTCGGCACTTTGCGGACGTGAGTTTTTGTTGTAGATGTCTGTCTTTAAAAAAAAAAAAAAAAAAAAAAAATTGTTGTGTATTGTGCTAATTAATTGAGATTTCTTACAGCTCTTACAGGTTTTTGGCCTTGTCTGTTCCGTTGCTTCTATTACTCTCCCCTTTTTTGTAAGTCGCTTTGGATAAAAGCGTCTGCTAAATGATTAAATGTAAATGTAAATGTTAAGATGGGAGTAACATTGACTCTCTTAAGGTGGGAGTAACATTGACTCTCTTAAGGTTGGAGTAACATTGACTCTCTTGAGGTTGGAGTAACATTGACTCTCTTAAGGTGGGAGTAACATTGACTCTCTTAAGGTGGGAGTAACATTGACTCTCTTAAGGTGGGAGTAAAATTGACTCTCTTAAGGTTTTAGTAACATTGACTCTCTTAAGGTTGGATTATCATTGACTATCTTAAGGTTGGAGTAACATTGACTCTCTTAAGGTTGGAGTAACATTGACTCTCTTAATGTGGGAGTAACATTGACTCTCTTAAGGTTGGAGTAACATTGACTCTCTTAAGGTGGGAGTAACATTGACTCTCTTAAGGTGGGAGTAACATTGACTCTCTTAAGGTGGGAGTAACATTGACTCTCTCGAGGTTGTAGTAACATTGACTCTCTTAAGGTGGGAGTAACATTGACTCTCTTAAGGTTGGAGTAACATTGACTCTCTTAAGGTGGGAGTAACATTGACTCTCTTAAGGTTGGAGTAACATTGACTCTCTTAATGTGGGAGTAACATTGACTCTCTTAAGGTGGGAGTAACATTGACTCTCTTATGGTTGGAGTAACATTGACTACTTTAAGGTGGGAGTAACATTGACTCTCTTAAGGGGGGAGTAACATTGACTCTCTTAAGGTGGGAGTAACATTGACTCTCTCGAGGTTGTAGTAACATTGACTCTCTTAAGGTGGGAGTAACATTGACTCTCTTAAGGTTGGAGTAACATTGACTCTCTTAAGGTGGGAGTAACATTGACTCTCTTGAGGTTGGAGTAACATTGACTCTCTTAAGGTGGGAGTAACATTGACTCTCTTAAGGTTGGAGTAACCTTGACTCTCTTAAGGTTGGAGTAACATTGACTCTCTTAAGGTTGGAGTAACATTGACTTTTTTAAGGTTGGAGTAACATTGGCTCTCTTAAGGTGGGAGCAACATTGACTCTCTTAAGTTGGGAGTAACATTGACTCTCTTAAGGTTGGAGTAACATTGACTCTCTTAAGGTTGGAGTAACATTGACTCTCTTAAGGTGGGAGTAACATTGACTCTCTTAAGGTTGGAGTAACATTCACTGTCTTAAGGTTGGAGTAACATTGACTCTCTTAACGTTGGAGTAACATTGACTCTATTAAGGTTGGAGTAACATTGACTCTCTTAAGGTGGGAGTAACATTGACTTTCTTAAGGTGGGAGTAACATTGACTCTCTTATGTTTGGAGTAACATTGACTCTCTTAAGGTTGGAGTAACATTGACTCTCTTAAGGTTGGAGTGACATTGACTCTCAAGGTTGGAGTAACATTGACTTTCTTAAGGTTGGAGTAACATTGACTCTATTAAGGTTGGAGTAACATTGACTCTCTTGAGGTTGGAGTAACATTGACTCTCTTAAGGTGGGAGTAACATTGACTCTCTTAAGAGCCTTGCTCTCGGTAACTGAGGCACTGAGACTGGCAAAAGCAGCTTCCAAATCCTCAGTGCTCATTCTGCTGGATCCGTCTGCTGCTTTTGACACAGTTAACCACCAGATCCTCCTGTCAATACTTAAGAGGACGGGGATCTCAGGATCTGCTCTCCAGTGGTTCAGGTCTTACCTCTCTGGTAGGTCCTACAGGGTGTCATGGAGAGGTGAAGTGTCTAAGTCTCATAATCTAGCTACTGGGGTTCCACAGGGCTCAGTCCTTGGACCACTTCTCTTCTCCATCTACATGTCATCATTAGGTTCTGTCATTCAGAAACACGGCTTCTCCTATCACTGCTATGCGGATGACACTCAACTCTACTTCTCATTTCAACCAGATGATCCTACAGTCAGTGTTCATATCGCTGCCTGTCTGACAGACATTTCTGACTGGATGAAAGAGCATCATCTTAAACTCAATCTTGCAAAGACAGAATTACTTGTTTTCTCAACCAACCCAGCACTTCATCAAAATTTCTCCATTCAGCTTGGTTCATCGACCATAACTCCATCAAGGACAGCAAGAAACCTTGGAGTTGTGATTGATGACCAGTTAAACTTCACTGACCACATTACTGCAACATCCCGGTCCTGCAGATTTGCTTTATACAACATTAGAAAGATTAGACCCTTCCTATCAGAACAGGCTGCACAACTCCTGGTTCAAGCTCTTGTTCTCTCCAGACTGGATTATTGTAATGCTCTTCTGGCTGGGCTTCCAGCATGCACTATCAAACCCTTGCAGCTGATCCAGAATGCAGCGGCGAGAGTGGTCTTTAATGAGCCGAAGAGAGCGCATGTTACGCCTCTCTTCATCAAACTGCACTGGTTGCCAATGGCTGCTCGCATCAAATTCAAGGCACTAGTTATCGCCTACAAAACAACCTCTGGCTCTGCACCAATATACCTAAATTCACTTGCTCAGACTTACACACCCTCCAGAAGCTTGCGTTCTGCGAGCGAGCGGCGCCTCGTGGTTCCATCCCAAAGAGGCATGAAATCGCTCTCACGGACATTTTCCTGGACCGTTCCCACCTGGTGGAATGACCTGCCGATCTCAATTCGTGCTGCCGAGTCTGTAGCCATTCTTAAAAAACATCTTAAGACACATCTTTTCCATTTGCACTTGACCAATACAGAATAGCACTTACTGATCACCACAGCAACGACCAAAAGCGCACACTCCTGGATCATATCTACGTCTCTCATCCGGATTTGTGCCTTCAGGCGGGTATGTTACATAGTTATCATAACTATCAGAATCCAGTGTTCTGTATATTGCGTACGTGAGTTTTTGTTGTAGATGGCTATTGCTGCGCGTTTAGCTAGAATACAAAACCAACCCATTGGGCCACTGAATCTGCATTAACGACAACAGCTGGGGCAACAGCCTTAGTCCTAATGGGTTGTAGCTATCTTAGCTATCAAAATCCAGTGTTCGGCACTTTGCGGACGTGAGTTTTTGTTGTAGATGTCTGTCTTTAAAAAAAAAAAAAAAAAATTGAGATTTCTTACAGCTCTTACAGGTTTTTGGCCTTGTCTGTTCCGTTGCTTCTATTACTCTCCCCTTTTTTGTAAGTCGCTTTGGATAAAAGCGTCTGCTAAATGATTAAATGTAAATGTAAATGTTAAGATGGGAGTAACATTGACTCTCTTAAGGTGGGAGTAACATTGACTCTCTTAAGGTTGGAGTAACATTGACTCTCTTGAGGTTGGAGTAACATTGACTCTCTTAAGGTGGGAGTAACATTGACTCTCTTAAGGTGGGAGTAACATTGACTCTCTTAAGGTGGGAGTAAAATTGACTCTCTTAAGGTTTTAGTAACATTGACTCTCTTAAGGTTGGATTATCATTGACTATCTTAAGGTTGGAGTAACATTGACTCTCTTAAGGTTGGAGTAACATTGACTCTCTTAATGTGGGAGTAACATTGACTCTCTTAAGGTTGGAGTAACATTGACTCTCTTAAGGTGGGAGTAACATTGACTCTCTTAAGGTGGGAGTAACATTGACTCTCTTAAGGTGGGAGTAACATTGACTCTCTCGAGGTTGTAGTAACATTGACTCTCTTAAGGTGGGAGTAACATTGACTCTCTTAAGGTTGGAGTAACATTGACTCTCTTAAGGTGGGAGTAACATTGACTCTCTTAAGGTTGGAGTAACATTGACTCTCTTAATGTGGGAGTAACATTGACTCTCTTAAGGTGGGAGTAACATTGACTCTCTTATGGTTGGAGTAACATTGACTACTTTAAGGTGGGAGTAACATTGACTCTCTTAAGGGGGGAGTAACATTGACTCTCTTAAGGTGGGAGTAACATTGACTCTCTCGAGGTTGTAGTAACATTGACTCTCTTAAGGTGGGAGTAACATTGACTCTCTTAAGGTTGGAGTAACATTGACTCTCTTAAGGTGGGAGTAACATTGACTCTCTTGAGGTTGGAGTAACATTGACTCTCTTAAGGTGGGAGTAACATTGACTCTCTTAAGGTTGGAGTAACCTTGACTCTCTTAAGGTTGGAGTAACATTGACTCTCTTAAGGTTGGAGTAACATTGACTTTTTTAAGGTTGGAGTAACATTGGCTCTCTTAAGGTGGGAGCAACATTGACTCTCTTAAGTTGGGAGTAACATTGACTCTCTTAAGGTTGGAGTAACATTGACTCTCTTAAGGTTGGAGTAACATTGACTCTCTTAAGGTGGGAGTAACATTGACTCTCTTAAGGTTGGAGTAACATTCACTGTCTTAAGGTTGGAGTAACATTGACTCTCTTAACGTTGGAGTAACATTGACTCTATTAAGGTTGGAGTAACATTGACTCTCTTAAGGTGGGAGTAACATTGACTTTCTTAAGGTGGGAGTAACATTGACTCTCTTATGTTTGGAGTAACATTGACTCTCTTAAGGTTGGAGTAACATTGACTCTCTTAAGGTTGGAGTGACATTGACTCTCAAGGTTGGAGTAACATTGACTTTCTTAAGGTTGGAGTAACATTGACTCTATTAAGGTTGGAGTAACATTGACTCTCTTGAGGTTGGAGTAACATTGACTCTCTTAAGGTGGGAGTAACATTGACTCTCTTAAGGTTGGAGTAACATTGACTCTCTTAAGGTGGGAGTAACATTGACTCTCTTAAGGTGGGAGTAACATTGACTCTCTTAAGGTGGGAGTAACATTGACTCTCTCGAGGTTGTAGTAACATTGACTCTCTTAAGGTGGGAGTAACATTGACTCTCTTAAGGTTGGAGTAACATTGACTCTCTTAAGGTTGGAGTAACATTGACTCTCTTAACGTTGGAGTAACATTGACTCTATTAAGGTTGGAGTAACATTGACTCTCTTAAGGTGGGAGTAACATTGACTCTCTTAAGGTGGGAGTAACATTGACTCTCTTATGTTTGGAGTAACATTGACTCTCTTAAGGTTGGAGTAACATTGACTCTCTTAAGGTGGGAGTAACATTGACTCTCTTAAGGTTGGAGTAACATTGACTCTTTTAAGGTGGGAGTAACATTGACTCTCTTAAGGTGGGAGTAACCTTGACTCTTTTAAGGTGGGAGTAACATTGACTCTCTTAAGGTGGGAGTAACATTGACTCTCTTAAGGTAGGAGTAACATTGACTATCTTAAGGTGGGAGTAACATTGACTCTCTTAAGGTGGGAGTAACATTGACTCTCTTAAGGTTGGAGTAACCTTGACTCTCTTAAGGTGGGAGTAACATTGACTCTCTTAAGGGGGGAGTAACATTGACTCTCTTAAGGTTGGAGTAACATTGACTCTCTTAAGATGGGAGTAACATTGACTCTCTTAAGGTGGGAGTAACATTGACTCTCTTAAGGTTGGAGTAACATTGACTTTTTTAAGGTTGGAGTAACATTGGCTCTCTTAAGGTGGGAGCAATATTGACTCTCTTAAGTTGGGAGTAACATTGACTCTCTTAAGGTTGGAGTAACATTGACTCTCTTAAGGTTGGAGTAACATTGACTCTCTTAAGGTGGGAGTAACATTGACTCTCTTAAGGTTGGCGTAACATTGACTCTCTTAAGGTGGGAGTAACATTGACTCTCTTAATGTGGGAGTAACATTGACTCTCTTAAGGTTGGAGTAACATTCACTGTCTTAAGGTTGGAGTAACATTGACTCTCTTAACGTTGGAGTAACATTGACTCTATTAAGGTTGGAGTAACATTGACTCTCTTAAGGTGGGAGTAACATTGACTCTCTTAAGGTGGGAGTAACATTGACTTTCTTATGTTTGGAGTAACATTGACTCTCTTAAGGTTGGAGTAACATTGACTCTCTTAAGGTGGGAGTAACATTGACTCTCTTAAGGTTGGAGTAACATTGACTCTCTTAAGGTTGGAGTAACATTGACTCTCTTAAGGTGGGAGTAACATTGACTCTCTAAAGGTGGGACTAACATTGACTCTCTTGAGTTTGGAGTAACATTGACTCTCTTAAGGTGGGAGTAACATTGACTCTCTTAAGGTTGGAGTAACATTGACTCTCTTAAGGTGGGAGTAACATTGACTCTCTTAAGGTGGGAGTAACATTGACTTTCTTAATGTGGGAGTAACATTGACTCTCTTAAGGTTGGAGTAACATTGACTCTCTTAAGGTGGGAGTAACATTGACTCTCTTATGGTTGGAGTAACATTGACTACTTTAAGGTGGGAGTAACATTTACTCTCTTAAGGGGGGAGTAACATTGACTCTCTTAAGGTTGGAGTAACATTGACTCTCTTAAGAGCCTTGCTCTCGGTAACTGAGGCACTGAGACTGGCAAAAGCAGCTTCCAAATCCTCAGTGCTCATTCTGCTGGATCCGTCTGCTGCTTTTGACACAGTTAACCACCAGATCCTCCTGTCAATACTTAAGAGGACGGGGATCTCAGGATCTGCTCTCCAGTGGTTCAGGTCTTACCTCTCTGGTAGGTCCTACAGGGTGTCATGGAGAGGTGAAGTGTCTAAGTCTCATAATCTAGCTACTGGGGTTCCACAGGGCTCAGTCCTTGGACCACTTCTCTTCTCCATCTACATGTCATCATTAGGTTCTGTCATTCAGAAACACGGCTTCTCCTATCACTGCTATGCGGATGACACTCAACTCTACTTCTCATTTCAACCAGATGATCCTACAGTCAGTGTTCATATCGCTGCCTGTCTGACAGACATTTCTGACTGGATGAAAGAGCATCATCTTAAACTCAATCTTGCAAAGACAGAATTACTTGTTTTCTCAACCAACCCAGCACTTCATCAAAATTTCTCCATTCAGCTTGGTTCATCGACCATAACTCCATCAAGGACAGCAAGAAACCTTGGAGTTGTGATTGATGACCAGTTAAACTTCACTGACCACATTACTGCAACATCCCGGTCCTGCAGATTTGCTTTATACAACATTAGAAAGATTAGACCCTTCCTATCAGAACAGGCTGCACAACTCCTGGTTCAAGCTCTTGTTCTCTCCAGACTGGATTATTGTAATGCTCTTCTGGCTGGGCTTCCAGCATGCACTATCAAACCCTTGCAGCTGATCCAGAATGCAGCGGCGAGAGTGGTCTTTAATGAGCCGAAGAGAGCGCATGTTACGCCTCTCTTCATCAAACTGCACTGGTTGCCAATGGCTGCTCGCATCAAATTCAAGGCACTAGTTATCGCCTACAAAACAACCTCTGGCTCTGCACCAATATACCTAAATTCATTTGCTCAGACTTACACACCCTCCAGAAGCTTGCGTTCTGCGAGCGAGCGGCGCCTCGTGGTTCCATCCCAAAGAGGCATGAAATCGCTCTCACGGACATTTTCCTGGACCGTTCCCACCTGGTGGAATGACCTGCCGATCTCAATTCGTGCTGCCGAGTCTGTAGCCATTCTTAAAAAACATCTTAAGACACATCTTTTCCATTTGCACTTGACCAATACAGAATAGCACTTACTGATCACCACAGCAACGACCAAAAGCGCACACTCCTGGATCATATCTACGTCTCTCATCCGGATTTGTGCCTTCAGGCGGGTATGTTACATAGTTATCATAACTATCAGAATCCAGTGTTCTGTATATTGCGTACGTGAGTTTTTGTTGTAGATGGCTATTGCTGCGCGTTTAGCTAGAATACAAAACCAACCCATTGGGCCACTGAATCTGCATTAACGACAACAGCTGGGGCAACAGCCTTAGTCCTAATGGGTTGTAGCTATCTTAGCTATCAAAATCCAGTGTTCGGCACTTTGCGGACGTGAGTTTTTGTTGTAGATGTCTGTCTTTAAAAAAAAAAAAAAAAAAAAAAAAAATTGTTGTGTATTGTGCTAATTAATTGAGATTTCTTACAGCTCTTACAGGTTTTTGGCCTTGTCTGTTCCGTTGCTTCTATTACTCTCCCCTTTTTTGTAAGTCGCTTTGGATAAAAGCGTCTGCTAAATGATTAAATGTAAATGTAAATGTTAAGATGGGAGTAACATTGACTCTCTTAAGGTGGGAGTAACATTGACTCTCTTAAGGTTGGAGTAACATTGACTCTCTTGAGGTTGGAGTAACATTGACTCTCTTAAGGTGGGAGTAACATTGACTCTCTTAAGGTGGGAGTAACATTGACTCTCTTAAGGTGGGAGTAAAATTGACTCTCTTAAGGTTTTAGTAACATTGACTCTCTTAAGGTTGGATTATCATTGACTATCTTAAGGTTGGAGTAACATTGACTCTCTTAAGGTTGGAGTAACATTGACTCTCTTAATGTGGGAGTAACATTGACTCTCTTAAGGTTGGAGTAACATTGACTCTCTTAAGGTGGGAGTAACATTGACTCTCTTAAGGTGGGAGTAACATTGACTCTCTCGAGGTTGTAGTAACATTGACTCTCTTAAGGTGGGAGTAACATTGACTCTCTTAAGGTTGGAGTAACATTGACTCTCTTAAGGTGGGAGTAACATTGACTCTCTTAAGGTTGGAGTAACATTGACTCTCTTAATGTGGGAGTAACATTGACTCTCTTAAGGTGGGAGTAACATTGACTCTCTTATGGTTGGAGTAACATTGACTACTTTAAGGTGGGAGTAACATTGACTCTCTTAAGGGGGGAGTAACATTGACTCTCTTAAGGTGGGAGTAACATTGACTCTCTCGAGGTTGTAGTAACATTGACTCTCTTAAGGTGGGAGTAACATTGACTCTCTTAAGGTTGGAGTAACATTGACTCTCTTAAGGTGGGAGTAACATTGACTCTCTTGAGGTTGGAGTAACATTGACTCTCTTAAGGTGGGAGTAACATTGACTCTCTTAAGGTTGGAGTAACCTTGACTCTCTTAAGGTTGGAGTAACATTGACTCTCTTAAGGTTGGAGTAACATTGACTTTTTTAAGGTTGGAGTAACATTGGCTCTCTTAAGGTGGGAGCAACATTGACTCTCTTAAGTTGGGAGTAACATTGACTCTCTTAAGGTTGGAGTAACATTGACTCTCTTAAGGTTGGAGTAACATTGACTCTCTTAAGGTGGGAGTAACATTGACTCTCTTAAGGTTGGAGTAACATTCACTGTCTTAAGGTTGGAGTAACATTGACTCTCTTAACGTTGGAGTAACATTGACTCTATTAAGGTTGGAGTAACATTGACTCTCTTAAGGTGGGAGTAACATTGACTTTCTTAAGGTGGGAGTAACATTGACTCTCTTATGTTTGGAGTAACATTGACTCTCTTAAGGTTGGAGTAACATTGACTCTCTTAAGGTTGGAGTTACATTGACTCTCAAGGTTGGAGTAACATTGACTTTCTTAAGGTTGGAGTAACATTGACTCTATTAAGGTTGGAGTAACATTGACTCTCTTGAGGTTGGAGTAACATTGACTCTCTTAAGGTGGGAGTAACATTGACTCTCTTAAGGTTGGAGTAACATTGACTCTCTTAAGGTGGGAGTAACATTGACTCTCTTAAGGTGGGAGTAACATTGACTCTCTTAAGGTGGGAGTAACATTGACTCTCTCGAGGTTGTAGTAACATTGACTCTCTTAAGGTGGGAGTAACATTGACTCTCTTAAGGTTGGAGTAACATTGACTCTCTTAAGGTTGGAGTAACATTGACTCTCTTAACGTTGGAGTAACATTGACTCTATTAAGGTTGGAGTAACATTGACTCTCTTAAGGTGGGAGTAACATTGACTCTCTTAAGGTGGGAGTAACATTGACTCTCTTATGTTTGGAGTAACATTGACTCTCTTAAGGTTGGAGTAACATTGACTCTCTTAAGGTGGGAGTAACATTGACTCTCTTAAGGTTGGAGTAACATTGACTCTTTTAAGGTGGGAGTAACATTGACTCTCTTAAGGTGGGAGTAACCTTGACTCTTTTAAGGTGGGAGTAACATTGACTCTCTTAAGGTGGGAGTAACATTGACTCTCTTAAGGTAGGAGTAACATTGACTATCTTAAGGTGGGAGTAACATTGACTCTCTTAAGGTGGGAGTAACATTGACTCTCTTAAGGTTGGAGTAACCTTGACTCTCTTAAGGTGGGAGTAACATTGACTCTCTTAAGGGGGGAGTAACATTGACTCTCTTAAGGTTGGAGTAACATTGACTCTCTTAAGATGGGAGTAACATTGACTCTCTTAAGGTGGGAGTAACATTGACTCTCTTAAGGTTGGAGTAACATTGACTTTTTTAAGGTTGGAGTAACATTGGCTCTCTTAAGGTGGGAGCAACATTGACTCTCTTAAGTTGGGAGTAACATTGACTCTCTTAAGGTTGGAGTAACATTGACTCTCTTAAGGTTGGAGTAACATTGACTCTCTTAAGGTGGGAGTAACATTGACTCTCTTAAGGTTGGCGTAACATTGACTCTCTTAAGGTGGGAGTAACATTGACTCTCTTAATGTGGGAGTAACATTGACTCTCTTAAGGTTGGAGTAACATTCACTGTCTTAAGGTTGGAGTAACATTGACTCTCTTAACGTTGGAGTAACATTGACTCTATTAAGGTTGGAGTAACATTGACTCTCTTAAGGTGGGAGTAACATTGACTCTCTTAAGGTGGGAGTAACATTGACTCTCTTAAGGTGGGAGTAACATTGACTCTCTTATGTTTGGAGTAACATTGACTCTCTTAAGGTTGGAGTAACATTGACTCTCTTAAGGTTGGAGTGACATTGACTCTCAAGGTTGGAGTAACATTGACTTTCTTAAGGTTGGAGTAACATTGACTCTATTAAGGTTGGAGTAACATTGACTCTCTTGAGGTTGGAGTAACATTGACTCTCTTAAGGTGGGAGTAACATTGACTCTCTTAAGGTTGGAGTAACATTGACTCTCTTAAGGTGGGAGTAACATTGACTCTCTTAAGGTGGGAGTAACATTGACTCTCTTAAGGTGGGAATAACATTGACTCTCTCGAGGTTGTAGTAACATTGACTCTCTTAAGGTGGGAGAAACATTGACTCTCTTAAGGTGGGAGTAACATTGACTCTCTTAAGGTTGGAGTAACATTGACTCTCTCGAGGTTGGAGTAACATTGACTCTCTTAAGGTGGGAGTAACATTGACTCTCTTATGTTTGGAGTAACATTGACTCTCTTAAGGTTGGAGTAACATTGACTCTCTTAAGGTTGGAGTGACATTGACTCTCAAGGTTGGAGTAACATTGACTTTCTTAAGGTTGGAGTAACATTGACTCTATTAAGGTTGGAGTAACATTGACTCTCTTGAGGTTGGAGTAACATTGACTCTCTTAAGGTGGGAGTAACATTGACTCTCTTAAGGTTGGAGTAACATTGACTCTCTTAAGGTGGGAGTAACATTGACTCTCTTAAGGTGGGAGTAACATTGACTCTCTTAAGGTGGGAGTAACATTGACTCTCTCGAGGTTGTAGTAACATTGACTCTCTTAAGGTGGGAGTAACATTGACTCTCTTAAGGTTGGAGTAACATTGACTCTCTTAAGGTTGGAGTAACATTGACTCTCTTAACGTTGGAGTAACATTGACTCTATTAAGGTTGGAGTAACATTGACTCTCTTAAGGTGGGAGTAACATTGACTCTCTTAAGGTGGGAGTAACATTGACTCTCTTATGTTTGGAGTAACATTGACTCTCTTAAGGTTGGAGTAACATTGACTCTCTTAAGGTGGGAGTAACATTGACTCTCTTAAGGTTGGAGTAACATTGACTCTTTTAAGGTGGGAGTAACATTGACTCTCTTAAGGTGGGAGTAACCTTGACTCTTTTAAGGTGGGAGTAACATTGACTCTCTTAAGGTGGGAGTAACATTGACTCTCTTAAGGTAGGAGTAACATTGACTATCTTAAGGTGGGAGTAACATTGACTCTCTTAAGGTGGGAGTAACATTGACTCTCTTAAGGTTGGAGTAACCTTGACTCTCTTAAGGTGGGAGTAACATTGACTCTCTTAAGGGGGGAGTAACATTGACTCTCTTAAGGTTGGAGTAACATTGACTCTCTTAAGATGGGAGTAACATTGACTCTCTTAAGGTGGGAGTAACATTGACTCTCTTAAGGTTGGAGTAACATTGACTTTTTTAAGGTTGGAGTAACATTGGCTCTCTTAAGGTGGGAGCAACATTGACTCTCTTAAGTTGGGAGTAACATTGACTCTCTTAAGGTTGGAGTAACATTGACTCTCTTAAGGTTGGAGTAACATTGACTCTCTTAAGGTGGGAGTAACATTGACTCTCTTAAGGTTGGCGTAACATTGACTCTCTTAAGGTGGGAGTAACATTGACTCTCTTAAGGTGGGAGTAACATTGACTCTCTTAAGGTTGGAGTAACATTCACTGTCTTAAGGTTGGAGTAACATTGACTCTCTTAACGTTGGAGTAACATTGACTCTATTAAGGTTGGAGTAACATTGACTCTCTTAAGGTGGGAGTAACATTGACTCTCTTAAGGTGGGAGTAACATTGACTCTCTTAAGGTGGGAGTAACATTGACTCTCTTATGTTTGGAGTAACATTGACTCTCTTAAGGTTGGAGTAACATTGACTCTCTTAAGGTTGGAGTGACATTGACTCTCAAGGTTGGAGTAACATTGACTTTCTTAAGGTTGGAGTAACATTGACTCTATTAAGGTTGGAGTAACATTGACTCTCTTGAGGTTGGAGTAACATTGACTCTCTTAAGGTGGGAGTAACATTGACTCTCTTAAGGTTGGAGTAACATTGACTCTCTTAAGGTGGGAGTAACATTGACTCTCTTAAGGTGGGAGTAACATTGACTCTCTTAAGGTGGGAGTAACATTGACTCTCTCGAGGTTGTAGTAACATTGACTCTCTTAAGGTGGGAGAAACATTGACTCTCTTAAGGTGGGAGTAACATTGACTCTCTTAAGGTTGGAGTAACATTGACTCTCTCGAGGTTGGAGTAACATTGACTCTCTTAAGGTGGGAGTAACATTGACTCTCTTAAGGTGGGAGTAACATTGACTCTCTTAAGGTGGGAGTAACATTGACTCTCTTAATGTGGGAGTAACATTGACTCTCTTATGGTTGGAGTAACCTTGACTCTCTTAAGGTGGGAGTAACATTGACTCTCTTAAGGTTGGAGTAACATTGACTTTTTTAAGGTTGGAGTAACATTGGCTCTCTTAAGGTGGGAGCAACATTGACTCTCTTAAGTTGGGAGTAACATTGACTCTCTTAAGGTTGGAGTAACATTGACTCTCTTAAGGTTGGAGTAACATTGACTCTCTTAAGGTGGGAGTAACATTGACTCTCTTAAGGTTGGAGTAACATTCACTGTCTTAAGGTTGGAGTAACATTGACTCTCTTAAGGTGGGAGTAACATTGACTCTATTAAGGTTGGAGTAACATTGACTCTCTTAAGGTGGGAGTAACATTGACTCTCTTAAGGTGGGAGTAACATTGACTCTCTTAAGGTTGGAGTAACATTGACTCTCTTAAGGTTGGAGTGACATTGACTCTCAAGGTTGGAGTAACATTGACTTTCTTAAGGTTGCAGTAACATTGACTCTATTAAGGTTGGAGTAACATTGACTCTCTTGAGGTTGGAGTAACATTGACTCTCTTAAGGTGGGAGTAACATTGACTCTCTTAAGGTTGGAGTAACATTGACTCTCTTAAGGTGGGAGTAACATTGACTCTCTTAAGGTGGGAGTAACATTGACTCTCTCGAGGTTGTAGTAACATTGACTCTCTTAAGGTGGGAGTAACATTGACTCTCTTAAGGTTGGAGTAACATTGACTCTCTTAAGGTGGGAGTAACATTGACTCTCTTGAGGTTGGAGTAACATTGACTCTCTTAAGGTGGGAGTAACATTGACTCTCTTAAGGTTGGAGTAACCTTGACTCTCTTAAGGTGGGAGTAACATTGACTCTCTTAAGGTTGGAGTAACATTGACTTTTTTAAGGTTGGAGTAACATTGGCTCTCTTAAGGTGGGAGCAACATTGACTCTCTTAAGTTGGGAGTAACATTGACTCTCTTAAGGTTGGAGTAACATTGACTCTCTTAAGGTTGGAGTAACATTGACTCTCTTAAGGTGGGAGTAACATTGACTCTCTTAAGGTTGGAGTAACATTCACTGTCTTAAGGTTGGAGTAACATTGACTCTCTTAAAGTTGGAGTAACATTGACTCTATTAAGGTTGGAGTAACATTGACTCTCTTAAGGTGGGAGTAACATTGACTTTCTTAAGGTGGGAGTAACATTGACTCTCTTATGTTTGGAGTAACATTGACTCTCTTAAGGTTGGAGTAACATTGACTCTCTTAAGGTTGGAGTGACATTGACTCTCAAGGTTGGAGTAACATTGACTTTCTTAAGGTTGGAGTAACATTGACTCTATTAAGGTTGGAGTAACATTGACTCTCTTGAGGTTGGAGTAACATTGACTCTCTTAAGGTGGGAGTAACATTGACTCTCTTAAGGTTGGAGTAACATTGACTCTCTTAAGGTGGGAGTAACATTGACTCTCTTAAGGTGGGAGTAACATTGACTCTCTTAAGGTGGGAGTAACATTGACTCTCTCGAGGTTGTAGTAACATTGACTCTCTTAAGGTGGGAGTAACATTGACTCTCTTAAGGTTGGAGTAACATTGACTCTCTTAAGGTTGGAGTAACATTGACTCTCTTAACGTTGGAGTAACATTGACTCTATTAAGGTTGGAGTAACATTGACTCTCTTAAGGTGGGAGTAACATTGACTCTCTTATGTTTGGAGCAACATTGACTCTCTTAAGGTTGGAGTAACATTGACTCTCTTAAGGTGGGAGTAACATTGACTCTCTTAAGGTTGGAGTAACATTGACTCTTTTAAGGTGGGAGTAACATTGACTCTCTTAAGGTGGGAGTAACCTTGACTCTTTTAAGGTGGGAGTAACATTGACTCTCTTAAGGTGGGAGTAACATTGACTCTCTTAAGGTAGGAGTAACATTGACTATCTTAAGGTGGGAGTAACATTGACTCTCTTAAGGTGGGAGTAACATTGACTCTCTTAAGGTTGGAGTAACATTGACTTTCTTAAGGTTGCAGTAACATTGACTCTATTAAGGTTGGAGTAACATTGACTCTCTTGAGGTTGGAGTAACATTGACTCTCTTAAGGTGGGAGTAACATTGACTCTCTTAAGGTTGGAGTAACATTGACTCTCTTAAGGTGGGAGTAACATTGACTCTCTTAAGGTGGGAGTAACATTGACTCTCTCGAGGTTGTAGTAACATTGACTCTCTTAAGGTGGGAGTAACATTGACTCTCTTAAGGTTGGAGTAACATTGACTCTCTTAAGGTGGGAGTAACATTGACTCTCTTGAGGTTGGAGTAACATTGACTCTCTTAAGGTGGGAGTAACATTGACTCTCTTAAGGTTGGAGTAACCTTGACTCTCTTAAGGTGGGAGTAACATTGACTCTCTTAAGGTTGGAGTAACATTGACTTTTTTAAGGTTGGAGTAACATTGGCTCTCTTAAGGTGGGAGCAACATTGACTCTCTTAAGTTGGGAGTAACATTGACTCTCTTAAGGTTGGAGTAACATTGACTCTCTTAAGGTTGGAGTAACATTGACTCTCTTAAGGTGGGAGTAACATTGACTCTCTTAAGGTTGGAGTAACATTCACTGTCTTAAGGTTGGAGTAACATTGACTCTCTTAACGTTGGAGTAACATTGACTCTATTAAGGTTGGAGTAACATTGACTCTCTTAAGGTGGGAGTAACATTGACTTTCTTAAGGTGGGAGTAACATTGACTCTCTTATGTTTGGAGTAACATTGACTCTCTTAAGGTTGGAGTAACATTGACTCTCTTAAGGTTGGAGTGACATTGACTCTCAAGGTTGGAGTAACATTGACTTTCTTAAGGTTGGAGTAACATTGACTCAATTAAGGTTGGAGTAACATTGACTCTCTTGAGGTTGGAGTAACATTGACTCTCTTAAGGTGGGAGTAACATTGACTCTCTTAAGGTTGGAGTAACATTGACTCTCTTAAGGTGGGAGTAACATTGACTCTCTTAAGGTGGGAGTAACATTGACTCTCTTAAGGTGGGAGTAACATTGACTCTCTCGAGGTTGTAGTAACATTGACTCTCTTAAGGTGGGAGTAACATTGACTCTCTTAAGGTTGGAGTAACATTGACTCTCTTAAGGTTGGAGTAACATTGACTCTCTTAACGTTGGAGTAACATTGACTCTCTTAAGGTTGGAGTAACATTGACTCTCTTAAGGTGGGAGTAACATTGACTCTCTTAAGGTTGGAGTAACATTGACTCTTTTAAGGTGGGAGTAACATTGACTCTCTTAAGGTGGGAGTAACCTTGACTCTTTTAAGGTGGGAGTAACATTGACTCTCTTAAGGTGGGAGTAACATTGACTCTCTTAAGGTAGGAGTAACATTGACTATCTTAAGGTGGGAGTAACATTGACTCTCTTAAGGTGGGAGTAACATTGACTCTCTTAAGGTTGGAGTAACCTTGACTCTCTTAAGGTGGGAGTAACATTGACTCTCTTAAGGGGGGAGTAACATTGACTCTCTTAAGGTTGGAGTAACATTGACTCTCTTAAGATGGGAGTAACATTGACTCTCTTAAGGTGGGAGTAACATTGACTCTCTTAAGGTTGGAGTAACATTGACTTTTTTAAGGTTGGAGTAACATTGGCTCTCTTAAGGTGGGAGCAACATTGACTCTCTTAAGTTGGGAGTAACATTGACTCTCTTAAGGTTGGAGTAACATTGACTCTCTTAAGGTTGGAGTAACATTGACTCTCTTAAGGTGGGAGTAACATTGACTCTCTTAAGGTTGGCGTAACATTGACTCTCTTAAGGTGGGAGTAACATTGACTCTCTTAAGGTGGGAGTAACATTGACTCTCTTAAGGTTGGAGTAACATTCACTGTCTTAAGGTTGGAGTAACATTGACTCTCTTAACGTTGGAGTAACATTGACTCTATTAAGGTTGGAGTAACATTGACTCTCTTAAGGTGGGAGTAACATTGACTCTCTTAAGGGGGGAGTAACATTGACTCTCTTAAGGTGGGAGTAACATTGACTCTCTTATGTTTGGAGTAACATTGACTCTCTTAAGGTTGGAGTAACATTGACTCTCTTAAGGTTGGAGTGACATTGACTCTCAAGGTTGGAGTAACATTGACTTTCTTAAGGTTGGAGTAACATTGACTCTATTAAGGTTGGAGTAACATTGACTCTCTTGAGGTTGGAGTAACATTGACTCTCTTAAGGTGGGAGTAACATTGACTCTCTTAAGGTTGGAGTAACATTGACTCTCTTAAGGTGGGAGTAACATTGACTCTCTTAAGGTGGGAGTAACATTGACTCTCTTAAGGTGGGAGTAACATTGACTCTCTCGAGGTTGTAGTAACATTGACTCTCTTAAGGTGGGAGAAACATTGACTCTCTTAAGGTGGGAGTAACATTGACTCTCTTAAGGTTGGAGTAACATTGACTCTCTCGAGGTTGGAGTAACATTGACTCTCTTAAGGTGGGAGTAACATTGACTCTCTTAAGGTGGGAGTAACATTGACTCTCTTAAGGTGGGAGTAACATTGACTCTCTTAATGTGGGAGTAACATTGACTCTCTTATGGTTGGAGTAACCTTGACTCTCTTAAGGTGGGAGTAACATTGACTCTCTTAAGGTTGGAGTAACATTGACTTTTTTAAGGTTGGAGTAACATTGGCTCTCTTAAGGTGGGAGCAACATTGACTCTCTTAAGTTGGGAGTAACATTGACTCTCTTAAGGTTGGAGTAACATTGACTCTCTTAAGGTTGGAGTAACATTGACTCTCTTAAGGTGGGAGTAACATTGACTCTCTTAAGGTTGGAGTAACATTCACTGTCTTAAGGTTGGAGTAACATTGACTCTCTTAAGGTTGGAGTAACATTGACTCTCTTAAGGTGGGAGTAACATTGACTCTCTTAAGGTTGGAGTAACATTGACTCTTTTAAGGTGGGAGTAACATTGACTCTCTTAAGGTGGGAGTAACCTTGACTCTTTTAAGGTGGGAGTAACATTGACTCTCTTAAGGTGGGAGTAACATTGACTCTCTTAAGGTAGGAGTAACATTGACTCTATTAAGGTTGGAGTAACATTGACTCTCTTAAGGTGGGAGTAACATTGACTCTCTTAAGGTGGGAGTAACATTGACTCTCTTATGTTTGGAGTAACATTGACTCTCTTAAGGTTGGAGTAACATTGACTCTCTTAAGGTGGGAGTAACATTGACTCTCTTAAGGTTGGAGTAACATTGACTCTTTTAAGGTGGGAGTAACATTGACTCTCTTAAGGTGGGAGTAACCTTGACTCTTTTAAGGTGGGAGTAACATTGACTCTCTTAAGGTGGGAGTAACATTGACTCTCTTAAGGTAGGAGTAACATTGACTATCTTAAGGTGGGAGTAACATTGACTCTCTTAAGGTGGGAGTAACATTGACTCTCTTAAGGTTGGAGTAACCTTGACTCTCTTAAGGTGGGAGTAACATTGACTCTCTTAAGGGGGGAGTAACATTGACTCTCTTAAGGTTGGAGTAACATTGACTCTCTTAAGATGGGAGTAACATTGACTCTCTTAAGGTGGGAGTAACATTGACTCTCTTAATGTTGGAGTAACATTGACTTTTTTAAGGTTGGAGTAACATTGGCTCTCTTAAGGTGGGAGCAACATTGACTCTCTTAAGTTGGGAGTAACATTGACTCTCTTAAGGTTGGAGTAACATTGACTCTCTTAAGGTTGGAGTAACATTGACTCTCTTAAGGTGGGAGTAACATTGACTCTCTTAAGGTTGGCGTAACATTGACTCTCTTAAGGTGGGAGTAACATTGACTCTCTTAAGGTGGGAGTAACATTGACTCTCTTAAGGTTGGAGTAACATTCACTGTCTTAAGGTTGGAGTAACATTGACTCTCTTAACGTTGGAGTAACATTGACTCTATTAAGGTTGGAGTAACATTGACTCTCTTAAGGTGGGAGTAACATTGACTCTCTTAAGGTGGGAGTAACATTGACTCTCTTAAGGTGGGAGTAACATTGACTCTCTTATGTTTGGAGTAACATTGACTCTCTTAAGGTTGGAGTAACATTGACTCTCTTAAGGTTGGAGTGACATTGACTCTCAAGGTTGGAGTAACATTGACTTTCTTAAGGTTGGAGTAACATTGACTCTATTAAGGTTGGAGTAACATTGACTCTCTTGAGGTTGGAGTAACATTGACTCTCTTAAGGTGGGAGTAACATTGACTCTCTTAAGGTTGGAGTAACATTGACTCTCTTAAGGTGGGAGTAACATTGACTCTCTTAAGGTGGGAGTAACATTGACTCTCTTAAGGTGGGAGTAACATTGACTCTCTCGAGGTTGTAGTAACATTGACTCTCTTAAGGTGGGAGAAACATTGACTCTCTTAAGGTGGGAGTAACATTGACTCTCTTAAGGTTGGAGTAACATTGACTCTCTCGAGGTTGGAGTAACATTGACTCTCTTAAGGTGGGAGTAACATTGACTCTCTTAAGGTGGGAGTAACATTGACTCTCTTAAGGTGGGAGTAACATTGACTCTCTTAATGTGGGAGTAACATTGACTCTCTTATGGTTGGAGTAACCTTGACTCTCTTAAGGTGGGAGTAACATTGACTCTCTTAAGGTTGGAGTAACATTGACTTTTTTAAGGTTGGAGTAACATTGGCTCTCTTAAGGTGGGTGCAACATTGACTCTCTTAAGTTGGGAGTAACATTGACTCTCTTAAGGTTGGAGTAACATTGACTCTCTTAAGGTTGGAGTAACATTGACTCTCTTAAGGTGGGAGTAACATTGACTCTCTTAAGGTTGGAGTAACATTCACTGTCTTAAGGTTGGAGTAACATTGACTCTCTTAAGGTGGGAGTAACATTGACTCTATTAAGGTTGGAGTAACATTGACTCTCTTAAGGTGGGAGTAACATTGACTCTCTTAAGGTGGGAGTAACATTGACTCTCTTAAGGTTGGAGTAACATTGACTCTCTTAAGGTTGGAGTGACATTGACTCTCAAGGTTGGAGTAACATTGACTTTCTTAAGGTTGCAGTAACATTGACTCTATTAAGGTTGGAGTAACATTGACTCTCTTGAGGTTGGAGTAACATTGACTCTCTTAAGGTGGGAGTAACATTGACTCTCTTAAGGTTGGAGTAACATTGACTCTCTTAAGGTGGGAGTAACATTGACTCTCTTAAGGTGGGAGTAACATTGACTCTCTCGAGGTTGTAGTAACATTGACTCTCTTAAGGTGGGAGTAACATTGACTCTCTTAAGGTTGGAGTAACATTGACTCTCTTAAGGTGGGAGTAACATTGACTCTCTTGAGGTTGGAGTAACATTGACTCTCTTAAGGTGGGAGTAACATTGACTCTCTTAAGGTTGGAGTAACCTTGACTCTCTTAAGGTGGGAGTAACATTGACTCTCTTAAGGTTGGAGTAACATTGACTTTTTTAAGGTTGGAGTAACATTGGCTCTCTTAAGGTGGGAGCAACATTGACTCTCTTAAGTTGGGAGTAACATTGACTCTCTTAAGGTTGGAGTAACATTGACTCTCTTAAGGTTGGAGTAACGTTGACTCTCTTAAGGTGGGAGTAACATTGACTCTCTTAAGGTTGGAGTAACATTCACTGTCTTAAGGTTGGAGTAACATTGACTCTCTTAACGTTGGAGTAACATTGACTCTATTAAGGTTGGAGTAACATTGACTCTCTTAAGGTGGGAGTAACATTGACTTTCTTAAGGTGGGAGTAACATTGACTCTCTTATGTTTGGAGTAACATTGACTCTCTTAAGGTTGGAGTAACATTGACTCTCTTAAGGTTGGAGTGACATTGACTCTCAAGGTTGGAGTAACATTGACTTTCTTAAGGTTGGAGTAACATTGACTCTATTAAGGTTGGAGTAACATTGACTCTCTTGAGGTTGGAGTAACATTGACTCTCTTAAGGTGGGAGTAACATTGACTCTCTTAAGGTTGGAGTAACATTGACTCTCTTAAGGTGGGAGTAACATTGACTCTCTTAAGGTGGGAGTAACATTGACTCTCTTAAGGTGGGAGTAACATTGACTCTCTCGAGGTTGTAGTAACATTGACTCTCTTAAGGTGGGAGTAACATTGACTCTCTTAAGGTTGGAGTAACATTGACTCTCTTAAGGTTGGAGTAACATTGACTCTCTTAACGTTGGAGTAACATTGACTCTATTAAGGTTGGAGTAACATTGACTCTCTTAAGGTGGGAGTAACATTGACTCTCTTATGTTTGGAGCAACATTGACTCTCTTAAGGTTGGAGTAACATTGACTCTCTTAAGGTGGGAGTAACATTGACTCTCTTAAGGTTGGAGTAACATTGACTCTTTTAAGGTGGGAGTAACATTGACTCTCTTAAGGTGGGAGTAACCTTGACTCTTTTAAGGTGGGAGTAACATTGACTCTCTTAAGGTGGGAGTAACATTGACTCTCTTAAGGTAGGAGTAACATTGACTATCTTAAGGTGGGAGTAACATTGACTCTCTTAAGGTGGGAGTAACATTGACTCTCTTAAGGTTGGAGTAACCTTGACTCTCTTAAGGTGGGAGTAACATTGACTCTCTTAAGGGGGGAGTAACATTGACTCTCTTAAGGTTGGAGTAACATTGACTCTCTTAAGATGGGAGTAACATTGACTCTCTTAAGGTGGGAGTAACATTGACTCTCTTAAGGTTGGAGTAACATTGACTTTTTTAAGGTTGGAGTAACATTGGCTCTCTTAAGGTGGGAGCAACATTGACTCTCTTAAGTTGGGAGTAACATTGACTCTCTTAAGGTTGGAGTAACATTGACTCTCTTAAGGTTGGAGTAACATTGACTCTCTTAAGGTGGGAGTAACATTGACTCTCTTAAGGTTGGCGTAACATTGACTCTCTTAAGGTGGGAGTAACATTGACTCTCTTAAGGTGGGAGTAACATTGACTCTCTTAAGGTTGGAGTAACATTCACTGTCTTAAGGTTGGAGTAACATTGACTCTCTTAACGTTGGAGTAACATTGACTCTATTAAGGTTGGAGTAACATTGACTCTCTTAAGGTGGGAGTAACATTGACTCTCTTAAGGGGGGAGTAACATTGACTCTCTTAAGGTTGGAGTAACATTGACTCTCTTAAGATGGGAGTAACATTGACTCTCTTAAGGTTGGAGTAACATTGACTCTTTTAAGGTGGGAGTAACATTGACTCTCTTAAGGTGGGAGTAACCTTGACTCTTTTAAGGTGGGAGTAACATTGACTCTCTTAAGGTGGGAGTAACATTGACTCTCTTAAGGTAGGAGTAACATTGACTATCTTAAGGTGGGAGTAACATTGACTCTCTTAAGGTGGGAGTAACATTGACTCTCTTAAGGTTGGAGTAACCTTGACTCTCTTAAGGTGGGAGTAACATTGACTCTCTTAAGGGGGGAGTAACATTGACTCTCTTAAGGTTGGAGTAACATTGACTCTCTTAAGATGGGAGTAACATTGACTCTCTTAAGGTGGGAGTAACATTGACTCTCTTAAGGTTGGAGTAACATTGACTTTTTTAAGGTTGGAGTAACATTGGCTCTCTTAAGGTGGGAGCAACATTGACTCTCTTAAGTTGGGAGTAACATTGACTCTCTTAAGGTTGGAGTAACATTGACTCTCTTAAGGTTGGAGTAACATTGACTCTCTTAAGGTGGGAGTAACGTTGACTCTCTTAAGGTTGGCGTAACATTGACTCTCTTAAGGTGGGAGTAACATTGACTCTCTTAAGGTGGGAGTAACATTGACTCTCTTAAGGTTGGAGTAACATTCACTGTCTTAAGGTTGGAGTAACATTGACTCTCTTAACGTTGGAGTAACATTGACTCTATTAAGGTTGGAGTAACATTGACTCTCTTAAGGTGGGAGTAACATTGACTCTCTTAAGGGGGGAGTAACATTGACTCTCTTAAGGTGGGAGTAACATTGACTCTCTTATGTTTGGAGTAACATTGACTCTCTTAAGGTTGGAGTAACATTGACTCTCTTAAGGTTGGAGTGACATTGACTCTCAAGGTTGGAGTAACATTGACTTTCTTAAGGTTGGAGTAACATTGACTCTATTAAGGTTGGAGTAACATTGACTCTCTTGAGGTTGGAGTAACATTGACTCTCTTAAGGTGGGAGTAACATTGACTCTCTTAAGGTTGGAGTAACATTGACTCTCTTAAGGTGGGAGTAACATTGACTCTCTTAAGGTGGGAGTAACATTGACTCTCTTAAGGTGGGAGTAACATTGACTCTCTCGAGGTTGTAGTAACATTGACTCTCTTAAGGTGGGAGAAACATTGACTCTCTTAAGGTGGGAGTAACATTGACTCTCTTAAGGTTGGAGTAACATTGACTCTCTCGAGGTTGGAGTAACATTGACTCTCTTAAGGTGGGAGTAACATTGACTCTCTTAAGGTGGGAGTAACATTGACTCTCTTAAGGTGGGAGTAACATTGACTCTCTTAATGTGGGAGTAACATTGACTCTCTTATGGTTGGAGTAACCTTGACTCTCTTAAGGTGGGAGTAACATTGACTCTCTTAAGGTTGGAGTAACATTGACTTTTTTAAGGTTGGAGTAACATTGGCTCTCTTAAGGTGGGAGCAACATTGACTCTCTTAAGTTGGGAGTAACATTGACTCTCTTAAGGTTGGAGTAACATTGACTCTCTTAAGGTTGGAGTAACATTGACTCTCTTAAGGTGGGAGTAACATTGACTCTCTTAAGGTTGGAGTAACATTCACTGTCTTAAGGTTGGAGTAACATTGACTCTCTTAAGGTTGGAGTAACATTGACTCTCTTAAGGTGGGAGTAACATTGACTCTCTTAAGGTTGGAGTAACATTGACTCTTTTAAGGTGGGAGTAACATTGACTCTCTTAAGGTGGGAGTAACCTTGACTCTTTTAAGGTGGGAGTAACATTGACTCTCTTAAGGTGGGAGTAACATTGACTCTCTTAAGGTAGGAGTAACATTGACTCTATTAAGGTTGGAGTAACATTGACTCTCTTAAGGTGGGAGTAACATTGACTCTCTTAAGGTGGGAGTAACATTGACTCTCTTATGTTTGGAGTAACATTGACTCTCTTAAGGTTGGAGTAACATTGACTCTCTTAAGGTGGGAGTAACATTGACTCTCTTAAGGTTGGAGTAACATTGACTCTTTTAAGGTGGGAGTAACATTGACTCTCTTAAGGTGGGAGTAACCTTGACTCTTTTAAGGTGGGAGTAACATTGACTCTCTTAAGGTGGGAGTAACATTGACTCTCTTAAGGTAGGAGTAACATTGACTATCTTAAGGTGGGAGTAACATTGACTCTCTTAAGGTGGGAGTAACATTGACTCTCTTAAGGTTGGAGTAACCTTGACTCTCTTAAGGTGGGAGTAACATTGACTCTCTTAAGGGGGGAGTAACATTGACTCTCTTAAGGTTGGAGTAACATTGACTCTCTTAAGATGGGAGTAACATTGACTCTCTTAAGGTGGGAGTAACATTGACTCTCTTAATGTTGGAGTAACATTGACTTTTTTAAGGTTGGAGTAACATTGGCTCTCTTAAGGTGGGAGCAACATTGACTCTCTTAAGTTGGGAGTAACATTGACTCTCTTAAGGTTGGAGTAACATTGACTCTCTTAAGGTTGGAGTAACATTGACTCTCTTAAGGTGGGAGTAACATTGACTCTCTTAAGGTTGGCGTAACATTGACTCTCTTAAGGTGGGAGTAACATTGACTCTCTTAAGGTGGGAGTAACATTGACTCTCTTAAGGTTGGAGTAACATTCACTGTCTTAAGGTTGGAGTAACATTGACTCTCTTAACGTTGGAGTAACATTGACTCTATTAAGGTTGGAGTAACATTGACTCTCTTAAGGTGGGAGTAACATTGACTCTCTTAAGGTGGGAGTAACATTGACTCTCTTAAGGTGGGAGTAACATTGACTCTCTTATGTTTGGAGTAACATTGACTCTCTTAAGGTTGGAGTAACATTGACTCTCTTAAGGTTGGAGTGACATTGACTCTCAAGGTTGGAGTAACATTGACTTTCTTAAGGTTGGAGTAACATTGACTCTATTAAGGTTGGAGTAACATTGACTCTCTTGAGGTTGGAGTAACATTGACTCTCTTAAGGTGGGAGTAACATTGACTCTCTTAAGGTTGGAGTAACATTGACTCTCTTAAGGTGGGAGTAACATTGACTCTCTTAAGGTGGGAGTAACATTGACTCTCTTAAGGTGGGAGTAACATTGACTCTCTCGAGGTTGTAGTAACATTGACTCTCTTAAGGTGGGAGAAACATTGACTCTCTTAAGGTGGGAGTAACATTGACTCTCTTAAGGTTGGAGTAACATTGACTCTCTCGAGGTTGGAGTAACATTGACTCTCTTAAGGTGGGAGTAACATTGACTCTCTTAAGGTGGGAGTAACATTGACTCTCTTAAGGTGGGAGTAACATTGACTCTCTTAATGTGGGAGTAACATTGACTCTCTTATGGTTGGAGTAACCTTGACTCTCTTAAGGTGGGAGTAACATTGACTCTCTTAAGGTTGGAGTAACATTGACTTTTTTAAGGTTGGAGTAACATTGGCTCTCTTAAGGTGGGAGCAACATTGACTCTCTTAAGTTGGGAGTAACATTGACTCTCTTAAGGTTGGAGTAACATTGACTCTCTTAAGGTTGGAGTAACATTGACTCTCTTAAGGTGGGAGTAACATTGACTCTCTTAAGGTTGGAGTAACATTCACTGTCTTAAGGTTGGAGTAACATTGACTCTCTTAAGGTGGGAGTAACATTGACTCTATTAAGGTTGGAGTAACATTGACTCTCTTAAGGTGGGAGTAACATTGACTCTCTTAAGGTGGGAGTAACATTGACTCTCTTAAGGTTGGAGTAACATTGACTCTCTTAAGGTTGGAGTGACATTGACTCTCAAGGTTGGAGTAACATTGACTTTCTTAAGGTTGCAGTAACATTGACTCTATTAAGGTTGGAGTAACATTGACTCTCTTGAGGTTGGAGTAACATTGACTCTCTTAAGGTGGGAGTAACATTGACTCTCTTAAGGTTGGAGTAACATTGACTCTCTTAAGGTGGGAGTAACATTGACTCTCTTAAGGTGGGAGTAACATTGACTCTCTCGAGGTTGTAGTAACATTGACTCTCTTAAGGTGGGAGTAACATTGACTCTCTTAAGGTTGGAGTAACATTGACTCTCTTAAGGTGGGAGTAACATTGACTCTCTTGAGGTTGGAGTAACATTGACTCTCTTAAGGTGGGAGTAACATTGACTCTCTTAAGGTTGGAGTAACCTTGACTCTCTTAAGGTGGGAGTAACATTGACTCTCTTAAGGTTGGAGTAACATTGACTTTTTTAAGGTTGGAGTAACATTGGCTCTCTTAAGGTGGGAGCAACATTGACTCTCTTAAGTTGGGAGTAACATTGACTCTCTTAAGGTTGGAGTAACATTGACTCTCTTAAGGTTGGAGTAACATTGACTCTCTTAAGGTGGGAGTAACATTGACTCTCTTAAGGTTGGAGTAACATTCACTGTCTTAAGGTTGGAGTAACATTGACTCTCTTAACGTTGGAGTAACATTGACTCTATTAAGGTTGGAGTAACATTGACTCTCTTAAGGTGGGAGTAACATTGACTTTCTTAAGGTGGGAGTAACATTGACTCTCTTATGTTTGGAGTAACATTGACTCTCTTAAGGTTGGAGTAACATTGACTCTCTTAAGGTTGGAGTGACATTGACTCTCAAGGTTGGAGTAACATTGACTTTCTTAAGGTTGGAGTAACATTGACTCTATTAAGGTTGGAGTAACATTGACTCTCTTGAGGTTGGAGTAACATTGACTCTCTTAAGGTGGGAGTAACATTGACTCTCTTAAGGTTGGAGTAACATTGACTCTCTTAAGGTGGGAGTAACATTGACTCTCTTAAGGTGGGAGTAACATTGACTCTCTTAAGGTGGGAGTAACATTGACTCTCTCGAGGTTGTAGTAACATTGACTCTCTTAAGGTGGGAGTAACATTGACTCTCTTAAGGTTGGAGTAACATTGACTCTCTTAAGGTTGGAGTAACATTGACTCTCTTAACGTTGGAGTAACATTGACTCTATTAAGGTTGGAGTAACATTGACTCTCTTAAGGTGGGAGTAACATTGACTCTCTTATGTTTGGAGCAACATTGACTCTCTTAAGGTTGGAGTAACATTGACTCTCTTAAGGTGGGAGTAACATTGACTCTCTTAAGGTTGGAGTAACATTGACTCTTTTAAGGTGGGAGTAACATTGACTCTCTTAAGGTGGGAGTAACCTTGACTCTTTTAAGGTGGGAGTAACATTGACTCTCTTAAGGTGGGAGTAACATTGACTCTCTTAAGGTAGGAGTAACATTGACTATCTTAAGGTGGGAGTAACATTGACTCTCTTAAGGTGGGAGTAACATTGACTCTCTTAAGGTTGGAGTAACCTTGACTCTCTTAAGGTGGGAGTAACATTGACTCTCTTAAGGGGGGAGTAACATTGACTCTCTTAAGGTTGGAGTAACATTGACTCTCTTAAGATGGGAGTAACATTGACTCTCTTAAGGTGGGAGTAACATTGACTCTCTTAAGGTTGGAGTAACATTGACTTTTTTAAGGTTGGAGTAACATTGGCTCTCTTAAGGTGGGAGCAACATTGACTCTCTTAAGTTGGGAGTAACATTGACTCTCTTAAGGTTGGAGTAACATTGACTCTCTTAAGGTTGGAGTAACATTGACTCTCTTAAGGTGGGAGTAACATTGACTCTCTTAAGGTTGGCGTAACATTGACTCTCTTAAGGTGGGAGTAACATTGACTCTCTTAAGGTGGGAGTAACATTGACTCTCTTAAGGTTGGAGTAACATTCACTGTCTTAAGGTTGGAGTAACATTGACTCTCTTAACGTTGGAGTAACATTGACTCTATTAAGGTTGGAGTAACATTGACTCTCTTAAGGTGGGAGTAACATTGACTCTCTTAAGGGGGGAGTAACATTGACTCTCTTAAGGTGGGAGTAACATTGACTCTCTTATGTTTGGAGTAACATTGACTCTCTTAAGGTTGGAGTAACATTGACTCTCTTAAGGTTGGAGTGACATTGACTCTCAAGGTTGGAGTAACATTGACTTTCTTAAGGTTGGAGTAACATTGACTCTATTAAGGTTGGAGTAACATTGACTCTCTTGAGGTTGGAGTAACATTGACTCTCTTAAGGTGGGAGTAACATTGACTCTCTTAAGGTTGGAGTAACATTGACTCTCTTAAGGTGGGAGTAACATTGACTCTCTTAAGGTGGGAGTAACATTGACTCTCTTAAGGTGGGAGTAACATTGACTCTCTCGAGGTTGTAGTAACATTGACTCTCTTAAGGTGGGAGAAACATTGACTCTCTTAAGGTGGGAGTAACATTGACTCTCTTAAGGTTGGAGTAACATTGACTCTCTCGAGGTTGGAGTAACATTGACTCTCTTAAGGTGGGAGTAACATTGACTCTCTTAAGGTGGGAGTAACATTGACTCTCTTAAGGTGGGAGTAACATTGACTCTCTTAATGTGGGAGTAACATTGACTCTCTTATGGTTGGAGTAACCTTGACTCTCTTAAGGTGGGAGTAACATTGACTCTCTTAAGGTTGGAGTAACATTGACTTTTTTAAGGTTGGAGTAACATTGGCTCTCTTAAGGTGGGAGCAACATTGACTCTCTTAAGTTGGGAGTAACATTGACTCTCTTAAGGTTGGAGTAACATTGACTCTCTTAAGGTTGGAGTAACATTGACTCTCTTAAGGTGGGAGTAACATTGACTCTCTTAAGGTTGGAGTAACATTCACTGTCTTAAGGTTGGAGTAACATTGACTCTCTTAAGGTTGGAGTAACATTGACTCTCTTAAGGTGGGAGTAACATTGACTCTCTTAAGGTTGGAGTAACATTGACTCTTTTAAGGTGGGAGTAACATTGACTCTCTTAAGGTGGGAGTAACCTTGACTCTTTTAAGGTGGGAGTAACATTGACTCTCTTAAGGTGGGAGTAACATTGACTCTCTTAAGGTAGGAGTAACATTGACTATCTTAAGGTGGGAGTAACATTGACTCTCTTAAGGTGGGAGTAACATTGACTCTCTTAAGGTTGGAGTAACCTTGACTCTCTTAAGGTGGGAGTAACATTGACTCTCTTAAGGTTGGAGTAACATTGACTCTCTTAAGGTGGGAGTAACATTGACTCTCTTAAGGTGGGAGTAACATTGACTCTCTTAAGGTGGGAGTAACATTGACTCTCTCGAGGTTGTAGTAACATTGACTCTCTTAAGGTGGGAGTAACATTGACTCTCTTAAGGTTGGAGTAACATTGACTCTCTTAAGGTTGGAGTAACATTGACTCTCTTAACGTTGGAGTAACATTGACTCTATTAAGGTTGGAGTAACATTGACTCTCTTAAGGTGGGAGTACCATTGACTCTCTTAAGGTGGGAGTAACATTGACTCTCTTATGTTTGGAGTAACATTGACTCTCTTAAGGTTGGAGTAACATTGACTCTCTTAAGGTGGGAGTAACATTGACTCTCTTAAGGTTGGAGTAACATTGACTCTTTTAAGGTGGGAGTAACATTGACTCTCTTAAGGTGGGAGTAACCTTGACTCTTTAAAGGTGGGAGTAACATTGACTCTCTTAAGGTGGGAGTAACATTGACTCTCTTAAGGTAGGAGTAACATTGACTCTCTTAAGGTGGGAGTAACATTGACTCTCTTAAGGTGGGAGTAACATTGACTCTCTTAAGGTTGGAGTAACATTGACTCTCTTAAGGTGGGAGTAACATTGACTCTCTTAAGGTGGGAGTAACATTGACTCTCTTAAGGTGGGAGTAACATTGACTCACTTAAGGTTGGAGTAACATTGACTCTTTTAAGGTGGGAGTAACATTGACTCTCTTAAGGTGGGAGTAACCTTGACTCTTTTAAGGTGGGAGTAACATTGACTCTCTTAAGGTGGGAGTAACATTGACTCTCTTAAGGTGGGAGTAACATTGACTCTCTTAAGGTGGGAGTAACATTGACTCTCTTAAGGTGGGAGTAACATTGACTCTCTTAAGGGGGGAGTAACATTGACTCTCTTAAGGTGGGAGTAACATTGACTCTCTTAAGGTGGGAGTAACATTGACTCTCTTAAGGTGGGAGTAACATTGACTCTTTTAAGGTGGGAGTAATATTGACTCTCTTAAGGTGGGAGTAACATTGACTCTCTTAAGGTTTTAGTAACATTGACTCTCTTAAGGTTGGAGTAACATTGACTCTCTTAAGGTGGGAGTAACATTGACTCTCTTATGTTTGGAGTAACATTGACTCTCTTAAGGTTGGAGTAACATTGACTCTCTTAAGGTTGGAGTGACATTGACTCTCAAGGTTGGAGTAACATTGACTTTCTTAAGGTTGGAGTAACATTGACTCTATTAAGGTTGGAGTAACATTGACTCTCTTGAGGTTGGAGTAACATTGACTCTCTTAAGGTGGGAGTAACATTGACTCTCTTAAGGTTGGAGTAACATTGACTCTCTTAAGGTGGGAGTAACATTGACTCTCTTAAGGTGGGAGTAACATTGACTCTCTTAAGGTGGGAGTAACATTGACTCTCTCGAGGTTGTAGTAACATTGACTCTCTTAAGGTGGGAGAAACATTGACTCTCTTAAGGTGGGAGTAACATTGACTCTCTTAAGGTTGGAGTAACATTGACTCTCTCGAGGTTGGAGTAACATTGACTCTCTTAAGGTGGGAGTAACATTGACTCTCTTAAGGTGGGAGTAACATTGACTCTCTTAATGTGGGAGTAACATTGACTCTCTTAATGTGGGAGTAACATTGACTCTCTTATGGTTGGAGTAACCTTGACTCTCTTAAGGTGGGAGTAACATTGACTCTCTTAAGGTTGGAGTAACATTGACTTTTTTAAGGTTGGAGTAACATTGGCTCTCTTAAGGTGGGAGCAACATTGACTCTCTTAAGTTGGGAGTAACATTGACTCTCTTAAGGTTGGAGTAACATTGACTCTCTTAAGGTTGGAGTAACATTGACTCTCTTAAGGTGGGAGTAACATTGACTCTCTTAAGGTTGGAGTAACATTCACTGTCTTAAGGTTGGAGTAACATTGACTCTCTTAAGGTGGGAGTAACATTGACTCTATTAAGGTTGGAGTAACATTGACTCTCTTAAGGTGGGAGTAACATTGACTCTCTTAAGGTGGGAGTAACATTGACTCTCTTAAGGTTGGAGTAACATTGACTCTCTTAAGGTTGGAGTGACATTGACTCTCAAGGTTGGAGTAACATTGACTTTCTTAAGGTTGCAGTAACATTGACTCTATTAAGGTTGGAGTAACATTGACTCTCTTGAGGTTGGAGTAACATTGACTCTCTTAAGGTGGGAGTAACATTGACTCTCTTAAGGTTGGAGTAACATTGACTCTCTTAAGGTGGGAGTAACATTGACTCTCTTAAGGTGGGAGTAACATTGACTCTCTCGAGGTTGTAGTAACATTGACTCTCTTAAGTTGGGAGTAACATTGACTCTCTTAAGGTTGGAGTAACATTGACTCTCTTAAGGTGGGAGTAACATTGACTCTCTTGAGGTTGGAGTAACATTGACTCTCTTAAGGTGGGAGTAACATTGACTCTCTTAAGGTTGGAGTAACCTTGACTCTCTTAAGGTGGGAGTAACATTGACTCTCTTAAGGTTGGAGTAACATTGACTTTTTTAAGGTTGGAGTAACATTGGCTCTCTTAAGGTGGGAGCAACATTGACTCTCTTAAGTTGGGAGTAACATTGACTCTCTTAAGGTTGGAGTAACATTGACTCTCTTAAGGTTGGAGTAACATTGACTCTCTTAAGGTGGGAGTAACATTGACTCTCTTAAGGTTGGAGAAACATTCACTGTCTTAAGGTTGGAGTAACATTGACTCTCTTAACGTTGGAGTAACATTGACTCTATTAAGGTTGGAGTAACATTGACTCTCTTAAGGTGGGAGTAACATTGACTTTCTTAAGGTGGGAGTAACATTGACTCTCTTATGTTTGGAGTAACATTGACTCTCTTAAGGTTGGAGTAACATTGACTCTCTTAAGGTTGGAGTGACATTGACTCTCAAGGTTGGAGTAACATTGACTTTCTTAAGGTTGGAGTAACATTGACTCTATTAAGGTTGGAGTAACATTGACTCTCTTGAGGTTGGAGTAACATTGACTCTCTTAAGGTGGGAGTAACATTGACTCTCTTAAGGTTGGAGTAACATTGACTCTCTTAAGGTGGGAGTAACATTGACTCTCTTAAGGTGGGAGTAACATTGACTCTCTTAAGGTGGGAGTAACATTGACTCTCTCGAGGTTGTAGTAACATTGACTCTCTTAAGGTGGGAGTAACATTGACTCTCTTAAGGTTGGAGTAACATTGACTCTCTTAAGGTTGGAGTAACATTGACTCTCTTAACGTTGGAGTAACATTGACTCTATTAAGGTTGGAGTAACATTGACTCTCTTAAGGTGGGAGTAACATTGACTCTCTTATGTTTGGAGTAACATTGACTCTCTTAAGGTTGGAGTAACATTGACTCTCTTAAGGTGGGAGTAACATTGACTCTCTTAAGGTTGGAGTAACATTGACTCTTTTAAGGTGGGAGTAACATTGACTCTCTTAAGGTGGGAGTAACCTTGACTCTTTTAAGGTGGGAGTAACATTGACTCTCTTAAGGTGGGAGTAACATTGACTCTCTTAAGGTAGGAGTAACATTGACTATCTTAAGGTGGGAGTAACATTGACTCTCTTAAGGTGGGAGTAACATTGACTCTCTTAAGGTTGGAGTAACCTTGACTCTCTTAAGGTGGGAGTAACATTGACTCTCTTAAGGGGGGAGTAACATTGACTCTCTTAAGGTTGGAGTAACATTGACTCTCTTAAGATGGGAGTAACATTGACTCTCTTAAGGTGGGAGTAACATTGACTCTCTTAAGGTTGGAGTAACATTGACTTTTTTAAGGTTGGAGTAACATTGGCTCTCTTAAGGTGGGAGCAACATTGACTCTCTTAAGTTGGGAGTAACATTGACTCTCTTAAGGTTGGAGTAACATTGACTCTCTTAAGGTTGGAGTAACATTGACTCTTTTAAGGTGGGAGTAACATTGACTCTCTTAAGGTTGGCGTAACATTGACTCTCTTAAGGTGGGAGTAACATTGACTCTCTTAAGGTGGGAGTAACATTGACTCTCTTAAGGTTGGAGTAACATTCACTGTCTTAAGGTTGGAGTAACATTGACTCTCTTAACGTTGGAGTAACATTGACTCTATTAAGGTTGGAGTAACATTGACTCTCTTAAGGTGGGAGTAACATTGACTCTCTTAAGGGGGGAGTAACATTGATTCTCTTAAGGTGGGAGTAACATTGACTCTCTTATGTTTGGAGTAACATTGACTCTCTTAAGGTTGGAGTAACATTGACTCTCTTAAGGTTGGAGTGACATTGACTCTCAAGGTTGGAGTAACATTGACTTTCTTAAGGTTGGAGTAACATTGACTCTATTAAGGTTGGAGTAACATTGACTCTCTTGAGGTTGGAGTAACATTGACTCTCTTAAGGTGGGAGTAACATTGACTCTCTTAAGGTTGGAGTAACATTGACTCTCTTAAGGTGGGAGTAACATTGACTCTCTTAAGGTGGGAGTAACATTGACTCTCTTAAGGTGGGAGTAACATTGACTCTCTCGAGGTTGTAGTAACATTGACTCTCTTAAGGTGGGAGAAACATTGACTCTCTCAAGGTGGGAGTAACATTGACTCTCTTAAGGTTGGAGTAACATTGACTCTCTCGAGGTTGGAGTAACATTGACTCTCTTAAGGTGGGAGTAACATTGACTCTCTTAATGTGGGAGTAACATTGACTCTCTTATGGTTGGAGTAACCTTGACTCTCTTAAGGTGGGAGTAACATTGACTCTCTTAAGGTTGGAGTAACATTGACTTTTTTAAGGTTGGAGTAACATTGGCTCTCTTAAGGTGGGAGCAACATTGACTCTCTTAAGTTGGGAGTAACATTGACTCTCTTAAGGTTGGAGTAACATTGACTCTCTTAAGGTTGGAGTAACATTGACTCTCTTAAGGTGGGAGTAACATTGACTCTCTTAAGGTTGGAGTAACATTCACTGTCTTAAGGTTGGAGTAACATTGACTCTCTTAAGGTGGGAGTAACATTGACTCTATTAAGGTTGGAGTAACATTGACTCTCTTAAGGTGGGAGTAACATTGACTCTCTTAAGGTGGGAGTAACATTGACTCTTTTAAGGTGGGAGTAACATTGACTCTCTTAAGGTGGGAGTAACCTTGACTCTTTTAAGGTGGGAGTAACATTGACTCTCTTAAGGTGGGAGTAACATTGACTCTCTTAAGGTAGGAGTAACATTGACTGTCTTAAGGTTGGAGTAACATTGACTCTCTTAACGTTGGAGTAACATTGACTCTATTAAGGTTGGAGTAACATTGACTCTCTTAAGGTGGGAGTAACATTGACTCTCTTAAGGGGGGAGTAACATTGATTCTCTTAAGGTGGGAGTAACATTGACTCTCTTATGTTTGGAGTAACATTGACTCTCTTAAGGTTGGAGTAACATTGACTCTCTTAAGGTTGGAGTGACATTGACTCTCAAGGTTGGAGTAACATTGACTTTCTTAAGGTTGGAGTAACATTGACTCTATTAAGGTTGGAGTAACATTGACTCTCTTGAGGTTGGAGTAACATTGACTCTCTTAAGGTGGGAGTAACATTGACTCTCTTAAGGTTGGAGTAACATTGACTCTCTTAAGGTGGGAGTAACATTGACTCTCTTAAGGTGGGAGTAACATTGACTCTCTTAAGGTGGGAGTAACATTGACTCTCTCGAGGTTGTAGTAACATTGACTCTCTTAAGGTGGGAGAAACATTGACTCTCTCAAGGTGGGAGTAACATTGACTCTCTTAAGGTTGGAGTAACATTGACTCTCTCGAGGTTGGAGTAACATTGACTCTCTTAAGGTGGGAGTAACATTGACTCTCTTAAGGTGGGAGTAACATTGACTCTCTTAAGGTGGGAGTAACATTGACTCTCTTAATGTGGGAGTAACATTGACTCTCTTATGGTTGGAGTAACCTTGACTCTCTTAAGGTGGGAGTAACATTGACTCTCTTAAGGTTGGAGTAACATTGACTTTTTTAAGGTTGGAGTAACATTGGCTCTCTTAAGGTGGGAGCAACATTGACTCTCTTAAGTTGGGAGTAACATTGACTCTCTTAAGGTTGGAGTAACATTGACTCTCTTAAGGTTGGAGTAACATTGACTCTCTTAAGGTGGGAGTAACATTGACTCTCTTAAGGTTGGAGTAACATTCACTGTCTTAAGGTTGGAGTAACATTGACTCTCTTAAGGTGGGAGTAACATTGACTCTATTAAGGTTGGAGTAACATTGACTCTCTTAAGGTGGGAGTAACATTGACTCTCTTAAGGTGGGAGTAACATTGACTCTCTTATGTTTGGAGTAACATTGACTCTCTTAAGGTTGGAGTAACCTTGACTCTCTTAAGGTGGGAGTAACATTGACTCTCTTAAGGGGGGAGTAACATTGACTCTCTTAAGGTTGGAGTAACATTGACTCTCTTAAGATGGGAGTAACATTGACTCTCTTAAGGTGGGAGTAACATTGACTCTCTTAAGGTTGGAGTAACATTGACTTTTTTAAGGTTGGAGTAACATTGGCTCTCTTAAGGTGGGAGCAACATTGACTCTCTTAAGTTGGGAGTAACATTGACTCTCTTAAGGTTGGAGTAACATTGACTCTCTTAAGGTTGGAGTAACATTGACTCTCTTAAGGTGGGAGTAACATTGACTCTCTTAAGGTTGGCGTAACATTGACTCTCTTAAGGTGGGAGTAACATTGACTCTCTTAAGGTGGGAGTAACATTGACTCTCTTAAGGTTGGAGTAACATTCACTGTCTTAAGGTTGGAGTAACATTGACTCTCTTAACGTTGGAGTAACATTGACTCTATTAAGGTTGGAGTAACATTGACTCTCTTAAGGTGGGAGTAACATTGACTCTCTTAAGGGGGGAGTAACATTGACTCTCTTAAGGTGGGAGTAACATTGACTCTCTTATGTTTGGAGTAACATTGACTCTCTTAAGGTTGGAGTAACATTGACTCTCTTAAGGTTGGAGTGACATTGACTCTCAAGGTTGGAGTAACATTGACTTTCTTAAGGTTGGAGTAACATTGACTCTATTAAGGTTGGAGTAACATTGACTCTCTTGAGGTTGGAGTAACATTGACTCTCTTAAGGTGGGAGTAACATTGACTCTCTTAAGGTTGGAGTAACATTGACTCTCTTAAGGTGGGAGTAACATTGACTCTCTTAAGGTGGGAGTAACATTGACTCTCTTAAGGTGGGAGTAACATTGACTCTCTCGAGGTTGTAGTAACATTGACTCTCTTAAGGTGGGAGAAACATTGACTCTCTTAAGGTGGGAGTAACATTGACTCTCTTAAGGTTGGAGTAACATTGACTCTCTCGAGGTTGGAGTAACATTGACTCTCTTAAGGTGGGAGTAACATTGACTCTCTTAAGGTGGGAGTAACATTGACTCTCTTAAGGTGGGAGTAACATTGACTCTCTTAATGTGGGAGTAACATTGACTCTCTTATGGTTGGAGTAACCTTGACTCTCTTAAGGTGGGAGTAACATTGACTCTCTTAAGGTTGGAGTAACATTGACTTTTTTAAGGTTGGAGTAACATTGGCTCTCTTAAGGTGGGAGCAACATTGACTCTCTTAAGTTGGGAGTAACATTGACTCTCTTAAGGTTGGAGTAACATTGACTCTCTTAAGGTTGGAGTAACATTGACTCTCTTAAGGTGGGAGTAACATTGACTCTCTTAAGGTTGGAGTAACATTCACTGTCTTAAGGTTGGAGTAACATTGACTCTCTTAAGGTGGGAGTAACATTGACTCTATTAAGGTTGGAGTAACATTGACTCTCTTAAGGTGGGAGTAACATTGACTCTCTTAAGGTGGGAGTAACATTGACTCTCTTATGTTTGGAGTAACATTGACTCTCTTAAGGTTGGAGTAACATTGACTCTCTTAAGGTTGGAGTGACATTGACTCTCAAGGTTGGAGTAACATTGACTTTCTTAAGGTTGCAGTAACATTGACTCTATTAAGGTTGGAGTAACATTGACTCTCTTGAGGTTGGAGTAACATTGACTCTCTTAAGGTGGGAGTAACATTGACTCTCTTAAGGTTGGAGTAACATTGACTCTCTTAAGGTGGGAGTAACATTGACTCTCTTAAGGTGGGAGTAACATTGACTCTCTTAAGGTGGGAGTAACATTGACTCTCTCGAGGTTGTAGTAACATTGACTCTCTTAAGGTGGGAGTAACATTGACTCTCTTAAGGTTGGAGTAACATTGACTCTCTTAAGGTTGGAGTAACATTGACTCTCTTAACGTTGGAGTAACATTGACTCTATTAAGGTTGGAGTAACATTGACTCTCTTAAGGTGGGAGTACCATTGACTCTCTTAAGGTGGGAGTAACATTGACTCTCTTATGTTTGGAGTAACATTGACTCTCTTAAGGTTGGAGTAACATTGACTCTCTTAAGGTGGGAGTAACATTGACTCTCTTAAGGTTGGAGTAACATTGACTCTTTTAAGGTGGGAGTAACATTGACTCTCTTAAGGTGGGAGTAACCTTGACTCTTTAAAGGTGGGAGTAACATTGACTCTCTTAAGGTGGGAGTAACATTGACTCTCTTAAGGTAGGAGTAACATTGACTCTCTTAAGGTGGGAGTAACATTGACTCTCTTAAGGTGGGAGTAACATTGACTCTCTTAAGGTTGGAGTAACATTGACTCTCTTAAGGTGGGAGTAACATTGACTCTCTTAAGGTGGGAGTAACATTGACTCTCTTAAGGTGGGAGTAACATTGACTCACTTAAGGTTGGAGTAACATTGACTCTTTTAAGGTGGGAGTAACATTGACTCTCTTAAGGTGGGAGTAACCTTGACTCTTTTAAGGTAGGAGTAACATTGACTCTCTTAAGGTGGGAGTAACATTGACTCTCTTAAGATGGGAGTAACATTGACTCTCTTAAGGTGGGAGTAACATTGACTCTCTTAAGGTGGGAGTAACATTGACTCTCTTAAGGGGGGAGTAACATTGACTCTCTTAAGGTGGGAGTAACATTGACTCTCTTAAGGTGGGAGTAACATTGACTCTCTTAAGGTGGGAGTAACATTGACTCTTTTAAGGTGGGAGTAATATTGACTCTCTTAAGGTGGGAGTAACATTGACTCTCTTAAGGTTTTAGTAACATTGACTCTCTTAAGGTTGGAGTAACATTGACTCTCTTAAGGTTTCAGTAACATTGACTCTCTTATGGTTGGAGTAACCTTGACTCTCTTAAGGTGGGAGTAACATTGACTCTCTTAAGGTTGGAGTAACATTGACTTTTTTAAGGTTGGAGTAACATTGGCTCTCTTAAGGTGGGAGCAACATTGACTCTCTTAAGTTGGGAGTAACATTGACTCTCTTAAGGTTGGAGTAACATTGACTCTCTTAAGGTTGGAGTAACATTGACTCTCTTAAGGTGGGAGTAACATTGACTCTCTTAAGGTTGGCGTAACATTGACTCTCTTAAGGTGGGAGTAACATTGACTCTCTTAAGGTGGGAGTAACATTGACTCTCTTAAGGTGGGAGTAACATTGACTCTCTTAAGGTTTTAGTAACATTGACTCTCTTAAGGTTGGAGTAACAATGACTCTCTTAAGGTTTTAGTAACATTGACTCTCTTAAGGTTGGAGTAACATTGACTCTCTTAAGGTTGGAGTAACATTGACTCTATTAAGGTTGGAGTAACATTGACTCTCTTGAGGTTGGAGTAACATTGACTCTCTTAAGGTGGGAGTAACATTGACTCTCTTAAGGTTGGAGTAACATTGACTCTCTTAAGGTGGGAGTAACATTGACTCTCTTAAGGTGGGAGTAACATTGACTCTCTTAAGGTGGGAGTAACATTGACTCTCTTAAGGTTGGAGTAACATTCACTGTCTTAAGGTGGGAGTAACATTGACTCTCTTATGGTTGGAGTAACATTGACTACTTTAAGGTGGGAGTAACATTGACTCTCTTAAGGGGGGAGTAACATTGACTCTCTTAAGGTGGGAGTAACATTGACTCTCTTATGTTTGGAGTAACATTGACTCTCTTAAGGTTGGAGTAACATTGACTCTCTTAAGGTTGGAGTGACATTGACTCTCAAGGTTGGAGTAACATTGACTTTCTTAAGGTTGGAGTAACATTGACTCTATTAAGGTTGGAGTAACATTGACTCTCTTGAGGTTGGAGTAACATTGACTCTCTTAAGGTGGGAGTAACATTGACTCTCTTAAGGTTGGAGTAACATTGACTCTCTTAAGGTGGGAGTAACATTGACTCTCTTAAGGTGGGAGTAACATTGACTCTCTTAAGGTGGGAGTAACATTGACTCTCTCGAGGTTGTAGTAACATTGACTCTCTTAAGGTGGGAGAAACATTGACTCTCTTAAGGTGGGAGTAACATTGACTCTCTTAAGGTTGGAGTAACATTGACTCTCTCGAGGTTGGAGTAACATTGACTCTCTTAAGGTGGGAGTAACATTGACTCTCTTAAGGTGGGAGTAACATTGACTCTCTTAAGGTGGGAGTAACATTGACTCTCTTAATGTGGGAGTAACATTGACTCTCTTATGGTTGGAGTAACCTTGACTCTCTTAAGGTGGGAGTAACATTGACTCTCTTAAGGTTGGAGTAACATTGACTTTTTTAAGGTTGGAGTAACATTGGCTCTCTTAAGGTGGGAGCAACATTGACTCTCTTAAGTTGGGAGTAACATTGACTCTCTTAAGGTTGGAGTAACATTGACTCTCTTAAGGTTGGAGTAACATTGACTCTCTTAAGGTGGGAGTAACATTGACTCTCTTAAGGTTGGAGTAACATTCACTGTCTTAAGGTTGGAGTAACATTGACTCTCTTAAGGTGGGAGTAACATTGACTCTATTAAGGTTGGAGTAACATTGACTCTCTTAAGGTGGGAGTAACATTGACTCTCTTAAGGTGGGAGTAACATTGACTCTCTTAAGGTTGGAGTAACATTGACTCTCTTAAGGTTGGAGTGACATTGACTCTCAAGGTTGGAGTAACATTGACTTTCTTAAGGTTGCAGTAACATTGACTCTATTAAGGTTGGAGTAACATTGACTCTCTTGAGGTTGGAGTAACATTGACTCTCTTAAGGTGGGAGTAACATTGACTCTCTTAAGGTTGGAGTAACATTGACTCTCTTAAGGTGGGAGTAACATTGACTCTCTTAAGGTGGGAGTAACATTGACTCTCTCGAGGTTGTAGTAACATTGACTCTCTTAAGGTGGGAGTAACATTGACTCTCTTAAGGTTGGAGTAACATTGACTCTCTTAAGGTGGGAGTAACATTGACTCTCTTGAGGTTGGAGTAACATTGACTCTCTTAAGGTGGGAGTAACATTGACTCTCTTAAGGTTGGAGTAACCTTGACTCTCTTAAGGTGGGAGTAACATTGACTCTCTTAAGGTTGGAGTAACATTGACTTTTTTAAGGTTGGAGTAACATTGGCTCTCTTAAGGTGGGAGCAACATTGACTCTCTTAAGTTGGGAGTAACATTGACTCTCTTAAGGTTGGAGTAACATTGACTCTCTTAAGGTTGGAGTAACATTGACTCTCTTAAGGTGGGAGTAACATTGACTCTCTTAAGGTTGGAGTAACATTCACTGTCTTAAGGTTGGAGTAACATTGACTCTCTTAACGTTGGAGTAACATTGACTCTATTAAGGTTGGAGTAACATTGACTCTCTTAAGGTGGGAGTAACATTGACTTTCTTAAGGTGGGAGTAACATTGACTCTCTTATGTTTGGAGTAACATTGACTCTCTTAAGGTTGGAGTAACATTGACTCTCTTAAGGTTGGAGTGACATTGACTCTCAAGGTTGGAGTAACATTGACTTTCTTAAGGTTGGAGTAACATTGACTCTATTAAGGTTGGAGTAACATTGACTCTCTTGAGGTTGGAGTAACATTGACTCTCTTAAGGTGGGAGTAACATTGACTCTCTTAAGGTTGGAGTAACATTGACTCTCTTAAGGTGGGAGTAACATTGACTCTCTTAAGGTGGGAGTAACATTGACTCTCTTAAGGTGGGAGTAACATTGACTCTCTCGAGGTTGTAGTAACATTGACTCTCTTAAGGTGGGAGTAACATTGACTCTCTTAAGGTTGGAGTAACATTGACTCTCTTACGGTTGGAGTAACATTGACTCTCTTAACGTTGGAGTAACATTGACTCTATTAAGGTTGGAGTAACATTGACTCTCTTAAGGTGGGAGTAACATTGACTCTCTTATGTTTGGAGTAACATTGACTCTCTTAAGGTTGGAGTAACATTGACTCTCTTAAGGTGGGAGTAACATTGACTCTCTTAAGGTTGGAGTAACATTGACTCTTTTAAGGTGGGAGTAACATTGACTCTCTTAAGGTGGGAGTAACCTTGACTCTTTTAAGGTGGGAGTAACATTGACTCTCTTAAGGTGGGAGTAACATTGACTCTCTTAAGGTAGGAGTAACATTGACTATCTTAAGGTGGGAGTAACATTGACTCTCTTAAGGTGGGAGTAACATTGACTCTCTTAAGGTTGGAGTAACCTTGACTCTCTTAAGGTGGGAGTAACATTGACTCTCTTAAGGGGGGAGTAACATTGACTCTCTTAAGGTTGGAGTAACATTGACTCTCTTAAGATGGGAGTAACATTGACTCTCTTAAGGTGGGAGTAACATTGACTCTCTTAAGGTTGGAGTAACATTGACTTTTTTAAGGTTGGAGTAACATTGGCTCTCTTAAGGTGGGAGCAACATTGACTCTCTTAAGTTGGGAGTAACATTGACTCTCTTAAGGTTGGAGTAACATTGACTCTCTTAAGGTTGGAGTAACATTGACTCTCTTAAGGTGGGAGTAACATTGACTCTCTTAAGGTTGGCGTAACATTGACTCTCTTAAGGTGGGAGTAACATTGACTCTCTTAAGGTGGGAGTAACATTGACTCTCTTAAGGTTGGAGTAACATTCACTGTCTTAAGGTTGGAGTAACATTGACTCTCTTAACGTTGGAGTAACATTGACTCTATTAAGGTTGGAGTAACATTGACTCTCTTAAGGTGGGAGTAACATTGACTCTCTTAAGGGGGGAGTAACATTGACTCTCTTAAGGTGGGAGTAACATTGACTCTCTTATGTTTGGAGTAACATTGACTCTCTTAAGGTTGGAGTAACATTGACTCTCTTAAGGTTGGAGTGACATTGACTCTCAAGGTTGGAGTAACATTGACTTTCTTAAGGTTGGAGTAACATTGACTCTATTAAGGTTGGAGTAACATTGACTCTCTTGAGGTTGGAGTAACATTGACTCTCTTAAGGTGGGAGTAACATTGACTCTCTTAAGGTTGGAGTAACATTGACTCTCTTAAGGTGGGAGTAACATTGACTCTCTTAAGGTGGGAGTAACATTGACTCTCTTAAGGTGGGAGTAACATTGACTCTCTCGAGGTTGTAGTAACATTGACTCTCTTAAGGTGGGAGAAACATTGACTCTCTTAAGGTGGGAGTAACATTGACTCTCTTAAGGTTGGAGTAACATTGACTCTCTCGAGGTTGGAGTAACATTGACTCTCTTAAGGTGGGAGTAACATTGACTCTCTTAAGGTGGGAGTAACATTGACTCTCTTAAGGTGGGAGTAACATTGACTCTCTTAATGTGGGAGTAACATTGACTCTCTTATGGTTGGAGTAACCTTGACTCTCTTAAGGTGGGAGTAACATTGACTCTCTTAAGGTTGGAGTAACATTGACTTTTTTAAGGTTGGAGTAACATTGGCTCTCTTAAGGTGGGAGCAACATTGACTCTCTTAAGTTGGGAGTAACATTGACTCTCTTAAGGTTGGAGTAACATTGACTCTCTTAAGGTTGGAGTAACATTGACTCTCTTAAGGTGGGAGTAACATTGACTCTCTTAAGGTTGGAGTAACATTCACTGTCTTAAGGTTGGAGTAACATTGACTCTCTTAAGGTGGGAGTAACATTGACTCTATTAAGGTTGGAGTAACATTGACTCTCTTAAGGTGGGAGTAACATTGACTCTCTTAAGGTGGGAGTAACATTGACTCTCTTATGTTTGGAGTAACATTGACTCTCTTAAGGTTGGAGTAACATTGACTCTCTTAAGGTTGGAGTGACATTGACTCTCAAGGTTGGAGTAACATTGACTTTCTTAAGGTTGCAGTAACATTGACTCTATTAAGGTTGGAGTAACATTGACTCTCTTGAGGTTGGAGTAACATTGACTCTCTTAAGGTGGGAGTAACATTGACTCTCTTAAGGTTGGAGTAACATTGACTCTCTTAAGGTGGGAGTAACATTGACTCTCTTAAGGTGGGAGTAACATTGACTCTCTTAAGGTGGGAGTAACATTGACTCTCTCGAGGTTGTAGTAACATTGACTCTCTTAAGGTGGGAGTAACATTGACTCTCTTAAGGTTGGAGTAACATTGACTCTCTTAAGGTTGGAGTAACATTGACTCTCTTAACGTTGGAGTAACATTGACTCTATTAAGGTTGGAGTAACATTGACTCTCTTAAGGTGGGAGTACCATTGACTCTCTTAAGGTGGGAGTAACATTGACTCTCTTATGTTTGGAGTAACATTGACTCTCTTAAGGTTGGAGTAACATTGACTCTCTTAAGGTGGGAGTAACATTGACTCTCTTAAGGTTGGAGTAACATTGACTCTTTTAAGGTGGGAGTAACATTGACTCTCTTAAGGTGGGAGTAACCTTGACTCTTTAAAGGTGGGAGTAACATTGACTCTCTTAAGGTGGGAGTAACATTGACTCTCTTAAGGTAGGAGTAACATTGACTCTCTTAAGGTGGGAGTAACATTGACTCTCTTAAGGTGGGAGTAACATTGACTCTCTTAAGGTTGGAGTAACATTGACTCTCTTAAGGTGGGAGTAACATTGACTCTCTTAAGGTGGGAGTAACATTGACTCTCTTAAGGTGGGAGTAACATTGACTCACTTAAGGTTGGAGTAACATTGACTCTTTTAAGGTGGGAGTAACATTGACTCTCTTAAGGTGGGAATAACCTTGACTCTTTTAAGGTGGGAGTAACATTGACTCTCTTAAGGTGGGAGTAACATTGACTCTCTTAAGGTGGGAGTAACATTGACTCTCTTAAGGTGGGAGTAACATTGACTCTCTTAAGGTGGGAGTAACATTGACTCTCTTAAGGGGGGAGTAACATTGACTCTCTTAAGGTGGGAGTAACATTGACTCTCTTAAGGTGGGAGTAACATTGACTCTCTTAAGGTGGGAGTAACATTGACTCTTTTAAGGTGGGAGTAATATTGACTCTCTTAAGGTGGGAGTAACATTGACTCTCTTAAGGTTTTAGTAACATTGACTCTCTTAAGGTTGGAGTAACATTGACTCTCTTAAGGTTTCAGTAACATTGACTCTCTTATGGTTGGAGTAACCTTGACTCTCTTAAGGTGGGAGTAACATTGACTCTCTTAAGGTTGGAGTAACATTGACTTTTTTAAGGTTGGAGTAACATTGGCTCTCTTAAGGTGGGAGCAACATTGACTCTCTTAAGTTGGGAGTAACATTGACTCTCTTAAGGTTGGAGTAACATTGACTCTCTTAAGGTTGGAGTAACATTGACTCTCTTAAGGTGGGAGTAACATTGACTCTCTTAAGGTTGGCGTAACATTGACTCTCTTAAGGTGGGAGTAACATTGACTCTCTTAAGGTGGGAGTAACATTGACTCTCTTAAGGTGGGAGTAACATTGACTCTCTTAAGGTTTTAGTAACATTGACTCTCTTAAGGTTGGAGTAACAATGACTCTCTTAAGGTTTTAGTAACATTGACTCTCTTAAGGTTGGAGTAACATTGACTCTCTTAAGGTTGGAGTAACATTGACTCTATTAAGGTTGGAGTAACATTGACTCTCTTGAGGTTGGAGTAACATTGACTCTCTTAAGGTGGGAGTAACATTGACTCTCTTAAGGTTGGAGTAACATTGACTCTCTTAAGGTGGGAGTAACATTGACTCTCTTAAGGTGGGAGTAACATTGACTCTCTTAAGGTGGGAGTAACATTGACTCTCTTATGTTTGGAGTAACATTGACTCTCTTAAGGTTGGAGTAACATTGACTCTCTTAAGTTTGGAGTAACATTGACTCTCTTAAGGTGGGAGTAACATTGACTCTCTTAAGGTTTTAGTAACATTGACTCTCTTAAGGTTGGAGTAACATTCACTGTCTTAAGGTGGGAGTAACATTGACTCTCTTATGGTTGGAGTAACATTGACTACTTTAAGGTGGGAGTAACATTGACTCTCTTAAGGGGAGAGTAACATTGACTCTCTTAAGGTTGGAGTAACATTGACTCTCTTGAGGTTGGAGTAACATTGACTCTCTTAAGGTGGGAGTAACATTGACTCTCTTAAGGTTTTAGTAACATTGACTCTCTTAAGGTTGGAGTAACAATGACTCTCTTAAGGTTTTAGTAACATTGACTCTCTTAAGGTTGGAGTAACATTGACTCTCTTAAGGTTGGAGTAACATTGACTCTATTAAGGTTGGAGTAACATTGACTCTCTTGAGGTTGGAGTAACATTGACTCTCTTAAGGTGGGAGTAACATTGACTCTCTTAAGGTTGGAGTAACATTGACTCTCTTAAGGTGGGAGTAACATTGACTCTCTTAAGGTGGGAGTAACATTGACTCTCTTAAGGTGGGAGTAACATTGACTCTCTTATGTTTGGAGTAACATTGACTCTCTTAAGGTTGGAGTAACATTGACTCTCTTAAGTTTGGAGTAACATTGACTCTCTTAAGGTGGGAGTAACATTGACTCTCTTAAGGTTTTAGTAACATTGACTCTCTTAAGGTTGGAGTAACATTCACTGTCTTAAGGTGGGAGTAACATTGACTCTCTTATGGTTGGAGTAACATTGACTACTTTAAGGTGGGAGTAACATTGACTCTCTTAAGGGGAGAGTAACATTGACTCTCTTAAGGTTGGAGTAACATTGACTCTCTTGAGGTTGGAGTAACATTGACTCTCTTAAGGTGGGAGTAACATTGACTCTCTTAAGGTTTTAGTAACATTGACTCTCTTAAGGTTGGATTAACATTGACTCTCTTAAGGTGGGAGTAACATTGACTCTCTTAAGGTGGGAGTAACATTGACTCTCTAAAGGTGGGAGTAACATTGACTCTCTTAAGGTGGGAGTAACATTGACTCTCTAAAGGTGGGAGTAACATTGACTCTCTTGAGTTTGGAGTAACATTGACTCTCTTAAGGTGGGAGTAACATTGACTCTCTTAAGGTTGGAGTAACATTGACTCTCTTAAGGTGGGAGTAACATTGACTCTATTAAGGTGGGAGTAACATTGACTTTCTTAATGTGGGAGTAACATTGACTCTCTTATGGTTGGAGTAACATTGACTCTCTTAAGGTGGGAGTAACATTGACTCTCTTATGGTTGGAGTAACATTGACTACTTTAAGGTGGGAGTAACATTTACTCTCTTAAGGGGGGAGTAACATTGACTCTCTTAAGGTTGGAGTAACATTGACTCTCTTAAGATGGGAGTAACATTGACTCTCTTAAGGTTGGAGTAACATTGACTCTCTTAAGGTGGGAGTAACATTGACTCTCTTAAGGTGGGAGTAACATTGACTCTCTTAAGGTGGGAGTAACATTGACTCACTTAAGGTTGGAGTAACATTGACTCTCTTAAGGTTGGAGTAACATTGACTCTCTTAAGGTGGGAGTAACATTGACTCTCTTAAGGTTGGCGTAACATTGACTCTCTTAAGGTGGGAGTAACATTGACTCTCTTAAGGTGGGAGTAACATTGACTCTCTTAAGGTGGGAGTAACATTGACTCTCTTAAGGTTTTAGTAACATTGACTCTCTTAAGGTTGGAGTAACAATGACTCTCTTAAGGTTTTAGTAACATTGACTCTCTTAAGGTTGGAGTAACATTGACTCTCTTAAGGTTGGAGTAACATTGACTCTATTAAGGTTGGAGTAACATTGACTCTCTTGAGGTTGGAGTAACATTGACTCTCTTAAGGTGGGAGTAACATTGACTCTCTTAAGGTTGGAGTAACATTGACTCTCTTAAGGTGGGAGTAACATTGACTCTCTTAAAGTGGGAGTAACATTGACTCTCTTAAGGTGGGAGTAACATTGACTCTCTTAAGGTGGGAGTAACATTGACTCTCTTAAGGTTTTAGTAACATTGACTCTCTTAAGGTTGGATTATCATTGACTATCTTAAGGTTGGAGTAACATTGACTCTCTTAAGGTTGGAGTAACATTGACTCTCTTAATGTGGGAGTAACATTGACTCTCTTAAGGTGGGAGTAACATTGACTCTCTTGAGGTTGGAGTAACATTGACTCTCTTAAGGTGGGAGTAACATTGACTCTCTTAAGGTTGGAGTAACATTGACTCTCTTAAGGTGGGAGTAACATTGACTCTTTTAAGGTGGGAGTAATATTGACTCTCTTAAGGTGGGAGTAACATTGACTCTCTTAAGGTTTTAGTAACATTGACTCTCTTAAGGTTGGAGTAACATTGACTCTCTTAAGGTTTCAGTAACATTGACTCTCTTATGGTTGGAGTAACCTTGACTCTCTTAAGGTGGGAGTAACATTGACTCTCTTAAGGTTGGAGTAACATTGACTTTTTTAAGGTTGGAGTAACATTGGCTCTCTTAAGGTGGGAGCAACATTGACTCTCTTAAGTTGGGAGTAACATTGACTCTCTTAAGGTTGGAGTAACATTGACTCTCTTAAGGTTGGAGTAACATTGACTCTCTTAAGGTGGGAGTAACATTGACTCTCTTAAGGTTGGCGTAACATTGACTCTCTTAAGGTGGGAGTAACATTGACTCTCTTAAGGTGGGAGTAACATTGACTCTCTTAAGGTTTTAGTAACATTGACTCTCTTAAGGTTGGAGTAACAATGACTCTCTTAAGGTTTTAGTAACATTGACTCTCTTAAGGTTGGAGTAACATTGACTCTCTTAAGGTTGGAGTAACAGTGACTCTATTAAGGTTGGAGTAACATTGACTCTCTTGAGGTTGGAGTAACATTGACTCTCTTAAGGTGGGAGTAACATTGACTCTCTTAAGGTGGGAGTAACATTGACTCTCTTAAGGTTGGAGTAACATTGACTCTCTTAAGGTGGGAGTAACATTGACTCTCTTAAGGTGGGAGTAACATTGACTCTCTTAAGGTGGGAGTAACATTGACTCACTTAAGGTTGGAGTAACATTGACTCTTTTAAGGTGGGAGTAACATTGACTCTCTTAAGGTGGGAGTAACCTTGACTCTTTTAAGGTGGGAGTAACATTGACTCTCTTAAGGTGGGAGTAACATTGACTCTCTTAAGGTGGGAGTAACATTGACTCTCTTAAGGTGGGAGTAACATTGACTCTCTTAAGGTGGGAGTAACATTGACTCTCTTAAGGGGGGAGTAACATTGACTCTCTTAAGGTGGGAGTAACATTGACTCTCTTAAGGTGGGAGTAACATTGACTCTCTTAAGGTGGGAGTAACATTGACTCTTTTAAGGTGGGAGTAATATTGACTCTCTTAAGGTGGGAGTAACATTGACTCTCTTAAGGTTTTAGTAACATTGACTCTCTTAAGGTTGGAGTAACATTGACTCTCTTAAGGTTTCAGTAACATTGACTCTCTTATGGTTGGAGTAACCTTGACTCTCTTAAGGTGGGAGTAACATTGACTCTCTTAAGGTTGGAGTAACATTGACTTTTTTAAGGTTGGAGTAACATTGGCTCTCTTAAGGTGGGAGCAACATTGACTCTCTTAAGTTGGGAGTAACATTGACTCTCTTAAGGTTGGAGTAACATTGACTCTCTTAAGGTTGGAGTAACATTGACTCTCTTAAGGTGGGAGTAACATTGACTCTCTTAAGGTTGGCGTAATATTGACTCTCTTAAGGTGGGAGTAACATTGACTCTCTTAAGGTGGGAGTAACATTGACTCCCTTAAGGTTTTAGTAACATTGACTCTCTTAAGGTGGGAGTAACATTGACTCTCTTAAGGTGGGAGTAACATTGACTCTCTTAAGGTGGGAGTAACATTGACTCTCTTGAGGTTGGAGTAACATTGACTCTCTTAAGGTGGGAGTAACATTGACTCTCTTAAGGTTGGAGTAACATTGACTCTCTTAAGGTGGGAGTAACATTGACTCTCTTAAGGTTGGAGTAACATTCACTGTCTTAACGTTGGAGTAACATTGACTCTCTTAACGTTGGAGTAACATTAACTCTCTTAAGGTGGGAGTAACATTGACTCTCTTAAGGTGGGAGTAACATTGACTCTCTTAAGGTTGGAGTAACATTGACTCTCTTGAGGTTGGAGTAACATTGACTCTCTTAAGGTGGGAGTAACATTGACTCTCTTAAGGTTGGAGTAACATTGACTCTCTTAAGGTTGGAGTAACATTGACTCTCTTAACGTTGGAGTAACATTGACTCTATTAAGGTTGGAGTAACATTGACTCTCTTAAGGTGGGAGTAACATTGACTCTCTTAAGGTGGGAGTAACATTGACTCTCTTATGTTTGGAGTAACATTGACTCTCTTAAGGTTGGAGTAACATTGACTCTCTTAAGGTGGGAGTAACATTGACTCTCTTAAGGTTGGAGTAACATTGACTCTTTTAAGGTGGGAGTAACATTGACTCTCTTAAGGTGGGAGTAACCTTGACTCTTTTAAGGTGGGAGTAACATTGACTCTCTTAAGGTGGGAGTAACATTGACTCTCTTAAGGTAGGAGTAACATTGACTATCTTAAGGTGGGAGTAACATTGACTCTCTTAAGGTGGGAGTAACATTGACTCTCTTAAGGTTGGAGTAACCTTGACTCTCTTAAGGTGGGAGTAACATTGACTCTTCTAAGGGGGGAGTAACATTGACTCTCTTAAGGTTGGAGTAACATTGACTCTCTTAAGATGGGAGTAACATTGACTCTCTTAAGGTGGGAGTAACATTGACTCTCTTAAGGTTGGAGTAACATTGACTTTTTTAAGGTTGGAGTAACATTGGCTCTCTTAAGGTGGGAGCAACATTGACTCTCTTAAGTTGGGAGTAACATTGACTCTCTTAAGGTTGGAGTAACATTGACTCTCTTAAGGTTGGAGTAACATTGACTCTCTTAAGGTGGGAGTAACATTGACTCTCTTAAGGTTGGCGTAACATTGACTCTCTTAAGGTGGGAGTAACATTGACTCTCTTAAGGTGGGAGTAACATTGACTCTCTTAAGGTTGGAGTAACATTCACTGTCTTAAGGTTGGAGTAACATTGACTCTCTTAACGTTGGAGTAACATTGACTCTCTTAAGGTTGGAGTAACATTGACTCTCTTAAGATGGGAGTAACATTGACTCTCTTAAGGTTGGAGTAACATTGACTCTCTTAAGGTGGGAGTAACATTGACTCTCTTAAGGTGGGAGTAACATTGACTCTCTTAAGGTGGGAGTAACATTGACTCACTTAAGGTTGGAGTAACATTGACTCTCTTAAGGTTGGAGTAACATTGACTCTCTTAAGGTGGGAGTAACATTGACTCTCTTAAGGTTGGCGTAACATTGACTCTCTTAAGGTGGGAGTAACATTGACTCTCTTAAGGTGGGAGTAACATTGACTCTCTTAAGGTGGGAGTAACATTGACTCTCTTAAGGTTTTAGTAACATTGACTCTCTTAAGGTTGGAGTAACAATGACTCTCTTAAGGTTTTAGTAACATTGACTCTCTTAAGGTTGGAGTAACATTGACTCTCTTAAGGTTGGAGTAACATTGACTCTATTAAGGTTGGAGTAACATTGACTCTCTTGAGGTTGGAGTAACATTGACTCTCTTAAGGTGGGAGTAACATTGACTCTCTTAAGGTTGGAGTAACATTGACTCTCTTAAGGTGGGAGTAACATTGACTCTCTTAAAGTGGGAGTAACATTGACTCTCTTAAGGTGGGAGTAACATTGACTCTCTTAAGGTGGGAGTAACATTGACTCTCTTAAGGTTTTAGTAACATTGACTCTCTTAAGGTTGGATTATCATTGACTATCTTAAGGTTGGAGTAACATTGACTCTCTTAAGGTTGGAGTAACATTGACTCTCTTAATGTGGGAGTAACATTGACTCTCTTAAGGTGGGAGTAACATTGACTCTCTTGAGGTTGGAGTAACATTGACTCTCTTAAGGTGGGAGTAACATTGACTCTCTTAAGGTTGGAGTAACATTGACTCTCTTAAGGTGGGAGTAACATTGACTCTTTTAAGGTGGGAGTAATATTGACTCTCTTAAGGTGGGAGTAACATTGACTCTCTTAAGGTTTTAGTAACATTGACTCTCTTAAGGTTGGAGTAACATTGACTCTCTTAAGGTTTCAGTAACATTGACTCTCTTATGGTTGGAGTAACCTTGACTCTCTTAAGGTGGGAGTAACATTGACTCTCTTAAGGTTGGAGTAACATTGACTTTTTTAAGGTTGGAGTAACATTGGCTCTCTTAAGGTGGGAGCAACATTGACTCTCTTAAGTTGGGAGTAACATTGACTCTCTTAAGGTTGGAGTAACATTGACTCTCTTAAGGTTGGAGTAACATTGACTCTCTTAAGGTGGGAGTAACATTGACTCTCTTAAGGTTGGCGTAACATTGACTCTCTTAAGGTGGGAGTAACATTGACTCTCTTAAGGTGGGAGTAACATTGACTCTCTTAAGGTTTTAGTAACATTGACTCTCTTAAGGTTGGAGTAACAATGACTCTCTTAAGGTTTTAGTAACATTGACTCTCTTAAGGTTGGAGTAACATTGACTCTCTTAAGGTTGGAGTAACATTGACTCTATTAAGGTTGGAGTAACATTGACTCTCTTGAGGTTGGAGTAACATTGACTCTCTTAAGGTGGGAGTAACATTGACTCTCTTAAGGTGGGAGTAACATTGACTCTCTTAAGGTTGGAGTAACATTGACTCTCTTAAGGTGGGAGTAACATTGACTCTCTTAAGGTGGGAGTAACATTGACTCTCTTAAGGTGGGAGTAACATTGACTCACTTAAGGTTGGAGTAACATTGACTCTTTTAAGGTGGGAGTAACATTGACTCTCTTAAGGTGGGAGTAACCTTGACTCTTTTAAGGTGGGAGTAACATTGACTCTCTTAAGGTGGGAGTAACATTGACTCTCTTAAGGTGGGAGTAACATTGACTCTCTTAAGGTGGGAGTAACATTGACTCTCTTAAGGTGGGAGTAACATTGACTCTCTTAAGGGGGGAGTAACATTGACTCTCTTAAGGTGGGAGTAACATTGACTCTCTTAAGGTGGGAGTAACATTGACTCTCTTAAGGTGGGAGTAACATTGACTCTTTTAAGGTGGGAGTAATATTGACTCTCTTAAGGTGGGAGTAACATTGACTCTCTTAAGGTTTTAGTAACATTGACTCTCTTAAGGTTGGAGTAACATTGACTCTCTTAAGGTTTCAGTAACATTGACTCTCTTATGGTTGGAGTAACCTTGACTCTCTTAAGGTGGGAGTAACATTGACTCTCTTAAGGTTGGAGTAACATTGACTTTTTTAAGGTTGGAGTAACATTGGCTCTCTTAAGGTGGGAGCAACATTGACTCTCTTAAGTTGGGAGTAACATTGACTCTCTTAAGGTTGGAGTAACATTGACTCTCTTAAGGTTGGAGTAACATTGACTCTCTTAAGGTGGGAGTAACATTGACTCTCTTAAGGTTGGCGTAATATTGACTCTCTTAAGGTGGGAGTAACATTGACTCTCTTAAGGTGGGAGTAACATTGACTCCCTTAAGGTTTTAGTAACATTGACTCTCTTAAGGTGGGAGTAACATTGACTCTCTTAAGGTGGGAGTAACATTGACTCTCTTAAGGTGGGAGTAACATTGACTCTCTTGAGGTTGGAGTAACATTGACTCTCTTAAGGTGGGAGTAACATTGACTCTCTTAAGGTTGGAGTAACATTGACTCTCTTAAGGTGGGAGTAACATTGACTCTCTTAAGGTTGGAGTAACATTCACTGTCTTAACGTTGGAGTAACATTGACTCTCTTAACGTTGGAGTAACATTAACTCTCTTAAGGTGGGAGTAACATTGACTCTCTTAAGGTGGGAGTAACATTGACTCTCTTAAGGTTGGAGTAACATTGACTCTCTTGAGGTTGGAGTAACATTGACTCTCTTAAGGTGGGAGTAACATTGACTCTCTTAAGGTTGGAGTAACATTGACTCTCTTAAGGTTGGAGTAACATTGACTCTCTTAACGTTGGAGTAACATTGACTCTATTAAGGTTGGAGTAACATTGACTCTCTTAAGGTGGGAGTAACATTGACTCTCTTAAGGTGGGAGTAACATTGACTCTCTTATGTTTGGAGTAACATTGACTCTCTTAAGGTTGGAGTAACATTGACTCTCTTAAGGTGGGAGTAACATTGACTCTCTTAAGGTTGGAGTAACATTGACTCTTTTAAGGTGGGAGTAACATTGACTCTCTTAAGGTGGGAGTAACCTTGACTCTTTTAAGGTGGGAGTAACATTGACTCTCTTAAGGTGGGAGTAACATTGACTCTCTTAAGGTAGGAGTAACATTGACTATCTTAAGGTGGGAGTAACATTGACTCTCTTAAGGTGGGAGTAACATTGACTCTCTTAAGGTTGGAGTAACCTTGACTCTCTTAAGGTGGGAGTAACATTGACTCTTCTAAGGGGGGAGTAACATTGACTCTCTTAAGGTTGGAGTAACATTGACTCTCTTAAGATGGGAGTAACATTGACTCTCTTAAGGTGGGAGTAACATTGACTCTCTTAAGGTTGGAGTAACATTGACTTTTTTAAGGTTGGAGTAACATTGGCTCTCTTAAGGTGGGAGCAACATTGACTCTCTTAAGTTGGGAGTAACATTGACTCTCTTAAGGTTGGAGTAACATTGACTCTCTTAAGGTTGGAGTAACATTGACTCTCTTAAGGTGGGAGTAACATTGACTCTCTTAAGGTTGGCGTAACATTGACTCTCTTAAGGTGGGAGTAACATTGACTCTCTTAAGGTGGGAGTAACATTGACTCTCTTAAGGTTGGAGTAACATTCACTGTCTTAAGGTTGGAGTAACATTGACTCTCTTAACGTTGGAGTAACATTGACTCTATTAAGGTTGGAGTAACATTGACTCTCTTAAGGTGGGAGTAACATTGACTCTCTTAAGGTGGGAGTAACATTGACTCTCTTAAGGTGGGAGTAACATTGACTCTCTTATGTTTGGAGTAACATTGACTCTCTTAAGGTTGGAGTAACATTGACTCTCTTAAGGTTGGAGTGACATTGACTCTCAAGGTTGGAGTAACATTGACTTTCTTAAGGTTGGAGTAACATTGACTCTATTAAGGTTGGAGTAACATTGACTCTCTTGAGGTTGGAGTAACATTGACTCTCTTAAGGTGGGAGTAACATTGACTCTCTTAAGGTTGGAGTAACATTGACTCTCTTAAGGTGGGAGTAACATTGACTCTCTTAAGGTGGGAGTAACATTGACTCTCTCGAGGTTGTAGTAACATTGACTCTCTTAAGATGGGAGAAACATTGACTCTCTTAAGGTGGGAGTAACATTGACTCTCTTAAGGTTGGAGTAACATTGACTCTCTCGAGGTTGGAGTAACATTGACTCTCTTAAGGTGGGAGTAACATTGACTCTCTTAAGGTGGGAGTAACATTGACTCTCTTAAGGTGGGAGTAACATTGACTCTCTTAATGTGGGAGTAACATTGACTCTCTTATGGTTGGAGTAACCTTGACTCTCTTAAGGTGGGAGTAACATTGACTCTCTTAAGGTTGGAGTAACATTGACTTTTTTAAGGTTGGAGTAACATTGGCTCTCTTAAGGTGGGAGCAACATTGACTCTCTTAAGTTGGGAGTAACATTGACTCTCTTAAGGTTGGAGTAACATTGACTCTCTTAAGGTTGGAGTAACATTGACTCTCTTAAGGTGGGAGTAACATTGACTCTCTTAAGGTTGGAGTAACATTCACTGTCTTAAGGTTGGAGTAACATTGACTCTCTTAAGGTGGGAGTAACATTGACTCTATTAAGGTTGGAGTAACATTGACTCTCTTAAGGTGGGAGTACCATTGACTCTCTTAAGGTGGGAGTAACATTGACTCTCTTATGTTTGGAGTAACATTGACTCTCTTAAGGTTGGAGTAACATTGACTCTCTTAAGGTGGGAGTAACATTGACTCTCTTAAGGTTGGAGTAACATTGACTCTTTTAAAGTGGGAGTAACATTGACTCTCTTAAGGTGGGAGTAACCTTGACTCTTTAAAGGTGGGAGTAACATTGACTCTCTTAAGGTGGGAGTAACATTGACTCTCTTAAGGTAGGAGTAACATTGACTCTCTTAAGGTGGGAGTAACATTGACTCTCTTAAGGTGGGAGTAACATTGACTCTCTTAAGGTTGGAGTAACATTGACTCTCTTAAGGTGGGAGTAACATTGACTCTCTTAAGGTGGGAGTAACATTGACTCTCTTAAGGTGGGAGTAACATTGACTCACTTAAGGTTGGAGTAACATTGACTCTTTTAAGGTGGGAGTAACATTGACTCTCTTAAGGTGGGAGTAACCTTGACTCTTTTAAGGTGGGAGTAACATTGACTCTCTTAAGGTGGGAGTAACATTGACTCTCTTAAGGTGGGAGTAACATTGACTCTCTTAAGGTGGGAGTAACATTGACTCTCTTAAGGTGGGAGTAACATTGACTCTCTTAAGGGGGGAGTAACATTGACTCTCTTAAGGTGGGAGTAACATTGACTCTCTTAAGGTGGGAGTAACATTGACTCTCTTAAGGTGGGAGTAACATTGACTCTTTTAAGGTGGGAGTAATATTGACTCTCTTAAGGTGGGAGTAACATTGACTCTCTTAAGGTTTTAGTAACATTGACTCTCTTAAGGTTGGAGTAACATTGACTCTCTTAAGGTGGGAGTAACATTGACTCTCTTATGTTTGGAGTAACATTGACTCTCTTAAGGTTGGAGTAACATTGACTCTCTTAAGGTTGGAGTGACATTGACTCTCAAGGTTGGAGTAACATTGACTTTCTTAAGGTTGGAGTAACATTGACTCTATTAAGGTTGGAGTAACATTGACTCTCTTGAGGTTGGAGTAACATTGACTCTCTTAAGGTGGGAGTAACATTGACTCTCTTAAGGTTGGAGTAACATTGACTCTCTTAAGGTGGGAGTAACATTGACTCTCTTAAGGTGGGAGTAACATTGACTCTCTTAAGGTGGGAGTAACATTGACTCTCTCGAGGTTGTAGTAACATTGACTCTCTTAAGGTGGGAGAAACATTGACTCTCTTAAGGTGGGAGTAACATTGACTCTCTTAAGGTTGGAGTAACATTGACTCTCTCGAGGTTGGAGTAACATTGACTCTCTTAAGGTGGGAGTAACATTGACTCTCTTAAGGTGGGAGTAACATTGACTCTCTTAAGGTGGGAGTAACATTGACTCTCTTAATGTGGGAGTAACATTGACTCTCTTATGGTTGGAGTAACCTTGACTCTCTTAAGGTGGGAGTAACATTGACTCTCTTAAGGTTGGAGTAACATTGACTTTTTTAAGGTTGGAGTAACATTGGCTCTCTTAAGGTGGGAGCAACATTGACTCTCTTAAGTTGGGAGTAACATTGACTCTCTTAAGGTTGGAGTAACATTGACTCTCTTAAGGTTGGAGTAACATTGACTCTTTTAAGGTGGGAGTAACATTGACTCTCTTAAGGTTGGAGTAACATTCACTGTCTTAAGGTTGGAGTAACATTGACTCTCTTAAGGTGGGAGTAACATTGACTCTATTAAGGTTGGAGTAACATTGACTCTCTTAAGGTGGGAGTAACATTGACTCTCTTAAGGTGGGAGTAACATTGACTCTCTTAAGGTTGGAGTAACATTGACTCTCTTAAGGTTGGAGTGACATTGACTCTCAAGGTTGGAGTAACATTGACTTTCTTAAGGTTGCAGTAACATTGACTCTATTAAGGTTGGAGTAACATTGACTCTCTTGAGGTTGGAGTAACATTGACTCTCTTAAGGTGGGAGTAACATTGACTCTCTTAAGGTTGGAGTAACATTGACTCTCTTAAGGTGGGAGTAACATTGACTCTCTTAAGGTGGGAGTAACATTGACTCTCTCGAGGTTGTAGTAACATTGACTCTCTTAAGGTGGGAGTAACATTGACTCTCTTAAGGTTGGAGTAACATTGACTCTCTTAAGGTGGGAGTAACATTGACTCTCTTGAGGTTGGAGTAACATTGACTCTCTTAAGGTGGGAGTAACATTGACTCTCTTAAGGTTGGAGTAACCTTGACTCTCTTAAGGTGGGAGTAACATTGACTCTCTTAAGGTTGGAGTAACATTGACTTTTTTAAGGTTGGAGTAACATTGGCTCTCTTAAGGTGGGAGCAACATTGACTCTCTTAAGTTGGGAGTAACATTGACTCTCTTAAGGTTGGAGTAACATTGACTCTCTTAAGGTTGGAGTAACATTGACTCTCTTAAGGTGGGAGTAACATTGACTCTCTTAAGGTTGGAGTAACATTCACTGTCTTAAGGTTGGAGTAACATTGACTCTCTTAACGTTGGAGTAACATTGACTCTATTAAGGTTGGAGTAACATTGACTCTCTTAAGGTGGGAGTAACATTGACTTTCTTAAGGTGGGAGTAACATTGACTCTCTTATGTTTGGAGTAACATTGACTCTCTTAAGGTTGGAGTAACATTGACTCTCTTAAGGTTGGAGTGACATTGACTCTCAAGGTTGGAGTAACATTGACTTTCTTAAGGTTGGAGTAACATTGACTCTATTAAGGTTGGAGTAACATTGACTCTCTTGAGGTTGGAGTAACATTGACTCTCTTAAGGTGGGAGTAACATTGACTCTCTTAAGGTTGGAGTAACATTGACTCTCTTAAGGTGGGAGTAACATTGACTCTCTTAAGGTGGGAGTAACATTGACTCTCTTAAGGTGGGAGTAACATTGACTCTCTCGAGGTTGTAGTAACATTGACTCTCTTAAGGTGGGAGTAACATTGACTCTCTTAAGGTTGGAGTAACATTGACTCTCTTAAGGTTGGAGTAACATTGACTCTCTTAACGTTGGAGTAACATTGACTCTATTAAGGTTGGAGTAACATTGACTCTCTTAAGGTGGGAGTAACATTGACTCTCTTATGTTTGGAGTAACATTGACTCTCTTAAGGTTGGAGTAACATTGACTCTCTTAAGGTGGGAGTAACATTGACTCTCTTAAGGTTGGAGTAACATTGACTCTTTTAAGGTGGGAGTAACATTGACTCTCTTAAGGTGGGAGTAACCTTGACTCTTTTAAGGTGGGAGTAACATTGACTCTCTTAAGGTGGGAGTAACATTGACTCTCTTAAGGTAGGAGTAACATTGACTATCTTAAGGTGGGAGTAACATTGACTCTCTTAAGGTGGGAGTAACATTGACTCTCTTAAGGTTGGAGTAACCTTGACTCTCTTAAGGTGGGAGTAACATTGACTCTCTTAAGGGGGGAGTAACATTGACTCTCTTAAGGTTGGAGTAACATTGACTCTCTTAAGATGGGAGTAACATTGACTCTCTTAAGGTGGGAGTAACATTGACTCTCTTAAGGTTGGAGTAACATTGACTTTTTTAAGGTTGGAGTAACATTGGCTCTCTTAAGGTGGGAGCAACATTGACTCTCTTAAGTTGGGAGTAACATTGACTCTCTTAAGGTTGGAGTAACATTGACTCTCTTAAGGTTGGAGTAACATTGACTCTCTTAAGGTGGGAGTAACATTGACTCTCTTAAGGTTGGCGTAACATTGACTCTCTCAAGGTTGGAGTAACATTGACTTTCTTAAGGTTGGAGTAACATTGACTCTATTAAGGTTGGAGTAACATTGACTCTCTTGAGGTTGGAGTAACATTGACTCTCTTAAGGTGGGAGTAACATTGACTCTCTTAAGGTTGGAGTAACATTGACTCTCTTAAGGTGGGAGTAACATTGACTCTCTTAAGGTGGGAGTAACATTGACTCTCTTAAGGTGGGAGTAACATTGTCTCTCTCGAGGTTGTAGTAACATTGACTCTCTTAAGGTGGGAGAAACATTGACTCTCTTAAGGTGGGAGTAACATTGACTCTCTTAAGGTTGGAGTAACATTGACTCTCTCGAGGTTGGAGTAACATTGACTCTCTTAAGGTGGGAGTAACATTGACTCTCTTAAGGTGGGAGTAACATTGACTCTCTTAAGGTGGGAGTAACATTGACTCTCTTAATGTGGGAGTAACATTGACTCTCTTATGGTTGGAGTAACCTTGACTCTCTTAAGGTGGGAGTAACATTGACTCTCTTAAGGTTGGAGTAACATTGACTTTTTTAAGGTTGGAGTAACATTGGCTCTCTTAAGGTGGGAGCAACATTGACTCTCTTAAGTTGGGAGTAACATTGACTCTCTTAAGGTTGGAGTAACATTGACTCTCTTAAGGTTGGAGTAACATTGACTCTCTTAAGGTGGGAGTAACATTGACTCTCTTAAGGTTGGAGTAACATTCACTGTCTTAAGGTTGGAGTAACATTGACTCTCTTAAGGTGGGAGTAACATTGACTCTATTAAGGTTGGAGTAACATTGACTCTCTTAAGGTGGGAGTAACATTGACTCTCTTAAGGTGGGAGTAACATTGACTCTCTTATGTTTGGAGTAACATTGACTCTCTTAAGGTTGGAGTAACATTGACTCTCTTAAGGTTGGAGTGACATTGACTCTCAAGGTTGGAGTAACATTGACTTTCTTAAGGTTGCAGTAACATTGACTCTATTAAGGTTGGAGTAACATTGACTCTCTTGAGGTTGGAGTAACATTGACTCTCTTAAGGTGGGAGTAACATTGACTCTCTTAAGGTTGGAGTAACATTGACTCTCTTAAGGTGGGAGTAACATTGACTCTCTTAAGGTGGGAGTAACATTGACTCTCTTAAGGTGGGAGTAACATTGACTCTCTCGAGGTTGTAGTAACATTGACTCTCTTAAGGTGGGAGTAACATTGACTCTCTTAAGGTTGGAGTAACATTGACTCTCTTAAGGTTGGAGTAACATTGACTCTCTTAACGTTGGAGTAACATTGACTCTATTAAGGTTGGAGTAACATTGACTCTCTTAAGGTGGGAGTAACATTCACTGTCTTAAGGTTGGAGTAACATTGACTCTCTTAAGGTGGGAGTACCATTGACTCTCTTAAGGTGGGAGTAACATTGACTCTCTTATGTTTGGAGTAACATTGACTCTCTTAAGGTTGGAGTAACATTGACTCTCTTAAAGTTGGAGTGACATTGACTCTCAAGGTTGGAGTAACATTGACTTTCTTAAGGTTGCAGTAACATTGACTCTATTAAGGTTGGAGTAACATTGACTCTCTTGAGGTTGGAGTAACATTGACTCTCTTAAGGTGGGAGTAACATTGACTCTCTTAAGGTTGGAGTAACATTGACTCTCTTAAGGTGGGAGTAACATTGACTCTCTTAAGGTGGGAGTAACATTGACTCTCTTAAGGTGGGAGTAACATTGACTCTCTTAAGGTTGGAGTAACATTGACTCTCTTAAGGTGGGAGTAACATTGACTCTCTTAAGGTGGGAGTAACATTGACTCTCTTAAGGTGGGAGTAACATTGACTCTCTCGAGGTTGTAGTAACATTGACTCTCTTAAGGTGGGAGAAACATTGACTCTCTTAAGGTGGGAGTAACATTGACTCTCTTAAGGTTGGAGTAACATTGACTCTCTCGAGGTTGGAGTAACATTGACTCTCTTAAGGTGGGAGTAACATTGACTCTCTTAAGGTGGGAGTAACATTGACTCTCTTAAGGTGGGAGTAACATTGACTCTCTTAATGTGGGAGTAACATTGACTCTCTTATGGTTGGAGTAACCTTGACTCTCTTAAGGTGGGAGTAACATTGACTCTCTTAAGGTTGGAGTAACATTGACTTTTTTAAGGTTGGAGTAACATTGGCTCTCTTAAGGTGGGAGCAACATTGACTCTCTTAAGTTGGGAGTAACATTGACTCTCTTAAGGTTGGAGTAACATTGACTCTCTTAAGGTTGGAGTAACATTGACTCTTTTAAGGTGGGAGTAACATTGACTCTCTTAAGGTTGGAGTAACATTCACTGTCTTAAGGTTGGAGTAACATTGACTCTCTTAAGGTGGGAGTAACATTGACTCTATTAAGGTTGGAGTAACATTGACTCTCTTAAGGTGGGAGTAACATTGACTCTCTTAAGGTGGGAGTAACATTGACTCTCTTAAGGTTGGAGTAACATTGACTCTCTTAAGGTTGGAGTGACATTGACTCTCAAGGTTGGAGTAACATTGACTTTCTTAAGGTTGCAGTAACATTGACTCTATTAAGGTTGGAGTAACATTGACTCTCTTGAGGTTGGAGTAACATTGACTCTCTTAAGGTGGGAGTAACATTGACTCTCTTAAGGTTGGAGTAACATTGACTCTCTTAAGGTGGGAGTAACATTGACTCTCTTAAGGTGGGAGTAACATTGACTCTCTCGAGGTTGTAGTAACATTGACTCTCTTAAGGTGGGAGTAACATTGACTCTCTTAAGGTTGGAGTAACATTGACTCTCTTAAGGTGGGAGTAACATTGACTCTCTTGAGGTTGGAGTAACATTGACTCTCTTAAGGTGGGAGTAACATTGACTCTCTTAAGGTTGGAGTAACCTTGACTCTCTTAAGGTGGGAGTAACATTGACTCTCTTAAGGTTGGAGTAACATTGACTTTTTTAAGGTTGGAGTAACATTGGCTCTCTTAAGGTGGGAGCAACATTGACTCTCTTAAGTTGGGAGTAACATTGACTCTCTTAAGGTTGGAGTAACATTGACTCTCTTAAGGTTGGAGTAACATTGACTCTCTTAAGGTGGGAGTAACATTGACTCTCTTAAGGTTGGAGTAACATTCACTGTCTTAAGGTTGGAGTAACATTGACTCTCTTAACGTTGGAGTAACATTGACTCTATTAAGGTTGGAGTAACATTGACTCTCTTAAGGTGGGAGTAACATTGACTTTCTTAAGGTGGGAGTAACATTGACTCTCTTATGTTTGGAGTAACATTGACTCTCTTAAGGTTGGAGTAACATTGACTCTCTTAAGGTTGGAGTGACATTGACTCTCAAGGTTGGAGTAACATTGACTTTCTTAAGGTTGGAGTAACATTGACTCTATTAAGGTTGGAGTAACATTGACTCTCTTGAGGTTGGAGTAACATTGACTCTCTTAAGGTGGGAGTAACATTGACTCTCTTAAGGTTGGAGTAACATTGACTCTCTTAAGGTGGGAGTAACATTGACTCTCTTAAGGTGGGAGTAACATTGACTCTCTTAAGGTGGGAGTAACATTGACTCTCTCGAGGTTGTAGTAACATTGACTCTCTTAAGGTGGGAGTAACATTGACTCTCTTAAGGTTGGAGTAACATTGACTCTCTTAAGGTTGGAGTAACATTGACTCTCTTAACGTTGGAGTAACATTGACTCTATTAAGGTTGGAGTAACATTGACTCTCTTAAGGTGGGAGTAACATTGACTCTCTTATGTTTGGAGTAACATTGACTCTCTTAAGGTTGGAGTAACATTGACTCTCTTAAGGTGGGAGTAACATTGACTCTCTTAAGGTTGGAGTAACATTGACTCTTTTAAGGTGGGAGTAACATTGACTCTCTTAAGGTGGGAGTAACCTTGACTCTTTTAAGGTGGGAGTAACATTGACTCTCTTAAGGTGGGAGTAACATTGACTCTCTTAAGGTAGGAGTAACATTGACTATCTTAAGGTGGGAGTAACATTGACTCTCTTAAGGTGGGAGTAACATTGACTCTCTTAAGGTTGGAGTAACCTTGACTCTCTTAAGGTGGGAGTAACATTGACTCTCTTAAGGGGGGAGTAACATTGACTCTCTTAAGGTTGGAGTAACATTGACTCTCTTAAGATGGGAGTAACATTGACTCTCTTAAGGTGGGAGTAACATTGACTCTCTTAAGGTTGGAGTAACATTGACTTTTTTAAGGTTGGAGTAACATTGGCTCTCTTAAGGTGGGAGCAACATTGACTCTCTTAAGTTGGGAGTAACATTGACTCTCTTAAGGTTGGAGTAACATTGACTCTCTTAAGGTTGGAGTAACATTGACTCTCTTAAGGTGGGAGTAACATTGACTCTCTTAAGGTTGGCGTAACATTGACTCTCTCAAGGTTGGAGTAACATTGACTTTCTTAAGGTTGGAGTAACATTGACTCTATTAAGGTTGGAGTAACATTGACTCTCTTGAGGTTGGAGTAACATTGACTCTCTTAAGGTGGGAGTAACATTGACTCTCTTAAGGTTGGAGTAACATTGACTCTCTTAAGGTGGGAGTAACATTGACTCTCTTAAGGTGGGAGTAACATTGACTCTCTTAAGGTGGGAGTAACATTGTCTCTCTCGAGGTTGTAGTAACATTGACTCTCTTAAGGTGGGAGAAACATTGACTCTCTTAAGGTGGGAGTAACATTGACTCTCTTAAGGTTGGAGTAACATTGACTCTCTCGAGGTTGGAGTAACATTGACTCTCTTAAGGTGGGAGTAACATTGACTCTCTTAAGGTGGGAGTAACATTGACTCTCTTAAGGTGGGAGTAACATTGACTCTCTTAATGTGGGAGTAACATTGACTCTCTTATGGTTGGAGTAACCTTGACTCTCTTAAGGTGGGAGTAACATTGACTCTCTTAAGGTTGGAGTAACATTGACTTTTTTAAGGTTGGAGTAACATTGGCTCTCTTAAGGTGGGAGCAACATTGACTCTCTTAAGTTGGGAGTAACATTGACTCTCTTAAGGTTGGAGTAACATTGACTCTCTTAAGGTTGGAGTAACATTGACTCTCTTAAGGTGGGAGTAACATTGACTCTCTTAAGGTTGGAGTAACATTCACTGTCTTAAGGTTGGAGTAACATTGACTCTCTTAAGGTGGGAGTAACATTGACTCTATTAAGGTTGGAGTAACATTGACTCTCTTAAGGTGGGAGTAACATTGACTCTCTTAAGGTGGGAGTAACATTGACTCTCTTATGTTTGGAGTAACATTGACTCTCTTAAGGTTGGAGTAACATTGACTCTCTTAAGGTTGGAGTGACATTGACTCTCAAGGTTGGAGTAACATTGACTTTCTTAAGGTTGCAGTAACATTGACTCTATTAAGGTTGGAGTAACATTGACTCTCTTGAGGTTGGAGTAACATTGACTCTCTTAAGGTGGGAGTAACATTGACTCTCTTAAGGTTGGAGTAACATTGACTCTCTTAAGGTGGGAGTAACATTGACTCTCTTAAGGTGGGAGTAACATTGACTCTCTTAAGGTGGGAGTAACATTGACTCTCTCGAGGTTGTAGTAACATTGACTCTCTTAAGGTGGGAGTAACATTGACTCTCTTAAGGTTGGAGTAACATTGACTCTCTTAAGGTTGGAGTAACATTGACTCTCTTAACGTTGGAGTAACATTGACTCTATTAAGGTTGGAGTAACATTGACTCTCTTAAGGTGGGAGTAACATTCACTGTCTTAAGGTTGGAGTAACATTGACTCTCTTAAGGTGGGAGTACCATTGACTCTCTTAAGGTGGGAGTAACATTGACTCTCTTATGTTTGGAGTAACATTGACTCTCTTAAGGTTGGAGTAACATTGACTCTCTTAAGGTTGGAGTGACATTGACTCTCAAGGTTGGAGTAACATTGACTTTCTTAAGGTTGCAGTAACATTGACTCTATTAAGGTTGGAGTAACATTGACTCTCTTGAGGTTGGAGTAACATTGACTCTCTTAAGGTGGGAGTAACATTGACTCTCTTAAGGTTGGAGTAACATTGACTCTCTTAAGGTGGGAGTAACATTGACTCTCTTAAGGTGGGAGTAACATTGACTCTCTTAAGGTGGGAGTAACATTGACTCTCTCGAGGTTGTAGTAACATTGACTCTCTTAAGGTGGGAGTAACATTGACTCTCTTAAGGTTGGAGTAACATTGACTCTCTTAAGGTTGGAGTAACATTGACTCTCTTAACGTTGGAGTAACATTGACTCTCTTAAGGTTGGAGTAACATTGACTCTCTTAAGGTGGGAGTAACATTGACTCTCTTAAGGTTGGAGTAACATTGACTCTTTTAAAGTGGGAGTAACATTGACTCTCTTAAGGTGGGAGTAACCTTGACTCTTTAAAGGTGGGAGTAACATTGACTCTCTTAAGGTGGGAGTAACATTGACTCTCTTAAGGTAGGAGTAACATTGACTCTCTTAAGGTGGGAGTAACATTGACTCTCTTAAGGTGGGAGTAACATTGACTCTCTTAAGGTTGGAGTAACATTGACTCTCTTAAGGTGGGAGTAACATTGACTCTCTTAAGGTGGGAGTAACATTGACTCTCTTAAGGTGGGAGTAACATTGACTCACTTAAGGTTGGAGTAACATTGACTCTTTTAAGGTGGGAGTAACATTGACTCTCTTAAGGTGGGAGTAACATTGACTCACTTAAGGTTGGAGTAACATTGACTCTCTTAAGGTGGGAGTAACATTGACTCTCTTAAGGTGGGAGTAACATTGACTCTCTTAAGGTGGGAGTAACATTGACTCTCTTAAGGTGGGAGTAACATTGACTCTCTTAAGGGGGGAGTAACATTGACTCTCTTAAGGTGGGAGTAACATTGACTCTCTTAAGGTGGGAGTAACATTGACTCTCTTAAGGTGGGAGTAACATTGACTCTTTTAAGGTGGGAGTAATATTGACTCTCTTAAGGTGGGAGTAACATTGACTCTCTTAAGGTTTTAGTAACATTGACTCTCTTAAGGTTGGAGTAACATTGACTCTCTTAAGGTGGGAGTAACATTGACTCTCTTATGTTTGGAGTAACATTGACTCTCTTAAGGTTGGAGTAACATTGACTCTCTTAAGGTTGGAGTGACATTGACTCTCAAGGTTGGAGTAACATTGACTTTCTTAAGGTTGGAGTAACATTGACTCTATTAAGGTTGGAGTAACATTGACTCTCTTGAGGTTGGAGTAACATTGACTCTCTTAAGGTGGGAGTAACATTGACTCTCTTAAGGTTGGAGTAACATTGACTCTCTTAAGGTGGGAGTAACATTGACTCTCTTAAGGTGGGAGTAACATTGACTCTCTTAAGGTGGGAGTAACATTGACTCTCTCGAGGTTGTAGTAACATTGACTCTCTTAAGGTGGGAGAAACATTGACTCTCTTAAGGTGGGAGTAACATTGACTCTCTTAAGGTTGGAGTAACATTGACTCTCTCGAGGTTGGAGTAACATTGACTCTCTTAAGGTGGGAGTAACATTGACTCTCTTAAGGTGGGAGTAACATTGACTCTCTTAAGGTGGGAGTAACATTGACTCTCTTAATGTGGGAGTAACATTGACTCTCTTATGGTTGGAGTAACCTTGACTCTCTTAAGGTGGGAGTAACATTGACTCTCTTAAGGTTGGAGTAACATTGACTTTTTTAAGGTTGGAGTAACATTGGCTCTCTTAAGGTGGGAGCAACATTGACTCTCTTAAGTTGGGAGTAACATTGACTCTCTTAAGGTTGGAGTAACATTGACTCTCTTAAGGTTGGAGTAACATTGACTCTCTTAAGGTGGGAGTAACATTGACTCTCTTAAGGTTGGAGTAACATTCACTGTCTTAAGGTTGGAGTAACATTGACTCTCTTAAGGTGGGAGTAACATTGACTCTATTAAGGTTGGAGTAACATTGACTCTCTTAAGGTGGGAGTAACATTGACTCTCTTAAGGTGGGAGTAACATTGACTCTCTTAAGGTTGGAGTAACATTGACTCTCTTAAGGTTGGAGTGACATTGACTCTCAAGGTTGGAGTAACATTGACTTTCTTAAGGTTGCAGTAACATTGACTCTATTAAGGTTGGAGTAACATTGACTCTCTTGAGGTTGGAGTAACATTGACTCTCTTAAGGTGGGAGTAACATTGACTCTCTTAAGGTTGGAGTAACATTGACTCTCTTAAGGTGGGAGTAACATTGACTCTCTTAAGGTGGGAGTAACATTGACTCTCTCGAGGTTGTAGTAACATTGACTCTCTTAAGGTGGGAGTAACATTGACTCTCTTAAGGTTGGAGTAACATTGACTCTCTTAAGGTGGGAGTAACATTGACTCTCTTGAGGTTGGAGTAACATTGACTCTCTTAAGGTGGGAGTAACATTGACTCTCTTAAGGTTGGAGTAACCTTGACTCTCTTAAGGTGGGAGTAACATTGACTCTCTTAAGGTTGGAGTAACATTGACTTTTTTAAGGTTGGAGTAACATTGGCTCTCTTAAGGTGGGAGCAACATTGACTCTCTTAAGTTGGGAGTAACATTGACTCTCTTAAGGTTGGAGTAACATTGACTCTCTTAAGGTTGGAGTAACATTGACTCTCTTAAGGTGGGAGTAACATTGACTCTCTTAAGGTTGGAGTAACATTCACTGTCTTAAGGTTGGAGTAACATTGACTCTCTTAACGTTGGAGTAACATTGACTCTATTAAGGTTGGAGTAACATTGACTCTCTTAAGGTGGGAGTAACATTGACTTTCTTAAGGTGGGAGTAACATTGACTCTCTTATGTTTGGAGTAACATTGACTCTCTTAAGGTTGGAGTAACATTGACTCTCTTAAGGTTGGAGTGACATTGACTCTCAAGGTTGGAGTAACATTGACTTTCTTAAGGTTGGAGTAACATTGACTCTATTAAGGTTGGAGTAACATTGACTCTCTTGAGGTTGGAGTAACATTGACTCTCTTAAGGTGGGAGTAACATTGACTCTCTTAAGGTTGGAGTAACATTGACTCTCTTAAGGTGGGAGTAACATTGACTCTCTTAAGGTGGGAGTAACATTGACTCTCTTAAGGTGGGAGTAACATTGACTCTCTCGAGGTTGTAGTAACATTGACTCTCTTAAGGTGGGAGTAACATTGACTCTCTTAAGGTTGGAGTAACATTGACTCTCTTAAGGTTGGAGTAACATTGACTCTCTTAACGTTGGAGTAACATTGACTCTATTAAGGTTGGAGTAACATTGACTCTCTTAAGGTGGGAGTAACATTGACTCTCTTATGTTTGGAGTAACATTGACTCTCTTAAGGTTGGAGTAACATTGACTCTCTTAAGGTGGGAGTAACATTGACTCTCTTAAGGTTGGAGTAACATTGACTCTTTTAAGGTGGGAGTAACATTGACTCTCTTAAGGTGGGAGTAACCTTGACTCTTTTAAGGTGGGAGTAACATTGACTCTCTTAAGGTGGGAGTAACATTGACTCTCTTAAGGTAGGAGTAACATTGACTATCTTAAGGTGGGAGTAACATTGACTCTCTTAAGGTGGGAGTAACATTGACTCTCTTAAGGTTGGAGTAACCTTGACTCTCTTAAGGTGGGAGTAACATTGACTCTCTTAAGGTTGGAGTAACATTGACTCTCTTAAGATGGGAGTAACATTGACTCTCTTAAGGTGGGAGTAACATTGACTCTCTTAAGGTTGGAGTAACATTGACTTTTTTAAGGTTGGAGTAACATTGGCTCTCTTAAGGTGGGAGCAACATTGACTCTCTTAAGTTGGGAGTAACATTGACTCTCTTAAGGTTGGAGTAACATTGACTCTCTTAAGGTTGGAGTAACATTGACTCTCTTAAGGTGGGAGTAACATTGACTCTCTTAAGGTTGGCGTAACATTGACTCTCTTAAGGTGGGAGTAACATTGACTCTCTTAAGGTTGGAGTAACATTGACTCTCTTAAGGTTGGAGTAACATTGACTCTCTTAACGTTGGAGTAACATTGACTCTATTAAGGTTGGAGTAACATTGACTCTCTTAAGGTGGGAGTAACATTCACTGTCTTAAGGTTGGAGTAACATTGACTCTCTTAAGGTGGGAGTACCATTGACTCTCTTAAGGTGGGAGTAACATTGACTCTCTTATGTTTGGAGTAACATTGACTCTCTTAAGGTTGGAGTAACATTGACTCTCTTAAGGTTGGAGTGACATTGACTCTCAAGGTTGGAGTAACATTGACTTTCTTAAGGTTGCAGTAACATTGACTCTATTAAGGTTGGAGTAACATTGACTCTCTTGAGGTTGGAGTAACATTGACTCTCTTAAGGTGGGAGTAACATTGACTCTCTTAAGGTTGGAGTAACATTGACTCTCTTAAGGTGGGAGTAACATTGACTCTCTTAAGGTGGGAGTAACATTGACTCTCTTAAGGTGGGAGTAACATTGACTCTCTCGAGGTTGTAGTAACATTGACTCTCTTAAGGTGGGAGTAACATTGACTCTCTTAAGGTTGGAGTAACATTGACTCTCTTAAGGTTGGAGTAACATTGACTCTCTTAACGTTGGAGTAACATTGACTCTCTTAAGGTTGGAGTAACATTGACTCTCTTAAGGTGGGAGTAACATTGACTCTCTTAAGGTTGGAGTAACATTGACTCTTTTAAAGTGGGAGTAACATTGACTCTCTTAAGGTGGGAGTAACCTTGACTCTTTAAAGGTGGGAGTAACATTGACTCTCTTAAGGTGGGAGTAACATTGACTCTCTTAAGGTAGGAGTAACATTGACTCTCTTAAGGTGGGAGTAACATTGACTCTCTTAAGGTGGGAGTAACATTGACTCTCTTAAGGTTGGAGTAACATTGACTCTCTTAAGGTGGGAGTAACATTGACTCTCTTAAGGTGGGAGTAACATTGACTCTCTTAAGGTGGGAGTAACATTGACTCACTTAAGGTTGGAGTAACATTGACTCTTTTAAGGTGGGAGTAACATTGACTCTCTTAAGGTGGGAGTAACCTTGACTCTTTTTAGGTGGGAGTAACATTGACTCTCTTAAGGTGGGAGTAACATTGACTCTCTTAAGGTGGGAGTAACATTGACTCTCTTAAGGTGGGAGTAACATTGACTCTCTTAAGGTGGGAGTAACATTGACTCTCTTAAGGGGGGAGTAACATTGACTCTCTTAAGGTGGGAGTAACATTGACTCTCTTAAGGTGGGAGTAACATTGACTCTCTTAAGGTGGGAGTAACATTGACTCTTTTAAGGTGGGAGTAATATTGACTCTCTTAAGGTGGGAGTAACATTGACTCTCTTAAGGTTTTAGTAACATTGACTCTCTTAAGGTTGGAGTAACATTGACTCTCTTAAGGTGGGAGTAACATTGACTCTCTTATGTTTGGAGTAACATTGACTCTCTTAAGGTTGGAGTAACATTGACTCTCTTAAGGTTGGAGTGACATTGACTCTCAAGGTTGGAGTAACATTGACTTTCTTAAGGTTGGAGTAACATTGACTCTATTAAGGTTGGAGTAACATTGACTCTCTTGAGGTTGGAGTAACATTGACTCTCTTAAGGTGGGAGTAACATTGACTCTCTTAAGGTTGGAGTAACATTGACTCTCTTAAGGTGGGAGTAACATTGACTCTCTTAAGGTGGGAGTAACATTGACTCTCTTAAGGTGGGAGTAACATTGACTCTCTCGAGGTTGTAGTAACATTGACTCTCTTAAGGTGGGAGAAACATTGACTCTCTTAAGGTGGGAGTAACATTGACTCTCTTAAGGTTGGAGTAACATTGACTCTCTCGAGGTTGGAGTAACATTGACTCTCTTAAGGTGGGAGTAACATTGACTCTCTTAAGGTGGGAGTAACATTGACTCTCTTAAGGTGGGAGTAACATTGACTCTCTTAATGTGGGAGTAACATTGACTCTCTTATGGTTGGAGTAACCTTGACTCTCTTAAGGTGGGAGTAACATTGACTCTCTTAAGGTTGGAGTAACATTGACTTTTTTAAGGTTGGAGTAACATTGGCTCTCTTAAGGTGGGAGCAACATTGACTCTCTTAAGTTGGGAGTAACATTGACTCTCTTAAGGTTGGAGTAACATTGACTCTCTTAAGGTTGGAGTAACATTGACTCTCTTAAGGTGGGAGTAACATTGACTCTCTTAAGGTTGGAGTAACATTCACTGTCTTAAGGTTGGAGTAACATTGACTCTCTTAAGGTGGGAGTAACATTGACTCTATTAAGGTTGGAGTAACATTGACTCTCTTAAGGTGGGAGTAACATTGACTCTCTTAAGGTGGGAGTAACATTGACTCTCTTAAGGTTGGAGTAACATTGACTCTCTTAAGGTTGGAGTGACATTGACTCTCAAGGTTGGAGTAACATTGACTTTCTTAAGGTTGCAGTAACATTGACTCTATTAAGGTTGGAGTAACATTGACTCTCTTGAGGTTGGAGTAACATTGACTCTCTTAAGGTGGGAGTAACATTGACTCTCTTAAGGTTGGAGTAACATTGACTCTCTTAAGGTGGGAGTAACATTGACTCTCTTAAGGTGGGAGTAACATTGACTCTCTCGAGGTTGTAGTAACATTGACTCTCTTAAGGTGGGAGTAACATTGACTCTCTTAAGGTTGGAGTAACATTGACTCTCTTAAGGTGGGAGTAACATTGACTCTCTTGAGGTTGGAGTAACATTGACTCTCTTAAGGTGGGAGTAACATTGACTCTCTTAAGGTTGGAGTAACCTTGACTCTCTTAAGGTGGGAGTAACATTGACTCTCTTAAGGTTGGAGTAACATTGACTTTTTTAAGGTTGGAGTAACATTGGCTCTCTTAAGGTGGGAGCAACATTGACTCTCTTAAGTTGGGAGTAACATTGACTCTCTTAAGGTTGGAGTAACATTGACTCTCTTAAGGTTGGAGTAACATTGACTCTCTTAAGGTGGGAGTAACATTGACTCTCTTAAGGTTGGAGTAACATTCACTGTCTTAAGGTTGGAGTAACATTGACTCTCTTAACGTTGGAGTAACATTGACTCTATTAAGGTTGGAGTAACATTGACTCTCTTAAGGTGGGAGTAACATTGACTTTCTTAAGGTGGGAGTAACATTGACTCTCTTATGTTTGGAGTAACATTGACTCTCTTAAGGTTGGAGTAACATTGACTCTCTTAAGGTTGGAGTGACATTGACTCTCTTAAGGTGGGAGTAACATTGACTTTCTTAAGGTTGGAGTAACATTGACTCTATTAAGGTTGGAGTAACATTGACTCTCTTGAGGTTGGAGTAACATTGACTCTCTTAAGGTGGGAGTAACATTGACTCTCTTAAGGTTGGAGTAACATTGACTCTCTTAAGGTGGGAGTAACATTGACTCTCTTAAGGTGGGAGTAACATTGACTCTCTTAAGGTGGGAGTAACATTGACTCTCTCGAGGTTGTAGTAACATTGACTCTCTTAAGGTGGGAGTAACATTGACTCTCTTAAGGTTGGAGTAACATTGACTCTCTTAAGGTTGGAGTAACATTGACTCTCTTAACGTTGGAGTAACATTGACTCTATTAAGGTTGGAGTAACATTGACTCTCTTAAGGTGGGAGTAACATTGACTCTCTTATGTTTGGAGTAACATTGACTCTCTTAAGGTTGGAGTAACATTGACTCTCTTAAGGTGGGAGTAACATTGACTCTCTTAAGGTTGGAGTAACATTGACTCTTTTAAGGTGGGAGTAACATTGACTCTCTTAAGGTGGGAGTAACCTTGACTCTTTTAAGGTGGGAGTAACATTGACTCTCTTAAGGTGGGAGTAACATTGACTCTCTTAAGGTAGGAGTAACATTGACTATCTTAAGGTGGGAGTAACATTGACTCTCTTAAGGTGGGAGTAACATTGACTCTCTTAAGGTTGGAGTAACCTTGACTCTCTTAAGGTGGGAGTAACATTGACTCTCTTAAGGGGGGAGTAACATTGACTCTCTTAAGGTTGGAGTAACATTGACTCTCTTAAGATGGGAGTAACATTGACTCTCTTAAGGTGGGAGTAACATTGACTCTCTTAAGGTTGGAGTAACATTGACTTTTTTAAGGTTGGAGTAACATTGGCTCTCTTAAGGTGGGAGCAACATTGACTCTCTTAAGTTGGGAGTAACATTGACTCTCTTAAGGTTGGAGTAACATTGACTCTCTTAAGGTTGGAGTAACATTGACTCTCTTAAGGTGGGAGTAACATTGACTCTCTTAAGGTTGGCGTAACATTGACTCTCTTAAGGTGGGAGTAACATTGACTCTCTTAAGGTGGGAGTAACATTGACTCTCTTAAGGTTGGAGTAACATTCACTGTCTTAAGGTTGGAGTAACATTGACTCTCTTAACGTTGGAGTAACATTGACTCTATTAAGGTTGGAGTAACATTGACTCTCTTAAGGTGGGAGTAACATTGACTCTCTTAAGGGGGGAGTAACATTGACTCTTTTAAAGTGGGAGTAACATTGACTCTCTTAAGGTGGGAGTAACCTTGACTCTTTAAAGGTGGGAGTAACATTGACTCTCTTAAGGTGGGAGTAACATTGACTCTCTTAAGGTAGGAGTAACATTGACTCTCTTAAGGTGGGAGTAACATTGACTCTCTTAAGGTGGGAGTAACATTGACTCTCTTAAGGTTGGAGTAACATTGACTCTCTTAAGGTGGGAGTAACATTGACTCTCTTAAGGTGGGAGTAACATTGACTCTCTTAAGGTGGGAGTAACATTGACTCACTTAAGGTTGGAGTAACATTGACTCTTTTAAGGTGGGAGTAACATTGACTCTCTTAAGGTGGGAGTAACCTTGACTCTTTTTAGGTGGGAGTAACATTGACTCTCTTAAGGTGGGAGTAACATTGACTCTCTTAAGGTGGGAGTAACATTGACTCTCTTAAGGTGGGAGTAACATTGACTCTCTTAAGGTGGGAGTAACATTGACTCTCTTAAGGGGGGAGTAACATTGACTCTCTTAAGGTGGGAGTAACATTGACTCTCTTAAGGTGGGAGTAACATTGACTCTCTTAAGGTGGGAGTAACATTGACTCTTTTAAGGTGGGAGTAATATTGACTCTCTTAAGGTGGGAGTAACATTGACTCTCTTAAGGTTTTAGTAACATTGACTCTCTTAAGGTTGGAGTAACATTGACTCTCTTAAGGTGGGAGTAACATTGACTCTCTTATGTTTGGAGTAACATTGACTCTCTTAAGGTTGGAGTAACATTGACTCTCTTAAGGTTGGAGTGACATTGACTCTCAAGGTTGGAGTAACATTGACTTTCTTAAGGTTGGAGTAACATTGACTCTATTAAGGTTGGAGTAACATTGACTCTCTTGAGGTTGGAGTAACATTGACTCTCTTAAGGTGGGAGTAACATTGACTCTCTTAAGGTTGGAGTAACATTGACTCTCTTAAGGTGGGAGTAACATTGACTCTCTTAAGGTGGGAGTAACATTGACTCTCTTAAGGTGGGAGTAACATTGACTCTCTCGAGGTTGTAGTAACATTGACTCTCTTAAGGTGGGAGAAACATTGACTCTCTTAAGGTGGGAGTAACATTGACTCTCTTAAGGTTGGAGTAACATTGACTCTCTCGAGGTTGGAGTAACATTGACTCTCTTAAGGTGGGAGTAACATTGACTCTCTTAAGGTGGGAGTAACATTGACTCTCTTAAGGTGGGAGTAACATTGACTCTCTTAATGTGGGAGTAACATTGACTCTCTTATGGTTGGAGTAACCTTGACTCTCTTAAGGTGGGAGTAACATTGACTCTCTTAAGGTTGGAGTAACATTGACTTTTTTAAGGTTGGAGTAACATTGGCTCTCTTAAGGTGGGAGCAACATTGACTCTCTTAAGTTGGGAGTAACATTGACTCTCTTAAGGTTGGAGTAACATTGACTCTCTTAAGGTTGGAGTAACATTGACTCTCTTAAGGTGGGAGTAACATTGACTCTCTTAAGGTTGGAGTAACATTCACTGTCTCAAGGTTGGAGTAACATTGACTCTCTTAAGGTGGGAGTAACATTGACTCTATTAAGGTTGGAGTAACATTGACTCTCTTAAGGTGGGAGTAACATTGACTCTCTTAAGGTGGGAGTAACATTGACTCTCTTAAGGTTGGAGTAACATTGACTCTCTTAAGGTTGGAGTGACATTGACTCTCAAGGTTGGAGTAACATTGACTTTCTTAAGGTTGCAGTAACATTGACTCTATTAAGGTTGGAGTAACATTGACTCTCTTGAGGTTGGAGTAACATTGACTCTCTTAAGGTGGGAGTAACATTGACTCTCTTAAGGTTGGAGTAACATTGACTCTCTTAAGGTGGGAGTAACATTGACTCTCTTAAGGTGGGAGTAACATTGACTCTCTCGAGGTTGTAGTAACATTGACTCTCTTAAGTTGGGAGTAACATTGACTCTCTTAAGGTTGGAGTAACATTGACTCTCTTAAGGTGGGAGTAACATTGACTCTCTTGAGGTTGGAGTAACATTGACTCTCTTAAGGTGGGAGTAACATTGACTCTCTTAAGGTTGGAGTAACCTTGACTCTCTTAAGGTGGGAGTAACATTGACTCTCTTAAGGTTGGAGTAACATTGACTTTTTTAAGGTTGGAGTAACATTGGCTCTCTTAAGGTGGGAGCAACATTGACTCTCTTAAGTTGGGAGTAACATTGACTCTCTTAAGGTTGGAGTAACATTGACTCTCTTAAGGTTGGAGTAACATTGACTCTCTTAAGGTGGGAGTAACATTGACTCTCTTAAGGTTGGAGTAACATTCACTGTCTTAAGGTTGGAGTAACATTGACTCTCTTAACGTTGGAGTAACATTGACTCTATTAAGGTTGGAGTAACATTGACTCTCTTAAGGTGGGAGTAACATTGACTTTCTTAAGGTGGGAGTAACATTGACTCTCTTATGTTTGGAGTAACATTGACTCTCTTAAGGTTGGAGTAACATTGACTCTCTTAAGGTTGGAGTGACATTGACTCTCAAGGTTGGAGTAACATTGACTTTCTTAAGGTTGGAGTAACATTGACTCTATTAAGGTTGGAGTAACATTGACTCTCTTGAGGTTGGAGTAACATTGACTCTCTTAAGGTGGGAGTAACATTGACTCTCTTAAGGTTGGAGTAACATTGACTCTCTTAAGGTGGGAGTAACATTGACTCTCTTAAGGTGGGAGTAACATTGACTCTCTTAAGGTGGGAGTAACATTGACTCTCTCGAGGTTGTAGTAACATTGACTCTCTTAAGGTGGGAGTAACATTGACTCTCTTAAGGTTGGAGTAACATTGACTCTCTTAAGGTTGGAGTAACATTGACTCTCTTAACGTTGGAGTAACATTGACTCTATTAAGGTTGGAGTAACATTGACTCTCTTAAGGTGGGAGTAACATTGACTCTCTTATGTTTGGAGTAACATTGACTCTCTTAAGGTTGGAGTAACATTGACTCTCTTAAGGTGGGAGTAACATTGACTCTCTTAAGGTTGGAGTAACATTGACTCTTTTAAGGTGGGAGTAACATTGACTCTCTTAAGGTGGGAGTAACCTTGACTCTTTTAAGGTGGGAGTAACATTGACTCTCTTAAGGTGGGAGTAACATTGACTCTCTTAAGGTAGGAGTAACATTGACTATCTTAAGGTGGGAGTAACATTGACTCTCTTAAGGTGGGAGTAACATTGACTCTCTTAAGGTTGGAGTAACCTTGACTCTCTTAAGGTGGGAGTAACATTGACTCTCTTAAGGGGGGAGTAACATTGACTCTCTTAAGGTTGGAGTAACATTGACTCTCTTAAGATGGGAGTAACATTGACTCTCTTAAGGTGGGAGTAACATTGACTCTCTTAAGGTTGGAGTAACATTGACTTTTTTAAGGTTGGAGTAACATTGGCTCTCTTAAGGTGGGAGCAACATTGACTCTCTTAAGTTGGGAGTAACATTGACTCTCTTAAGGTTGGAGTAACATTGACTCTCTTAAGGTTGGAGTAACATTGACTCTCTTAAGGTGGGAGTAACATTGACTCTCTTAAGGTTGGCGTAACATTGACTCTCTTAAGGTGGGAGTAACATTGACTCTCTTAAGGTGGGAGTAACATTGACTCTCTTAAGGTTGGAGTAACATTCACTGTCTTAAGGTTGGAGTAACATTGACTCTCTTAACGTTGGAGTAACATTGACTCTATTAAGGTTGGAGTAACATTGACTCTCTTAAGGTGGGAGTAACATTGACTCTCTTAAGGGGGGAGTAACATTGACTCTCTTAAGGTGGGAGTAACATTGACTCTCTTATGTTTGGAGTAACATTGACTCTCTTAAGGTTGGAGTAACATTGACTCTCTTAAGGTTGGAGTGACATTGACTCTCAAGGTTGGAGTAACATTGACTTTCTTAAGGTTGGAGTAACATTGACTCTATTAAGGTTGGAGTAACATTGACTCTCTTGAGGTTGGAGTAACATTGACTCTCTTAAGGTGGGAGTAACATTGACTCTCTTAAGGTTGGAGTAACATTGACTCTCTTAAGGTGGGAGTAACATTGACTCTCTTAAGGTGGGAGTAACATTGACTCTCTTAAGGTGGGAGTAACATTGACTCTCTCGAGGTTGTAGTAACATTGACTCTCTTAAGGTGGGAGAAACATTGACTCTCTTAAGGTGGGAGTAACATTGACTCTCTTAAGGTTGGAGTAACATTGACTCTCTCGAGGTTGGAGTAACATTGACTCTCTTAAGGTGGGAGTAACATTGACTCTCTTAAGGTGGGAGTAACATTGACTCTCTTAAGGTGGGAGTAACATTGACTCTCTTAATGTGGGAGTAACATTGACTCTCTTATGGTTGGAGTAACCTTGACTCTCTTAAGGTGGGAGTAACATTGACTCTCTTAAGGTTGGAGTAACATTGACTTTTTTAAGGTTGGAGTAACATTGGCTCTCTTAAGGTGGGAGCAACATTGACTCTCTTAAGTTGGGAGTAACATTGACTCTCTTAAGGTTGGAGTAACATTGACTCTCTTAAGGTTGGAGTAACATTGACTCTCTTAAGGTGGGAGTAACATTGACTCTCTTAAGGTTGGAGTAACATTCACTGTCTTAAGGTTGGAGTAACATTGACTCTCTTAAGGTGGGAGTAACATTGACTCTATTAAGGTTGGAGTAACATTGACTCTCTTAAGGTGGGAGTAACATTGACTCTCTTAAGGTGGGAGTAACATTGACTCTCTTATGTTTGGAGTAACATTGACTCTCTTAAGGTTGGAGTAACCTTGACTCTCTTAAGGTGGGAGTAACATTGACTCTCTTAAGGGGGGAGTAACATTGACTCTCTTAAGGTTGGAGTAACATTGACTCTCTTAAGATGGGAGTAACATTGACTCTCTTAAGGTGGGAGTAACATTGACTCTCTTAAGGTTGGAGTAACATTGACTTTTTTAAGGTTGGAGTAACATTGGCTCTCTTAAGGTGGGAGCAACATTGACTCTCTTAAGTTGGGAGTAACATTGACTCTCTTAAGGTTGGAGTAACATTGACTCTCTTAAGGTTGGAGTAACATTGACTCTCTTAAGGTGGGAGTAACATTGACTCTCTTAAGGTTGGCGTAACATTGACTCTCTTAAGGTGGGAGTAACATTGACTCTCTTAAGGTGGGAGTAACATTGACTCTCTTAAGGTTGGAGTAACATTCACTGTCTTAAGGTTGGAGTAACATTGACTCTCTTAACGTTGGAGTAACATTGACTCTATTAAGGTTGGAGTAACATTGACTCTCTTAAGGTGGGAGTAACATTGACTCTCTTAAGGGGGGAGTAACATTGACTCTCTTAAGGTGGAAGTAACATTGACTCTCTTATGTTTGGAGTAACATTGACTCTCTTAAGGTTGGAGTAACATTGACTCTCTTAAGGTTGGAGTGACATTGACTCTCAAGGTTGGAGTAACATTGACTTTCTTAAGGTTGGAGTAACATTGACTCTATTAAGGTTGGAGTAACATTGACTCTCTTGAGGTTGGAGTAACATTGACTCTCTTAAGGTGGGAGTAACATTGACTCTCTTAAGGTTGGAGTAACATTGACTCTCTTAAGGTGGGAGTAACATTGACTCTCTTAAGGTGGGAGTAACATTGACTCTCTTAAGGTGGGAGTAACATTGACTCTCTCGAGGTTGTAGTAACATTGACTCTCTTAAGGTGGGAGAAACATTGACTCTCTTAAGGTGGGAGTATAATTGACTCTCTTAAGGTTGGAGTAACATTGACTCTCTCGAGGTTGGAGTAACATTGACTCTCTTAAGGTGGGAGTAACATTGACTCTCTTAAGGTGGGAGTAACATTGACTCTCTTAAGGTGGGAGTAACATTGACTCTCTTAATGTGGGAGTAACATTGACTCTCTTATGGTTGGAGTAACCTTGACTCTCTTAAGGTGGGAGTAACATTGACTCTCTTAAGGTTGGAGTAACATTGACTTTTTTAAGGTTGGAGTAACATTGGCTCTCTTAAGGTGGGAGCAACATTGACTCTCTTAAGTTGGGAGTAACATTGACTCTCTTAAGGTTGGAGTAACATTGACTCTCTTAACGTTGGAGTAACATTGACTCTATTAAGGTTGGAGTAACATTGACTCTCTTAAGGTGGGAGTACCATTGACTCTCTTAAGGTGGGAGTAACATTGACTCTCTTATGTTTGGAGTAACATTGACTCTCTTAAGGTTGGAGTAACATTGACTCTCTTAAGGTGGGAGTAACATTGACTCTCTTAAGGTTGGAGTAACATTGACTCTTTTAAGGTGGGAGTAACATTGACTCTCTTAAGGTGGGAGTAACCTTGACTCTTTAAAGGTGGGAGTAACATTGACTCTCTTAAGGTGGGAGTAACATTGACTCTCTTAAGGTAGGAGTAACATTGACTCTCTTAAGGTGGGAGTAACATTGACTCTCTTAAGGTGGGAGTAACATTGACTCTCTTAAGGTTGGAGTAACATTGACTCTCTTAAGGTGGGAGTAACATTGACTCTCTTAAGGTGGGAGTAACATTGACTCTCTTAAGGTGGGAGTAACATTGACTCACTTAAGGTTGGAGTAACATTGACTCTTTTAAGGTGGGAGTAACATTGACTCTCTTAAGGTGGGAGTAACCTTGACTCTTTTAAGGTGGGAGTAACATTGACTCTCTTAAGGTGGGAGTAACATTGACTCTCTTAAGGTGGGAGTAACATTGACTCTCTTAAGGTGGGAGTAACATTGACTCTCTTAAGGTGGGAGTAACATTGACTCTCTTAAGGGGGGAGTAACATTGACTCTCTTAAGGTGGGAGTAACATTGACTCTCTTAAGGTGGGAGTAACATTGACTCTCTTAAGGTGGGAGTAACATTGACTCTTTTAAGGTGGGAGTAATATTGACTCTCTTAAGGTGGGAGTAACATTGACTCTCTTAAGGTTTTAGTAACATTGACTCTCTTAAGGTTGGAGTAACATTGACTCTCTTAAGGTTTCAGTAACATTGACTCTCTTATGGTTGGAGTAACCTTGACTCTCTTAAGGTGGGAGTAACATTGACTCTCTTAAGGTTGGAGTAACATTGACTTTTTTAAGGTTGGAGTAACATTGGCTCTCTTAAGGTGGGAGCAACATTGACTCTCTTAAGTTGGGAGTAACATTGACTCTCTTAAGGTTGGAGTAACATTGACTCTCTTAAGGTTGGAGTAACATTGACTCTCTTAAGGTGGGAGTAACATTGACTCTCTTAAGGTTGGCGTAACATTGACTCTCTTAAGGTGGGAGTAACATTGACTCTCTTAAGGTGGGAGTAACATTGACTCTCTTAAGGTGGGAGTAACATTGACTCTCTTAAGGTTTTAGTAACATTGACTCTCTTAAGGTTGGAGTAACAATGACTCTCTTAAGGTTTTAGTAACATTGACTCTCTTAAGGTTGGAGTAACATTGACTCTCTTAAGGTTGGAGTAACATTGACTCTATTAAGGTTGGAGTAACATTGACTCTCTTGAGGTTGGAGTAACATTGACTCTCTTAAGGTGGGAGTAACATTGACTCTCTTAAGGTTGGAGTAACATTGACTCTCTTAAGGTGGGAGTAACATTGACTCTCTTAAGGTGGGAGTAACATTGACTCTCTTAAGGTGGGAGTAACATTGACTCTCTTATGTTTGGAGTAACATTGACTCTCTTAAGGTTGGAGTAACATTGACTCTCTTAAGTTTGGAGTAACATTGACTCTCTTAAGGTGGGAGTAACATTGACTCTCTTAAGGTTTTAGTAACATTGACTCTCTTAAGGTTGGAGTAACATTCACTGTCTTAAGGTGGGAGTAACATTGACTCTCTTATGGTTGGAGTAACATTGACTACTTTAAGGTGGGAGTAACATTGACTCTCTTAAGGGGGGAGTAACATTGACTCTCTTAAGGTGGGAGTAACATTGACTCTCTTATGTTTGGAGTAACATTGACTCTCTTAAGGTTGGAGTAACATTGACTCTCTTAAGGTTGGAGTGACATTGACTCTCAAGGTTGGAGTAACATTGACTTTCTTAAGGTTGGAGTAACATTGACTCTATTAAGGTTGGAGTAACATTGACTCTCTTGAGGTTGGAGTAACATTGACTCTCTTAAGGTGGGAGTAACATTGACTCTCTTAAGGTTGGAGTAACATTGACTCTCTTAAGGTGGGAGTAACATTGACTCTCTTAAGGTGGGAGTAACATTGACTCTCTTAAGGTGGGAGTAACATTGACTCTCTCGAGGTTGTAGTAACATTGACTCTCTTAAGGTGGGAGAAACATTGACTCTCTTAAGGTGGGAGTAACATTGACTCTCTTAAGGTTGGAGTAACATTGACTCTCTCGAGGTTGGAGTAACATTGACTCTCTTAAGGTGGGAGTAACATTGACTCTCTTAAGGTGGGAGTAACATTGACTCTCTTAAGGTGGGAGTAACATTGACTCTCTTAATGTGGGAGTAACATTGACTCTCTTATGGTTGGAGTAACCTTGACTCTCTTAAGGTGGGAGTAACATTGACTCTCTTAAGGTTGGAGTAACATTGACTTTTTTAAGGTTGGAGTAACATTGGCTCTCTTAAGGTGGGAGCAACATTGACTCTCTTAAGTTGGGAGTAACATTGACTCTCTTAAGGTTGGAGTAACATTGACTCTCTTAAGGTTGGAGTAACATTGACTCTCTTAAGGTGGGAGTAACATTGACTCTCTTAAGGTTGGAGTAACATTCACTGTCTTAAGGTTGGAGTAACATTGACTCTCTTAAGGTGGGAGTAACATTGACTCTATTAAGGTTGGAGTAACATTGACTCTCTTAAGGTGGGAGTAACATTGACTCTCTTAAGGTGGGAGTAACATTGACTCTCTTAAGGTTGGAGTAACATTGACTCTCTTAAGGTTGGAGTGACATTGACTCTCAAGGTTGGAGTAACATTGACTTTCTTAAGGTTGCAGTAACATTGACTCTATTAAGGTTGGAGTAACATTGACTCTCTTGAGGTTGGAGTAACATTGACTCTCTTAAGGTGGGAGTAACATTGACTCTCTTAAGGTTGGAGTAACATTGACTCTCTTAAGGTGGGAGTAACATTGACTCTCTTAAGGTGGGAGTAACATTGACTCTCTCGAGGTTGTAGTAACATTGACTCTCTTAAGGTGGGAGTAACATTGACTCTCTTAAGGTTGGAGTAACATTGACTCTCTTAAGGTGGGAGTAACATTGACTCTCTTGAGGTTGGAGTAACATTGACTCTCTTAAGGTGGGAGTAACATTGACTCTCTTAAGGTTGGAGTAACCTTGACTCTCTTAAGGTGGGAGTAACATTGACTCTCTTAAGGTTGGAGTAACATTGACTTTTTTAAGGTTGGAGTAACATTGGCTCTCTTAAGGTGGGAGCAACATTGACTCTCTTAAGTTGGGAGTAACATTGACTCTCTTAAGGTTGGAGTAACATTGACTCTCTTAAGGTTGGAGTAACATTGACTCTCTTAAGGTGGGAGTAACATTGACTCTCTTAAGGTTGGAGTAACATTCACTGTCTTAAGGTTGGAGTAACATTGACTCTCTTAACGTTGGAGTAACATTGACTCTATTAAGGTTGGAGTAACATTGACTCTCTTAAGGTGGGAGTAACATTGACTTTCTTAAGGTTGGAGTAACATTGACTCTATTAAGGTTGGAGTAACATTGACTCTCTTGAGGTTGGAGTAACATTGACTCTCTTAAGGTGGGAGTAACATTGACTCTCTTAAGGTTGGAGTAACATTGACTCTCTTAAGGTGGGAGTAACATTGACTCTCTTAAGGTGGGAGTAACATTGACTCTCTTAAGGTGGGAGTAACATTGACTCTCTCGAGGTTGTAGTAACATTGACTCTCTTAAGGTGGGTGTAACATTGACTCTCTTAAGGTTGGAGTAACATTGACTCTCTTAAGGTTGGAGTAACATTGACTCTCTTAACGTTGGAGTAACATTGACTCTATTAAGGTTGGAGTAACATTGACTCTCTTAAGGTGGGAGTAACATTGACTCTCTTATGTTTGGAGTAACATTGACTCTCTTAAGGTTGGAGTAACATTGACTCTCTTAAGGTGGGAGTAACATTGACTCTCTTAAGGTTGGAGTAACATTGACTCTTTTAAGGTGGGAGTAACATTGACTCTCTTAAGGTGGGAGTAACCTTGACTCTTTTAAGGTGGGAGTAACATTGACTCTCTTAAGGTGGGAGTAACATTGACTCTCTTAAGGTAGGAGTAACATTGACTATCTTAAGGTGGGAGTAACATTGACTCTCTTAAGGTGGGAGTAACATTGACTCTCTTAAGGTTGGAGTAACCTTGACTCTCTTAAGGTGGGAGTAACATTGACTCTCTTAAGGGGGGAGTAACATTGACTCTCTTAAGGTTGGAGTAACATTGACTCTCTTAAGATGGGAGTAACATTGACTCTCTTAAGGTGGGAGTAACATTGACTCTCTTAAGGTTGGAGTAACATTGACTTTTTTAAGGTTGGAGTAACATTGGCTCTCTTAAGGTGGGAGCAACATTGACTCTCTTAAGTTGGGAGTAACATTGACTCTCTTAAGGTTGGAGTAACATTGACTCTCTTAAGGTTGGAGTAACATTGACTCTCTTAAGGTGGGAGTAACATTGACTCTCTTAAGGTTGGCGTAACATTGACTCTCTTAAGGTGGGAGTAACATTGACTCTCTTAAGGTGGGAGTAACATTGACTCTCTTAAGGTTGGAGTAACATTCACTGTCTTAAGGTTGGAGTAACATTGACTCTCTTAACGTTGGAGTAACATTGACTCTATTAAGGTTGGAGTAACATTGACTCTCTTAAGGTGGGAGTAACATTGACTCTCTTAAGGGGGGAGTAACATTGACTCTCTTAAGGTGGGAGTAACATTGACTCTCTTATGTTTGGAGTAACATTGACTCTCTTAAGGTTGGAGTAACATTGACTCTCTTAAGGTTGGAGTGACATTGACTCTCAAGGTTGGAGTAACATTGACTTTCTTAAGGTTGGAGTAACATTGACTCTATTAAGGTTGGAGTAACATTGACTCTCTTGAGGTTGGAGTAACATTGACTCTCTTAAGGTGGGAGTAACATTGACTCTCTTAAGGTTGGAGTAACATTGACTCTCTTAAGGTGGGAGTAACATTGACTCTCTTAAGGTGGGAGTAACATTGACTCTCTTAAGGTGGGAGTAACATTGACTCTCTCGAGGTTGTAGTAACATTGACTCTCTTAAGGTGGGAGAAACATTGACTCTCTTAAGGTGGGAGTAACATTGACTCTCTTAAGGTTGGAGTAACATTGACTCTCTCGAGGTTGGAGTAACATTGACTCTCTTAAGGTGGGAGTAACATTGACTCTCTTAAGGTGGGAGTAACATTGACTCTCTTAAGGTGGGAGTAACATTGACTCTCTTAATGTGGGAGTAACATTGACTCTCTTATGGTTGGAGTAACCTTGACTCTCTTAAGGTGGGAGTAACATTGACTCTCTTAAGGTTGGAGTAACATTGACTTTTTTAAGGTTGGAGTAACATTGGCTCTCTTAAGGTGGGAGCAACATTGACTCTCTTAAGTTGGGAGTAACATTGACTCTCTTAAGGTTGGAGTAACATTGACTCTCTTAAGGTTGGAGTAACATTGACTCTCTTAAGGTGGGAGTAACATTGACTCTCTTAAGGTTGGAGTAACATTCACTGTCTTAAGGTTGGAGTAACATTGACTCTCTTAAGGTGGGAGTAACATTGACTCTATTAAGGTTGGAGTAACATTGACTCTCTTAAGGTGGGAGTAACATTGACTCTCTTAAGGTGGGAGTAACATTGACTCTCTTATGTTTGGAGTAACATTGACTCTCTTAAGGTTGGAGTAACATTGACTCTCTTAAGGTTGGAGTGACATTGACTCTCAAGGTTGGAGTAACATTGACTTTCTTAAGGTTGCAGTAACATTGACTCTATTAAGGTTGGAGTAACATTGACTCTCTTGAGGTTGGAGTAACATTGACTCTCTTAAGGTGGGAGTAACATTGACTCTCTTAAGGTTGGAGTAACATTGACTCTCTTAAGGTGGGAGTAACATTGACTCTCTTAAGGTGGGAGTAACATTGACTCTCTTAAGGTGGGAGTAACATTGACTCTCTCGAGGTTGTAGTAACATTGACTCTCTTAAGGTGGGAGTAACATTGACTCTCTTAAGGTTGGAGTAACATTGACTCTCTTAAGGTTGGAGTAACATTGACTCTCTTAACGTTGGAGTAACATTGACTCTATTAAGGTTGGAGTAACATTGACTCTCTTAAGGTGGGAGTACCATTGACTCTCTTAAGGTGGGAGTAACATTGACTCTCTTATGTTTGGAGTAACATTGACTCTCTTAAGGTTGGAGTAACATTGACTCTCTTAAGGTGGGAGTAACATTGACTCTCTTAAGGTTGGAGTAACATTGACTCTTTTAAGGTGGGAGTAACATTGACTCTCTTAAGGTGGGAGTAACCTTGACTCTTTAAAGGTGGGAGTAACATTGACTCTCTTAAGGTGGGAGTAACATTGACTCTCTTAAGGTAGGAGTAACATTGACTCTCTTAAGGTGGGAGTAACATTGACTCTCTTAAGGTGGGAGTAACATTGACTCTCTTAAGGTTGGAGTAACATTGACTCTCTTAAGGTGGGAGTAACATTGACTCTCTTAAGGTGGGAGTAACATTGACTCTCTTAAGGTGGGAGTAACATTGACTCACTTAAGGTTGGAGTAACATTGACTCTTTTAAGGTGGGAGTAACATTGACTCTCTTAAGGTGGGAGTAACCTTGACTCTTTTAAGGTGGGAGTAACATTGACTCTCTTAAGGTGGGAGTAACATTGACTCTCTTAAGCTGGGAGTAACATTGACTCTCTTAAGGTGGGAGTAACATTGACTCTCTTAAGGTGGGAGTAACATTGACTCTCTTAAGGGGGGAGTAACATTGACTCTCTTAAGGTGGGAGTAACATTGACTCTCTTAAGGTGGGAGTAACATTGACTCTCTTAAGGTGGGAGTAACATTGACTCTTTTAAGGTGGGAGTAATATTGACTCTCTTAAGGTGGGAGTAACATTGACTGTCTTAAGGTTTTAGTAACATTGACTCTCTTAAGGTTGGAGTAACATTGACTCTCTTAAGGTTTCAGTAACATTGACTCTCTTATGGTTGGAGTAACCTTGACTCTCTTAAGGTGGGAGTAACATTGACTCTCTTAAGGTTGGAGTAACATTGACTTTTTTAAGGTTGGAGTAACATTGGCTCTCTTAAGGTGGGAGCAACATTGACTCTCTTAAGTTGGGAGTAACATTGACTCTCTTAAGGTTGGAGTAACATTGACTCTCTTAAGGTTGGAGTAACATTGACTCTCTTAAGGTGGGAGTAACATTGACTCTCTTAAGGTTGGCGTAACATTGACTCTCTTAAGGTGGGAGTAACATTGACTCTCTTAAGGTGGGAGTAACATTGACTCTCTTAAGGTGGGAGTAACATTGACTCTCTTAAGGTTTTAGTAACATTGACTCTCTTAAGGTTGGAGTAACAATGACTCTCTTAAGGTTTTAGTAACATTGACTCTCTTAAGGTTGGAGTAACATTGACTCTCTTAAGGTTGGAGTAACATTGACTCTATTAAGGTTGGAGTAACATTGACTCTCTTGAGGTTGGAGTAACATTGACTCTCTTAAGGTGGGAGTAATATTGACTCTCTTAAGGTTGGAGTAACATTGACTCTCTTAAGGTGGGAGTAACATTGACTCTCTTAAGGTGGGAGTAACATTGACTCTCTTAAGGTGGGAGTAACATTGACTCTCTTATGTTTGGAGTAACATTGACTCTCTTAAGGTTGGAGTAACATTGACTCTCTTAAGTTTGGAGTAACATTGACTCTCTTAAGGTGGGAGTAACATTGACTCTCTTAAGGTTTTAGTAACATTGACTCTCTTAAGGTTGGAGTAACATTCACTGTCTTAAGGTGGGAGTAACATTGACTCTCTTATGGTTGGAGTAACATTGACTACTTTAAGGTGGGAGTAACATTGACTCTCTTAAGGGGAGAGTAACATTGACTCTCTTAAGGTTGGAGTAACATTGACTCTCTTGAGGTTGGAGTAACATTGACTCTCTTAAGGTGGGAGTAACATTGACTCTCTTAAGGTTTTAGTAACATTGACTCTCTTAAGGTTGGAGTAACAATGACTCTCTTAAGGTTTTAGTAACATTGACTCTCTTAAGGTTGGAGTAACATTGACTCTCTTAAGGTTGGAGTAACATTGACTCTATTAAGGTTGGAGTAACATTGACTCTCTTGAGGTTGGAGTAACATTGACTCTCTTAAGGTGGGAGTAACATTGACTCTCTTAAGGTTGGAGTAACATTGACTCTCTTAAGGTGGGAGTAACATTGACTCTCTTAAGGTGGGAGTAACATTGACTCTCTTAAGGTGGGAGTAACATTGACTCTCTTATGTTTGGAGTAACATTGACTCTCTTAAGGTTGGAGTAACATTGACTCTCTTAAGTTTGGAGTAACATTGACTCTCTTAAGGTGGGAGTAACATTGACTCTCTTAAGGTTTTAGTAACATTGACTCTCTTAAGGTTGGAGTAACATTCACTGTCTTAAGGTGGGAGTAACATTGACTCTCTTATGGTTGGAGTAACATTGACTACTTTAAGGTGGGAGTAACATTGACTCTCTTAAGGGGAGAGTAACATTGACTCTCTTAAGGTTGGAGTAACATTGACTCTCTTGAGGTTGGAGTAACATTGACTCTCTTAAGGTGGGAGTAACATTGACTCTCTTAAGGTTTTAGTAACATTGACTCTCTTAAGGTTGGATTAACATTGACTCTCTTAAGGTGGGAGTAACATTGACTCTCTTAAGGTGGGAGTAACATTGACTCTCTAAAGGTGGGAGTAACATTGACTCTCTTAAGGTGGGAGTAACATTGACTCTCTAAAGGTGGGAGTAACATTGACTCTCTTGAGTTTGGAGTAACATTGACTCTCTTAAGGTGGGAGTAACATTGACTCTCTTAAGGTTGGAGTAACATTGACTCTCTTAAGGTGGGAGTAACATTGACTCTATTAAGGTGGGAGTAACATTGACTTTCTTAATGTGGGAGTAACATTGACTCTCTTATGGTTGGAGTAACATTGACTCTCTTAAGGTGGGAGTAACATTGACTCTCTTATGGTTGGAGTAACATTGACTACTTTAAGGTGGGAGTAACATTTACTCTCTTAAGGGGGGAGTAACATTGACTCTCTTAAGGTTGGAGTAACATTGACTCTCTTAAGATGGGAGTAACATTGACTCTCTTAAGGTTGGAGTAACATTGACTCTCTTAAGGTGGGAGTAACATTGACTCTCTTAAGGTGGGAGTAACATTGACTCTCTTAAGGTGGGAGTAACATTGACTCACTTAAGGTTGGAGTAACATTGACTCTCTTAAGGTTGGAGTAACATTGACTCTCTTAAGGTGGGAGTAACATTGACTCTCTTAAGGTTGGCGTAACATTGACTCTCTTAAGGTGGGAGTAACATTGACTCTCTTAAGGTGGGAGTAACATTGACTCTCTTAAGGTGGGAGTAACATTGACTCTCTTAAGGTTTTAGTAACATTGACTCTCTTAAGGTTGGAGTAACAATGACTCTCTTAAGGTTTTAGTAACATTGACTCTCTTAAGGTTGGAGTAACATTGACTCTCTTAAGGTTGGAGTAACATTGACTCTATTAAGGTTGGAGTAACATTGACTCTCTTGAGGTTGGAGTAACATTGACTCTCTTAAGGTGGGAGTAACATTGACTCTCTTAAGGTTGGAGTAACATTGACTCTCTTAAGGTGGGAGTAACATTGACTCTCTTAAGGTGGGAGTAACATTGACTCTCTTAAGGTGGGAGTAACATTGACTCTCTTAAGGTGGGAGTAACATTGACTCTCTTAAGGTTTTAGTAACATTGACTCTCTTAAGGTTGGATTATCATTGACTATCTTAAGGTTGGAGTAACATTGACTCTCTTAAGGTTGGAGTAACATTGACTCTCTTAATGTGGGAGTAACATTGACTCTCTTAAGGTGGGAGTAACATTGACTCTCTTGAGGTTGGAGTAACATTGACTCTCTTAAGGTGGGAGTAACATTGACTCTCTTAAGGTTGGAGTAACATTGACTCTCTTAAGGTGGGAGTAACATTGACTCTTTTAAGGTGGGAGTAATATTGACTCTCTTAAGGTGGGAGTAACATTGACTCTCTTAAGGTTTTAGTAACATTGACTCTCTTAAGGTTGGAGTAACCTTGACTCTCTTAAGGTGGGAGTAACATTGACTCTCTTATGGTTGGAGTAACCTTGACTCTCTTAAGGTGGGAGTAACATTGACTCTCTTAAGGTTGGAGTAACATTGACTTTTTTAAGGTTGGAGTAACATTGGCTCTCTTAAGGTGGGAGCAACATTGACTCTCTTAAGTTGGGAGTAACATTGACTCTCTTAAGGTTGGAGTAACATTGACTCTCTTAAGGTTGGAGTAACATTGACTCTCTTAAGGTGGGAGTAACATTGACTCTCTTAAGGTTGGCGTAACATTGACTCTCTTAAGGTGGGAGTAACATTGACTCTCTTAAGGTGGGAGTAACATTGACTCTCTTAAGGTTTTAGTAACATTGACTCTCTTAAGGTTGGAGTAACAATGACTCTCTTAAGGTTTTAGTAACATTGACTCTCTTAAGGTTGGAGTAACATTGACTCTCTTAAGGTTGGAGTAACATTGACTCTATTAAGGTTGGAGTAACATTGACTCTCTTGAGGTTGGAGTAACATTGACTCTCTTAAGGTGGGAGTAACATTGACTCTCTTAAGGTGGGAGTAACATTGACTCTCTTAAGGTTGGAGTAACATTGACTCTCTTAAGGTGGGAGTAACATTGACTCTCTTAAGGTGGGAGTAACATTGACTCTCTTATGGTTGGAGTAACCTTGACTCTCTTAAGGTGGGAGTAACATTGACTCTCTTAAGGTTGGAGTAACATTGACTTTTTTAAGGTTGGAGTAACATTGGCTCTCTTAAGGTGGGAGCAACATTGACTCTCTTAAGTTGGGAGTAACATTGACTCTCTTAAGGTTGGAGTAACATTGACTCTCTTAAGGTTGGAGTAACATTGACTCTCTTAAGGTGGGAGTAACATTGACTCTCTTAAGGTTGGAGTAACATTCACTGTCTTAAGGTTGGAGTAACATTGACTCTCTTAAGGTGGGAGTAACATTGACTCTATTAAGGTTGGAGTAACATTGACTCTCTTAAGGTGGGAGTAACATTGACTCTCTTAAGGTGGGAGTAACATTGACTCTCTTATGTTTGGAGTAACATTGACTCTCTTAAGGTTGGAGTAACATTGACTCTCTTAAGGTTGGAGTGACATTGACTCTCAAGGTTGGAGTAACATTGACTTTCTTAAGGTTGCAGTAACATTGACTCTATTAAGGTTGGAGTAACATTGACTCTCTTGAGGTTGGAGTAACATTGACTCTCTTAAGGTGGGAGTAACATTGACTCTCTTAAGGTTGGAGTAACATTGACTCTCTTAAGGTGGGAGTAACATTGACTCTCTTAAGGTGGGAGTAACATTGACTCTCTTAAGGTGGGAGTAACATTGACTCTCTCGAGGTTGTAGTAACATTGACTCTCTTAAGGTGGGAGTAACATTGACTCTCTTAAGGTTGGAGTAACATTGACTCTCTTAAGGTTGGAGTAACATTGACTCTCTTAACGTTGGAGTAACATTGACTCTATTAAGGTTGGAGTAACATTGACTCTCTTAAGGTGGGAGTACCATTGACTCTCTTAAGGTGGGAGTAACATTGACTCTCTTATGTTTGGAGTAACATTGACTCTCTTAAGGTTGGAGTAACATTGACTCTCTTAAGGTGGGAGTAACATTGACTCTCTTAAGGTTGGAGTAACATTGACTCTTTTAAGGTGGGAGTAACATTGACTCTCTTAAGGTGGGAGTAACCTTGACTCTTTAAAGGTGGGAGTAACATTGACTCTCTTAAGGTGGGAGTAACATTGACTCTCTTAAGGTAGGAGTAACATTGACTCTCTTAAGGTGGGAGTAACATTGACTCTCTTAAGGTGGGAGTAACATTGACTCTCTTAAGGTTGGAGTAACATTGACTCTCTTAAGGTGGGAGTAACATTGACTCTCTTAAGGTGGGAGTAACATTGACTCTCTTAAGGTGGGAGTAACATTGACTCACTTAAGGTTGGAGTAACATTGACTCTTTTAAGGTGGGAGTAACATTGACTCTCTTAAGGTGGGAGTAACCTTGACTCTTTTAAGGTGGGAGTAACATTGACTCTCTTAAGGTGGGAGTAACATTGACTCTCTTAAGGTGGGAGTAACATTGACTCTCTTAAGGTGGGAGTAACATTGACTCTCTTAAGGTGGGAGTAACATTGACTCTCTTAAGGGGGGAGTAACATTGACTCTCTTAAGGTGGGAGTAACATTGACTCTCTTAAGGTGGGAGTAACATTGACTCTCTTAAGGTGGGAGTAACATTGACTCTTTTAAGGTGGGAGTAATATTGACTCTCTTAAGGTGGGAGTAACATTGACTCTCTTAAGGTTTTAGTAACATTGACTCTCTTAAGGTTGGAGTAACATTGACTCTCTTAAGGTTTCAGTAACATTGACTCTCTTATGGTTGGAGTAACCTTGACTCTCTTAAGGTGGGAGTAACATTGACTCTCTTAAGGTTGGAGTAACATTGACTTTTTTAAGGTTGGAGTAACATTGGCTCTCTTAAGGTGGGAGCAACATTGACTCTCTTAAGTTGGGAGTAACATTGACTCTCTTAAGGTTGGAGTAACATTGACTCTCTTAAGGTTGGAGTAACATTGACTCTCTTAAGGTGGGAGTAACATTGACTCTCTTAAGGTTGGCGTAACATTGACTCTCTTAAGGTGGGAGTAACATTGACTCTCTTAAGGTGGGAGTAACATTGACTCTCTTAAGGTGGGAGTAACATTGACTCTCTTAAGGTTTTAGTAACATTGACTCTCTTAAGGTTGGAGTAACAATGACTCTCTTAAGGTTTTAGTAACATTGACTCTCTTAAGGTTGGAGTAACATTGACTCTCTTAAGGTTGGAGTAACATTGACTCTATTAAGGTTGGAGTAACATTGACTCTCTTGAGGTTGGAGTAACATTGACTCTCTTAAGGTGGGAGTAACATTGACTCTCTTAAGGTTGGAGTAACATTGACTCTCTTAAGGTGGGAGTAACATTGACTCTCTTAAGGTGGGAGTAACATTGACTCTCTTAAGGTGGGAGTAACATTGACTCTCTTATGTTTGGAGTAACATTGACTCTCTTAAGGTTGGAGTAACATTGACTCTCTTAAGTTTGGAGTAACATTGACTCTCTTAAGGTGGGAGTAACATTGACTCTCTTAAGGTTTTAGTAACATTGACTCTCTTAAGGTTGGAGTAACATTCACTGTCTTAAGGTGGGAGTAACATTGACTCTCTTATGGTTGGAGTAACATTGACTACTTTAAGGTGGGAGTAACATTGACTCTCTTAAGGGGGGAGTAACATTGACTCTCTTAAGGTGGGAGTAACATTGACTCTCTTATGTTTGGAGTAACATTGACTCTCTTAAGGTTGGAGTAACATTGACTCTCTTAAGGTTGGAGTGACATTGACTCTCAAGGTTGGAGTAACATTGACTTTCTTAAGGTTGGAGTAACATTGACTCTATTAAGGTTGGAGTAACATTGACTCTCTTGAGGTTGGAGTAACATTGACTCTCTTAAGGTGGGAGTAACATTGACTCTCTTAAGGTTGGAGTAACATTGACTCTCTTAAGGTGGGAGTAACATTGACTCTCTTAAGGTGGGAGTAACATTGACTCTCTTAAGGTGGGAGTAACATTGACTCTCTCGAGGTTGTAGTAACATTGACTCTCTTAAGGTGGGAGAAACATTGACTCTCTTAAGGTGGGAGTAACATTGACTCTCTTAAGGTTGGAGTAACATTGACTCTCTCGAGGTTGGAGTAACATTGACTCTCTTAAGGTGGGAGTAACATTGACTCTCTTAAGGTGGGAGTAACATTGACTCTCTTAAGGTGGGAGTAACATTGACTCTCTTAATGTGGGAGTAACATTGACTCTCTTATGGTTGGAGTAACCTTGACTCTCTTAAGGTGGGAGTAACATTGACTCTCTTAAGGTTGGAGTAACATTGACTTTTTTAAGGTTGGAGTAACATTGGCTCTCTTAAGGTGGGAGCAACATTGACTCTCTTAAGTTGGGAGTAACATTGACTCTCTTAAGGTTGGAGTAACATTGACTCTCTTAAGGTTGGAGTAACATTGACTCTCTTAAGGTGGGAGTAACATTGACTCTCTTAAGGTTGGAGTAACATTCACTGTCTTAAGGTTGGAGTAACATTGACTCTCTTAAGGTGGGAGTAACATTGACTCTATTAAGGTTGGAGTAACATTGACTCTCTTAAGGTGGGAGTAACATTGACTCTCTTAAGGTGGGAGTAACATTGACTCTCTTAAGGTTGGAGTAACATTGACTCTCTTAAGGTTGGAGTGACATTGACTCTCAAGGTTGGAGTAACATTGACTTTCTTAAGGTTGCAGTAACATTGACTCTATTAAGGTTGGAGTAACATTGACTCTCTTGAGGTTGGAGTAACATTGACTCTCTTAAGGTGGGAGTAACATTGACTCTCTTAAGGTTGGAGTAACATTGACTCTCTTAAGGTGGGAGTAACATTGACTCTCTTAAGGTGGGAGTAACATTGACTCTCTCGAGGTTGTAGTAACATTGACTCTCTTAAGGTGGGAGTAACATTGACTCTCTTAAGGTTGGAGTAACATTGACTCTCTTAAGGTGGGAGTAACATTGACTCTCTTGAGGTTGGAGTAACATTGACTCTCTTAAGGTGGGAGTAACATTGACTCTCTTAAGGTTGGAGTAACCTTGACTCTCTTAAGGTGGGAGTAACATTGACTCTCTTAAGGTTGGAGTAACATTGACTTTTTTAAGGTTGGAGTAACATTGGCTCTCTTAAGGTGGGAGCAACATTGACTCTCTTAAGTTGGGAGTAACATTGACTCTCTTAAGGTTGGAGTAACATTGACTCTCTTAAGGTTGGAGTAACATTGACTCTCTTAAGGTGGGAGTAACATTGACTCTCTTAAGGTTGGAGTAACATTCACTGTCTTAAGGTTGGAGTAACATTGACTCTCTTAACGTTGGAGTAACATTGACTCTATTAAGGTTGGAGTAACATTGACTCTCTTAAGGTGGGAGTAACATTGACTTTCTTAAGGTTGGAGTAACATTGACTCTATTAAGGTTGGAGTAACATTGACTCTCTTGAGGTTGGAGTAACATTGACTCTCTTAAGGTGGGAGTAACATTGACTCTCTTAAGGTTGGAGTAACATTGACTCTCTTAAGGTGGGAGTAACATTGACTCTCTTAAGGTGGGAGTAACATTGACTCTCTTAAGGTGGGAGTAACATTGACTCTCTCGAGGTTGTAGTAACATTGACTCTCTTAAGGTGGGTGTAACATTGACTCTCTTAAGGTTGGAGTAACATTGACTCTCTTAAGGTTGGAGTAACATTGACTCTCTTAACGTTGGAGTAACATTGACTCTATTAAGGTTGGAGTAACATTGACTCTCTTAAGGTGGGAGTAACATTGACTCTCTTATGTTTGGAGTAACATTGACTCTCTTAAGGTTGGAGTAACATTGACTCTCTTAAGGTGGGAGTAACATTGACTCTCTTAAGGTTGGAGTAACATTGACTCTTTTAAGGTGGGAGTAACATTGACTCTCTTAAGGTGGGAGTAACCTTGACTCTTTTAAGGTGGGAGTAACATTGACTCTCTTAAGGTGGGAGTAACATTGACTCTCTTAAGGTAGGAGTAACATTGACTATCTTAAGGTGGGAGTAACATTGACTCTCTTAAGGTGGGAGTAACATTGACTCTCTTAAGGTTGGAGTAACCTTGACTCTCTTAAGGTGGGAGTAACATTGACTCTCTTAAGGGGGGAGTAACATTGACTCTCTTAAGGTTGGAGTAACATTGACTCTCTTAAGATGGGAGTAACATTGACTCTCTTAAGGTGGGAGTAACATTGACTCTCTTAAGGTTGGAGTAACATTGACTTTTTTAAGGTTGGAGTAACATTGGCTCTCTTAAGGTGGGAGCAACATTGACTCTCTTAAGTTGGGAGTAACATTGACTCTCTTAAGGTTGGAGTAACATTGACTCTCTTAAGGTTGGAGTAACATTGACTCTCTTAAGGTGGGAGTAACATTGACTCTCTTAAGGTTGGCGTAACATTGACTCTCTTAAGGTGGGAGTAACATTGACTCTCTTAAGGTGGGAGTAACATTGACTCTCTTAAGGTTGGAGTAACATTCACTGTCTTAAGGTTGGAGTAACATTGACTCTCTTAACGTTGGAGTAACATTGACTCTATTAAGGTTGGAGTAACATTGACTCTCTTAAGGTGGGAGTAACATTGACTCTCTTAAGGGGGGAGTAACATTGACTCTCTTAAGGTGGGAGTAACATTGACTCTCTTATGTTTGGAGTAACATTGACTCTCTTAAGGTTGGAGTAACATTGACTCTCTTAAGGTTGGAGTGACATTGACTCTCAAGGTTGGAGTAACATTGACTTTCTTAAGGTTGGAGTAACATTGACTCTATTAAGGTTGGAGTAACATTGACTCTCTTGAGGTTGGAGTAACATTGACTCTCTTAAGGTGGGAGTAACATTGACTCTCTTAAGGTTGGAGTAACATTGACTCTCTTAAGGTGGGAGTAACATTGACTCTCTTAAGGTGGGAGTAACATTGACTCTCTTAAGGTGGGAGTAACATTGACTCTCTCGAGGTTGTAGTAACATTGACTCTCTTAAGGTGGGAGAAACATTGACTCTCTTAAGGTGGGAGTAACATTGACTCTCTTAAGGTTGGAGTAACATTGACTCTCTCGAGGTTGGAGTAACATTGACTCTCTTAAGGTGGGAGTAACATTGACTCTCTTAAGGTGGGAGTAACATTGACTCTCTTAAGGTGGGAGTAACATTGACTCTCTTAATGTGGGAGTAACATTGACTCTCTTATGGTTGGAGTAACCTTGACTCTCTTAAGGTGGGAGTAACATTGACTCTCTTAAGGTTGGAGTAACATTGACTTTTTTAAGGTTGGAGTAACATTGGCTCTCTTAAGGTGGGAGCAACATTGACTCTCTTAAGTTGGGAGTAACATTGACTCTCTTAAGGTTGGAGTAACATTGACTCTCTTAAGGTTGGAGTAACATTGACTCTCTTAAGGTGGGAGTAACATTGACTCTCTTAAGGTTGGAGTAACATTCACTGTCTTAAGGTTGGAGTAACATTGACTCTCTTAAGGTGGGAGTAACATTGACTCTATTAAGGTTGGAGTAACATTGACTCTCTTAAGGTGGGAGTAACATTGACTCTCTTAAGGTGGGAGTAACATTGACTCTCTTATGTTTGGAGTAACATTGACTCTCTTAAGGTTGGAGTAACATTGACTCTCTTAAGGTTGGAGTGACATTGACTCTCAAGGTTGGAGTAACATTGACTTTCTTAAGGTTGCAGTAACATTGACTCTATTAAGGTTGGAGTAACATTGACTCTCTTGAGGTTGGAGTAACATTGACTCTCTTAAGGTGGGAGTAACATTGACTCTCTTAAGGTTGGAGTAACATTGACTCTCTTAAGGTGGGAGTAACATTGACTCTCTTAAGGTGGGAGTAACATTGACTCTCTTAAGGTGGGAGTAACATTGACTCTCTCGAGGTTGTAGTAACATTGACTCTCTTAAGGTGGGAGTAACATTGACTCTCTTAAGGTTGGAGTAACATTGACTCTCTTAAGGTTGGAGTAACATTGACTCTCTTAACGTTGGAGTAACATTGACTCTATTAAGGTTGGAGTAACATTGACTCTCTTAAGGTGGGAGTACCATTGACTCTCTTAAGGTGGGAGTAACATTGACTCTCTTATGTTTGGAGTAACATTGACTCTCTTAAGGTTGGAGTAACATTGACTCTCTTAAGGTGGGAGTAACATTGACTCTCTTAAGGTTGGAGTAACATTGACTCTTTTAAGGTGGGAGTAACATTGACTCTCTTAAGGTGGGAGTAACCTTGACTCTTTAAAGGTGGGAGTAACATTGACTCTCTTAAGGTGGGAGTAACATTGACTCTCTTAAGGTAGGAGTAACATTGACTCTCTTAAGGTGGGAGTAACATTGACTCTCTTAAGGTGGGAGTAACATTGACTCTCTTAAGGTTGGAGTAACATTGACTCTCTTAAGGTGGGAGTAACATTGACTCTCTTAAGGTGGGAGTAACATTGACTCTCTTAAGGTGGGAGTAACATTGACTCACTTAAGGTTGGAGTAACATTGACTCTTTTAAGGTGGGAGTAACATTGACTCTCTTAAGGTGGGAGTAACCTTGACTCTTTTAAGGTGGGAGTAACATTGACTCTCTTAAGGTGGGAGTAACATTGACTCTCTTAAGCTGGGAGTAACATTGACTCTCTTAAGGTGGGAGTAACATTGACTCTCTTAAGGTGGGAGTAACATTGACTCTCTTAAGGGGGGAGTAACATTGACTCTCTTAAGGTGGGAGTAACATTGACTCTCTTAAGGTGGGAGTAACATTGACTCTCTTAAGGTGGGAGTAACATTGACTCTTTTAAGGTGGGAGTAATATTGACTCTCTTAAGGTGGGAGTAACATTGACTGTCTTAAGGTTTTAGTAACATTGACTCTCTTAAGGTTGGAGTAACATTGACTCTCTTAAGGTTTCAGTAACATTGACTCTCTTATGGTTGGAGTAACCTTGACTCTCTTAAGGTGGGAGTAACATTGACTCTCTTAAGGTTGGAGTAACATTGACTTTTTTAAGGTTGGAGTAACATTGGCTCTCTTAAGGTGGGAGCAACATTGACTCTCTTAAGTTGGGAGTAACATTGACTCTCTTAAGGTTGGAGTAACATTGACTCTCTTAAGGTTGGAGTAACATTGACTCTCTTAAGGTGGGAGTAACATTGACTCTCTTAAGGTTGGCGTAACATTGACTCTCTTAAGGTGGGAGTAACATTGACTCTCTTAAGGTGGGAGTAACATTGACTCTCTTAAGGTGGGAGTAACATTGACTCTCTTAAGGTTTTAGTAACATTGACTCTCTTAAGGTTGGAGTAACAATGACTCTCTTAAGGTTTTAGTAACATTGACTCTCTTAAGGTTGGAGTAACATTGACTCTCTTAAGGTTGGAGTAACATTGACTCTATTAAGGTTGGAGTAACATTGACTCTCTTGAGGTTGGAGTAACATTGACTCTCTTAAGGTGGGAGTAATATTGACTCTCTTAAGGTTGGAGTAACATTGACTCTCTTAAGGTGGGAGTAACATTGACTCTCTTAAGGTGGGAGTAACATTGACTCTCTTAAGGTGGGAGTAACATTGACTCTCTTATGTTTGGAGTAACATTGACTCTCTTAAGGTTGGAGTAACATTGACTCTCTTAAGTTTGGAGTAACATTGACTCTCTTAAGGTGGGAGTAACATTGACTCTCTTAAGGTTTTAGTAACATTGACTCTCTTAAGGTTGGAGTAACATTCACTGTCTTAAGGTGGGAGTAACATTGACTCTCTTATGGTTGGAGTAACATTGACTACTTTAAGGTGGGAGTAACATTGACTCTCTTAAGGGGAGAGTAACATTGACTCTCTTAAGGTTGGAGTAACATTGACTCTCTTGAGGTTGGAGTAACATTGACTCTCTTAAGGTGGGAGTAACATTGACTCTCTTAAGGTTTTAGTAACATTGACTCTCTTAAGGTTGGAGTAACAATGACTCTCTTAAGGTTTTAGTAACATTGACTCTCTTAAGGTTGGAGTAACATTGACTCTCTTAAGGTTGGAGTAACATTGACTCTATTAAGGTTGGAGTAACATTGACTCTCTTGAGGTTGGAGTAACATTGACTCTCTTAAGGTGGGAGTAACATTGACTCTCTTAAGGTTGGAGTAACATTGACTCTCTTAAGGTGGGAGTAACATTGACTCTCTTAAGGTGGGAGTAACATTGACTCTCTTAAGGTGGGAGTAACATTGACTCTCTTATGTTTGGAGTAACATTGACTCTCTTAAGGTTGGAGTAACATTGACTCTCTTAAGTTTGGAGTAACATTGACTCTCTTAAGGTGGGAGTAACATTGACTCTCTTAAGGTTTTAGTAACATTGACTCTCTTAAGGTTGGAGTAACATTCACTGTCTTAAGGTGGGAGTAACATTGACTCTCTTATGGTTGGAGTAACATTGACTACTTTAAGGTGGGAGTAACATTGACTCTCTTAAGGGGAGAGTAACATTGACTCTCTTAAGGTTGGAGTAACATTGACTCTCTTGAGGTTGGAGTAACATTGACTCTCTTAAGGTGGGAGTAACATTGACTCTCTTAAGGTTTTAGTAACATTGACTCTCTTAAGGTTGGATTAACATTGACTCTCTTAAGGTGGGAGTAACATTGACTCTCTTAAGGTGGGAGTAACATTGACTCTCTAAAGGTGGGAGTAACATTGACTCTCTTAAGGTGGGAGTAACATTGACTCTCTAAAGGTGGGAGTAACATTGACTCTCTTGAGTTTGGAGTAACATTGACTCTCTTAAGGTGGGAGTAACATTGACTCTCTTAAGGTTGGAGTAACATTGACTCTCTTAAGGTGGGAGTAACATTGACTCTATTAAGGTGGGAGTAACATTGACTTTCTTAATGTGGGAGTAACATTGACTCTCTTATGGTTGGAGTAACATTGACTCTCTTAAGGTGGGAGTAACATTGACTCTCTTATGGTTGGAGTAACATTGACTACTTTAAGGTGGGAGTAACATTTACTCTCTTAAGGGGGGAGTAACATTGACTCTCTTAAGGTTGGAGTAACATTGACTCTCTTAAGATGGGAGTAACATTGACTCTCTTAAGGTTGGAGTAACATTGACTCTCTTAAGGTGGGAGTAACATTGACTCTCTTAAGGTGGGAGTAACATTGACTCTCTTAAGGTGGGAGTAACATTGACTCACTTAAGGTTGGAGTAACATTGACTCTCTTAAGGTTGGAGTAACATTGACTCTCTTAAGGTGGGAGTAACATTGACTCTCTTAAGGTTGGCGTAACATTGACTCTCTTAAGGTGGGAGTAACATTGACTCTCTTAAGGTGGGAGTAACATTGACTCTCTTAAGGTGGGAGTAACATTGACTCTCTTAAGGTTTTAGTAACATTGACTCTCTTAAGGTTGGAGTAACAATGACTCTCTTAAGGTTTTAGTAACATTGACTCTCTTAAGGTTGGAGTAACATTGACTCTCTTAAGGTTGGAGTAACATTGACTCTATTAAGGTTGGAGTAACATTGACTCTCTTGAGGTTGGAGTAACATTGACTCTCTTAAGGTGGGAGTAACATTGACTCTCTTAAGGTTGGAGTAACATTGACTCTCTTAAGGTGGGAGTAACATTGACTCTCTTAAGGTGGGAGTAACATTGACTCTCTTAAGGTGGGAGTAACATTGACTCTCTTAAGGTGGGAGTAACATTGACTCTCTTAAGGTTTTAGTAACATTGACTCTCTTAAGGTTGGATTATCATTGACTATCTTAAGGTTGGAGTAACATTGACTCTCTTAAGGTTGGAGTAACATTGACTCTCTTAATGTGGGAGTAACATTGACTCTCTTAAGGTGGGAGTAACATTGACTCTCTTGAGGTTGGAGTAACATTGACTCTCTTAAGGTGGGAGTAACATTGACTCTCTTAAGGTTGGAGTAACATTGACTCTCTTAAGGTGGGAGTAACATTGACTCTTTTAAGGTGGGAGTAATATTGACTCTCTTAAGGTGGGAGTAACATTGACTCTCTTAAGGTTTTAGTAACATTGACTCTCTTAAGGTTGGAGTAACATTGACTCTCTTAAGGTTTCAGTAACATTGACTCTCTTATGGTTGGAGTAACCTTGACTCTCTTAAGGTGGGAGTAACATTGACTCTCTTAAGGTTGGAGTAACATTGACTTTTTTAAGGTTGGAGTAACATTGGCTCTCTTAAGGTGGGAGCAACATTGACTCTCTTAAGTTGGGAGTAACATTGACTCTCTTAAGGTTGGAGTAACATTGACTCTCTTAAGGTTGGAGTAACATTGACTCTCTTAAGGTGGGAGTAACATTGACTCTCTTAAGGTTGGCGTAACATTGACTCTCTTAAGGTGGGAGTAACATTGACTCTCTTAAGGTGGGAGTAACATTGACTCTCTTAAGGTTTTAGTAACATTGACTCTCTTAAGGTTGGAGTAACAATGACTCTCTTAAGGTTTTAGTAACATTGACTCTCTTAAGGTTGGAGTAACATTGACTCTCTTAAGGTTGGAGTAACATTGACTCTATTAAGGTTGGAGTAACATTGACTCTCTTGAGGTTGGAGTAACATTGACTCTCTTAAGGTGGGAGTAACATTGACTCTCTTAAGGTGGGAGTAACATTGACTCTCTTAAGGTTGGAGTAACATTGACTCTCTTAAGGTGGGAGTAACATTGACTCTCTTAAGGTGGGAGTAACATTGACTCTCTTATGGTTGGAGTAACCTTGACTCTCTTAAGGTGGGAGTAACATTGACTCTCTTAAGGTTGGAGTAACATTGACTTTTTTAAGGTTGGAGTAACATTGGCTCTCTTAAGGTGGGAGCAACATTGACTCTCTTAAGTTGGGAGTAACATTGACTCTCTTAAGGTTGGAGTAACATTGACTCTCTTAAGGTTGGAGTAACATTGACTCTCTTAAGGTGGGAGTAACATTGACTCTCTTAAGGTTGGAGTAACATTCACTGTCTTAAGGTTGGAGTAACATTGACTCTCTTAAGGTGGGAGTAACATTGACTCTATTAAGGTTGGAGTAACATTGACTCTCTTAAGGTGGGAGTAACATTGACTCTCTTAAGGTGGGAGTAACATTGACTCTCTTATGTTTGGAGTAACATTGACTCTCTTAAGGTTGGAGTAACATTGACTCTCTTAAGGTTGGAGTGACATTGACTCTCAAGGTTGGAGTAACATTGACTTTCTTAAGGTTGCAGTAACATTGACTCTATTAAGGTTGGAGTAACATTGACTCTCTTGAGGTTGGAGTAACATTGACTCTCTTAAGGTGGGAGTAACATTGACTCTCTTAAGGTTGGAGTAACATTGACTCTCTTAAGGTGGGAGTAACATTGACTCTCTTAAGGTGGGAGTAACATTGACTCTCTTAAGGTGGGAGTAACATTGACTCTCTCGAGGTTGTAGTAACATTGACTCTCTTAAGGTGGGAGTAACATTGACTCTCTTAAGGTTGGAGTAACATTGACTCTCTTAAGGTTGGAGTAACATTGACTCTCTTAACGTTGGAGTAACATTGACTCTATTAAGGTTGGAGTAACATTGACTCTCTTAAGGTGGGAGTACCATTGACTCTCTTAAGGTGGGAGTAACATTGACTCTCTTATGTTTGGAGTAACATTGACTCTCTTAAGGTTGGAGTAACATTGACTCTCTTAAGGTGGGAGTAACATTGACTCTCTTAAGGTTGGAGTAACATTGACTCTTTTAAGGTGGGAGTAACATTGACTCTCTTAAGGTGGGAGTAACCTTGACTCTTTAAAGGTGGGAGTAACATTGACTCTCTTAAGGTGGGAGTAACATTGACTCTCTTAAGGTAGGAGTAACATTGACTCTCTTAAGGTGGGAGTAACATTGACTCTCTTAAGGTGGGAGTAACATTGACTCTCTTAAGGTTGGAGTAACATTGACTCTCTTAAGGTGGGAGTAACATTGACTCTCTTAAGGTGGGAGTAACATTGACTCTCTTAAGGTGGGAGTAACATTGACTCACTTAAGGTTGGAGTAACATTGACTCTTTTAAGGTGGGAGTAACATTGACTCTCTTAAGGTGGGAGTAACCTTGACTCTTTTAAGGTGGGAGTAACATTGACTCTCTTAAGGTGGGAGTAACATTGACTCTCTTAAGGTGGGAGTAACATTGACTCTCTTAAGGTGGGAGTAACATTGACTCTCTTAAGGTGGGAGTAACATTGACTCTCTTAAGGGGGGAGTAACATTGACTCTCTTAAGGTGGGAGTAACATTGACTCTCTTAAGGTGGGAGTAACATTGACTCTCTTAAGGTGGGAGTAACATTGACTCTTTTAAGGTGGGAGTAATATTGACTCTCTTAAGGTGGGAGTAACATTGACTCTCTTAAGGTTTTAGTAACATTGACTCTCTTAAGGTTGGAGTAACATTGACTCTCTTAAGGTTTCAGTAACATTGACTCTCTTATGGTTGGAGTAACCTTGACTCTCTTAAGGTGGGAGTAACATTGACTCTCTTAAGGTTGGAGTAACATTGACTTTTTTAAGGTTGGAGTAACATTGGCTCTCTTAAGGTGGGAGCAACATTGACTCTCTTAAGTTGGGAGTAACATTGACTCTCTTAAGGTTGGAGTAACATTGACTCTCTTAAGGTGGGAGTAACATTGACTCTCTTAAGGTTTTAGTAACATTGACTCTCTTAAGGTTGGAGTAACATTGACTCTCTTAAGGTTTCAGTAACATTGACTCTCTTATGGTTGGAGTAACCTTGACTCTCTTAAGGTGGGAGTAACATTGACTCTCTTAAGGTGGGAGTAACATTGACTCTCTTAAGGTTTTAGTAACATTGACTCTCTTAAGGTTGGATTAACATTGACTCTCTTAAGGTGGGAGTAACATTGACTCTCTTAAGGTGGGAGTAACATTGACTCTCTTAAGGTTTTAGTAACATTGACTCTCTTAAGGTTGGATTAACATTGACTCTCTTAAGGTGGGAGTAACATTGACTCTCTTAAGGTGGGAGTAACATTGACTCTCTAAAGGTGGGAGTAACATTGACTCTCTTAAGGTGGGAGTAACATTGACTCTCTAAAGGTGGGAGTAACATTGACTCTCTTGAGTTTGGAGTAACATTGACTCTCTTAAGGTGGGAGTAACATTGACTCTCTTAAGGTTGGAGTAACATTGACTCTCTTAAGGTGGGAGTAACATTGACTCTATTAAGGTGGGAGTAACATTGACTTTCTTAATGTGGGAGTAACATTGACTCTCTTATGGTTGGAGTAACATTGACTCTCTTAAGGTGGGAGTAACATTGACTCTCTTATGGTTGGAGTAACATTGACTACTTTAAGGTGGGAGTAACATTTACTCTCTTAAGGGGGGAGTAACATTGACTCTCTTAAGGTTGGAGTAACATTGACTCTCTTAAGATGGGAGTAACATTGACTCTCTTAAGGTTGGAGTAACATTGACTCTCTTAAGGTGGGAGTAACATTGACTCTCTTAAGGTGGGAGTAACATTGACTCTCTTAAGGTGGGAGTAACATTGACTCACTTAAGGTTGGAGTAACATTGACTCTCTTAAGGTTGGAGTAACATTGACTCTCTTAAGGTGGGAGTAACATTGACTCTCTTAAGGTTGGCGTAACATTGACTCTCTTAAGGTGGGAGTAACATTGACTCTCTTAAGGTGGGAGTAACATTGACTCTCTTAAGGTGGGAGTAACATTGACTCTCTTAAGGTTTTAGTAACATTGACTCTCTTAAGGTTGGAGTAACAATGACTCTCTTAAGGTTTTAGTAACATTGACTCTCTTAAGGTTGGAGTAACATTGACTCTCTTAAGGTTGGAGTAACATTGACTCTATTAAGGTTGGAGTAACATTGACTCTCTTGAGGTTGGAGTAACATTGACTCTCTTAAGGTGGGAGTAACATTGACTCTCTTAAGGTTGGAGTAACATTGACTCTCTTAAGGTGGGAGTAACATTGACTCTCTTAAGGTGGGAGTAACATTGACTCTCTTAAGGTGGGAGTAACATTGACTCTCTTAAGGTGGGAGTAACATTGACTCTCTTAAGGTTTTAGTAACATTGACTCTCTTAAGGTTGGATTATCATTGACTATCTTAAGGTTGGAGTAACATTGACTCTCTTAAGGTTGGAGTAACATTGACTCTCTTAATGTGGGAGTAACATTGACTCTCTTAAGGTGGGAGTAACATTGACTCTCTTGAGGTTGGAGTAACATTGACTCTCTTAAGGTGGGAGTAACATTGACTCTCTTAAGGTTGGAGTAACATTGACTCTCTTAAGGTGGGAGTAACATTGACTCTTTTAAGGTGGGAGTAATATTGACTCTCTTAAGGTGGGAGTAACATTGACTCTCTTAAGGTTTTAGTAACATTGACTCTCTTAAGGTTGGAGTAACATTGACTCTCTTAAGGTTTCAGTAACATTGACTCTCTTATGGTTGGAGTAACCTTGACTCTCTTAAGGTGGGAGTAACATTGACTCTCTTAAGGTTGGAGTAACATTGACTTTTTTAAGGTTGGAGTAACATTGGCTCTCTTAAGGTGGGAGCAACATTGACTCTCTTAAGTTGGGAGTAACATTGACTCTCTTAAGGTTGGAGTAACATTGACTCTCTTAAGGTTGGAGTAACATTGACTCTCTTAAGGTGGGAGTAACATTGACTCTCTTAAGGTTGGCGTAACATTGACTCTCTTAAGGTGGGAGTAACATTGACTCTCTTAAGGTGGGAGTAACATTGACTCTCTTAAGGTTTTAGTAACATTGACTCTCTTAAGGTTGGAGTAACAATGACTCTCTTAAGGTTTTAGTAACATTGACTCTCTTAAGGTTGGAGTAACATTGACTCTCTTAAGGTTGGAGTAACATTGACTCTATTAAGGTTGGAGTAACATTGACTCTCTTGAGGTTGGAGTAACATTGACTCTCTTAAGGTGGGAGTAACATTGACTCTCTTAAGGTGGGAGTAACATTGACTCTCTTAAGGTTGGAGTAACATTGACTCTCTTAAGGTGGGAGTAACATTGACTCTCTTAAGGTGGGAGTAACATTGACTCTCTTATGGTTGGAGTAACCTTGACTCTCTTAAGGTGGGAGTAACATTGACTCTCTTAAGGTTGGAGTAACATTGACTTTTTTAAGGTTGGAGTAACATTGGCTCTCTTAAGGTGGGAGCAACATTGACTCTCTTAAGTTGGGAGTAACATTGACTCTCTTAAGGTTGGAGTAACATTGACTCTCTTAAGGTTGGAGTAACATTGACTCTCTTAAGGTGGGAGTAACATTGACTCTCTTAAGGTTGGAGTAACATTCACTGTCTTAAGGTTGGAGTAACATTGACTCTCTTAAGGTGGGAGTAACATTGACTCTATTAAGGTTGGAGTAACATTGACTCTCTTAAGGTGGGAGTAACATTGACTCTCTTAAGGTGGGAGTAACATTGACTCTCTTATGTTTGGAGTAACATTGACTCTCTTAAGGTTGGAGTAACATTGACTCTCTTAAGGTTGGAGTGACATTGACTCTCAAGGTTGGAGTAACATTGACTTTCTTAAGGTTGCAGTAACATTGACTCTATTAAGGTTGGAGTAACATTGACTCTCTTGAGGTTGGAGTAACATTGACTCTCTTAAGGTGGGAGTAACATTGACTCTCTTAAGGTTGGAGTAACATTGACTCTCTTAAGGTGGGAGTAACATTGACTCTCTTAAGGTGGGAGTAACATTGACTCTCTTAAGGTGGGAGTAACATTGACTCTCTCGAGGTTGTAGTAACATTGACTCTCTTAAGGTGGGAGTAACATTGACTCTCTTAAGGTTGGAGTAACATTGACTCTCTTAAGGTTGGAGTAACATTGACTCTCTTAACGTTGGAGTAACATTGACTCTATTAAGGTTGGAGTAACATTGACTCTCTTAAGGTGGGAGTACCATTGACTCTCTTAAGGTGGGAGTAACATTGACTCTCTTATGTTTGGAGTAACATTGACTCTCTTAAGGTTGGAGTAACATTGACTCTCTTAAGGTGGGAGTAACATTGACTCTCTTAAGGTTGGAGTAACATTGACTCTTTTAAGGTGGGAGTAACATTGACTCTCTTAAGGTGGGAGTAACCTTGACTCTTTAAAGGTGGGAGTAACATTGACTCTCTTAAGGTGGGAGTAACATTGACTCTCTTAAGGTAGGAGTAACATTGACTCTCTTAAGGTGGGAGTAACATTGACTCTCTTAAGGTGGGAGTAACATTGACTCTCTTAAGGTTGGAGTAACATTGACTCTCTTAAGGTGGGAGTAACATTGACTCTCTTAAGGTGGGAGTAACATTGACTCTCTTAAGGTGGGAGTAACATTGACTCACTTAAGGTTGGAGTAACATTGACTCTTTTAAGGTGGGAGTAACATTGACTCTCTTAAGGTGGGAGTAACCTTGACTCTTTTAAGGTGGGAGTAACATTGACTCTCTTAAGGTGGGAGTAACATTGACTCTCTTAAGGTGGGAGTAACATTGACTCTCTTAAGGTGGGAGTAACATTGACTCTCTTAAGGTGGGAGTAACATTGACTCTCTTAAGGGGGGAGTAACATTGACTCTCTTAAGGTGGGAGTAACATTGACTCTCTTAAGGTGGGAGTAACATTGACTCTCTTAAGGTGGGAGTAACATTGACTCTTTTAAGGTGGGAGTAATATTGACTCTCTTAAGGTGGGAGTAACATTGACTCTCTTAAGGTTTTAGTAACATTGACTCTCTTAAGGTTGGAGTAACATTGACTCTCTTAAGGTTTCAGTAACATTGACTCTCTTATGGTTGGAGTAACCTTGACTCTCTTAAGGTGGGAGTAACATTGACTCTCTTAAGGTTGGAGTAACATTGACTTTTTTAAGGTTGGAGTAACATTGGCTCTCTTAAGGTGGGAGCAACATTGACTCTCTTAAGTTGGGAGTAACATTGACTCTCTTAAGGTTGGAGTAACATTGACTCTCTTAAGGTTGGAGTAACATTGACTCTCTTAAGGTGGGAGTAACATTGACTCTCTTAAGGTTGGCGTAACATTGACTCTCTTAAGGTGGGAGTAACATTGACTCTCTTAAGGTGGGAGTAACATTGACTCTCTTAAGGTGGGAGTAACATTGACTCTCTTAAGGTTTTAGTAACATTGACTCTCTTAAGGTTGGAGTAACAATGACTCTCTTAAGGTTTTAGTAACATTGACTCTCTTAAGGTTGGAGTAACATTGACTCTCTTAAGGTTGGAGTAACATTGACTCTATTAAGGTTGGAGTAACATTGACTCTCTTGAGGTTGGAGTAACATTGACTCTCTTAAGGTGGGAGTAACATTGACTCTCTTAAGGTTGGAGTAACATTGACTCTCTTAAGGTGGGAGTAACATTGACTCTCTTAAGGTGGGAGTAACATTGACTCTCTTAAGGTGGGAGTAACATTGACTCTCTTATGTTTGGAGTAACATTGACTCTCTTAAGGTTGGAGTAACATTGACTCTCTTAAGTTTGGAGTAACAATGACTCTCTTAAGGTGGGAGTAACATTGACTCTCTTAAGGTTTTAGTAACATTGACTCTCTTAAGGTTGGAGTAACATTCACTGTCTTAAGGTGGGAGTAACATTGACTCTCTTATGGTTGGAGTAACATTGACTACTTTAAGGTGGGAGTAACATTGACTCTCTTAAGGGGAGAGTAACATTGACTCTCTTAAGGTTGGAGTAACATTGACTCTCTTGAGGTTGGAGTAACATTGACTCTCTTAAGGTGGGAGTAACATTGACTCTCTTAAGGTTTTAGTAACATTGACTCTCTTAAGGTTGGAGTAACAATGACTCTCTTAAGGTTTTAGTAACATTGACTCTCTTAAGGTTGGAGTAACATTGACTCTCTTAAGGTTGGAGTAACATTGACTCTATTAAGGTTGGAGTAACATTGACTCTCTTGAGGTTGGAGTAACATTGACTCTCTTAAGGTGGGAGTAACATTGACTCTCTTAAGGTTGGAGTAACATTGACTCTCTTAAGGTGGGAGTAACATTGACTCTCTTAAGGTGGGAGTAACATTGACTCTCTTAAGGTGGGAGTAACATTGACTCTCTTATGTTTGGAGTAACATTGACTCTCTTAAGGTTGGAGTAACATTGACTCTCTTAAGTTTGGAGTAACATTGACTCTCTTAAGGTGGGAGTAACATTGACTCTCTTAAGGTTTTAGTAACATTGACTCTCTTAAGGTTGGAGTAACATTCACTGTCTTAAGGTGGGAGTAACATTGACTCTCTTATGGTTGGAGTAACATTGACTACTTTAAGGTGGGAGTAACATTGACTCTCTTAAGGGGAGAGTAACATTGACTCTCTTAAGGTTGGAGTAACATTGACTCTCTTGAGGTTGGAGTAACATTGACTCTCTTAAGGTGGGAGTAACATTGACTCTCTTAAGGTTTTAGTAACATTGACTCTCTTAAGGTTGGATTAACATTGACTCTCTTAAGGTGGGAGTAACATTGACTCTCTTAAGGTGGGAGTAACATTGACTCTCTAAAGGTGGGAGTAACATTGACTCTCTTAAGGTGGGAGTAACATTGACTCTCTAAAGGTGGGAGTAACATTGACTCTCTTGAGTTTGGAGTAACATTGACTCTCTTAAGGTGGGAGTAACATTGACTCTCTTAAGGTTGGAGTAACATTGACTCTCTTAAGGTGGGAGTAACATTGACTCTATTAAGGTGGGAGTAACATTGACTTTCTTAATGTGGGAGTAACATTGACTCTCTTATGGTTGGAGTAACATTGACTCTCTTAAGGTGGGAGTAACATTGACTCTCTTATGGTTGGAGTAACATTGACTACTTTAAGGTGGGAGTAACATTTACTCTCTTAAGGGGGGAGTAACATTGACTCTCTTAAGGTTGGAGTAACATTGACTCTCTTAAGATGGGAGTAACATTGACTCTCTTAAGGTTGGAGTAACATTGACTCTCTTAAGGTGGGAGTAACATTGACTCTCTTAAGGTGGGAGTAACATTGACTCTCTTAAGGTGGGAGTAACATTGACTCACTTAAGGTTGGAGTAACATTGACTCTCTTAAGGTTGGAGTAACATTGACTCTCTTAAGGTGGGAGTAACATTGACTCTCTTAAGGTTGGCGTAACATTGACTCTCTTAAGGTGGGAGTAACATTGACTCTCTTAAGGTGGGAGTAACATTGACTCTCTTAAGGTGGGAGTAACATTGACTCTCTTAAGGTTTTAGTAACATTGACTCTCTTAAGGTTGGAGTAACAATGACTCTCTTAAGGTTTTAGTAACATTGACTCTCTTAAGGTTGGAGTAACATTGACTCTCTTAAGGTTGGAGTAACATTGACTCTATTAAGGTTGGAGTAACATTGACTCTCTTGAGGTTGGAGTAACATTGACTCTCTTAAGGTGGGAGTAACATTGACTCTCTTAAGGTTGGAGTAACATTGACTCTCTTAAGGTGGGAGTAACATTGACTCTCTTAAGGTGGGAGTAACATTGACTCTCTTAAGGTGGGAGTAACATTGACTCTCTTAAGGTGGGAGTAACATTGACTCTCTTAAGGTTTTAGTAACATTGACTCTCTTAAGGTTGGATTATCATTGACTATCTTAAGGTTGGAGTAACATTGACTCTCTTAAGGTTGGAGTAACATTGACTCTCTTAATGTGGGAGTAACATTGACTCTCTTAAGGTGGGAGTAACATTGACTCTCTTGAGGTTGGAGTAACATTGACTCTCTTAAGGTGGGAGTAACATTGACTCTCTTAAGGTTGGAGTAACATTGACTCTCTTAAGGTGGGAGTAACATTGACTCTTTTAAGGTGGGAGTAATATTGACTCTCTTAAGGTGGGAGTAACATTGACTCTCTTAAGGTTTTAGTAACATTGACTCTCTTAAGGATTGGAGTAACATTGACTCTCTTAAGGTTTCAGTAACATTGACTCTCTTATGGTTGGAGTAACCTTGACTCTCTTAAGGTGGGAGTAACATTGACTCTCTTAAGGTTGGAGTAACATTGACTTTTTTAAGGTTGGAGTAACATTGGCTCTCTTAAGGTGGGAGCAACATTGACTCTCTTAAGTTGGGAGTAACATTGACTCTCTTAAGGTTGGAGTAACATTGACTCTCTTAAGGTTGGAGTAACATTGACTCTCTTAAGGTGGGAGTAACATTGACTCTCTTAAGGTTGGCGTAACATTGACTCTCTTAAGGTGGGAGTAACATTGACTCTCTTAAGGTGGGAGTAACATTGACTCTCTTAAGGTTTTAGTAACATTGACTCTCTTAAGGTGGGAGTAACATTGACTCTCTTAAGGTGGGAGTAACATTGACTCTCTTAAGGTGGGAGTAACATTGACTCTCTTGAGGTTGGAGTAACATTGACTCTCTTAAGGTGGGAGTAACATTGACTCTCTTAAGGTTGGAGTAACATTGACTCTCTTAAGGTGGGAGTAACATTGACTCTCTTAAGGTTGGAGTAACATTCACTGTCTTAACGTTGGAGTAACATTGACTCTCTTAACGTTGGAGTAACATTAACTCTCTTAAGGTGGGAGTAACATTGACTCTCTTAAGGTGGGAGTAACATTGACTCTCTTAAGGTTGGAGTAACATTGACTCTCTTGAGGTTGGAGTAACATTGACTCTCTTAAGGTGGGAGTAACATTGACTCTCTTAAGGTTGGAGTAACATTGACTCTCTTAAGGTTGGAGTAACATTGACTCTCTTAACGTTGGAGTAACATTGACTCTATTAAGGTTGGAGTAACATTGACTCTCTTAAGGTGGGAGTAACATTGACTCTCTTAAGGTGGGAGTAACATTGACTCTCTTATGTTTGGAGTAACATTGACTCTCTTAAGGTTGGAGTAACATTGACTCTCTTAAGGTGGGAGTAACATTGACTCTCTTAAGGTTGGAGTAACATTGACTCTTTTAAGGTGGGAGTAACATTGACTCTCTTAAGGTGGGAGTAACCTTGACTCTTTTAAGGTGGGAGTAACATTGACTCTCTTAAGGTGGGAGTAACATTGACTCTCTTAAGGTAGGAGTAACATTGACTATCTTAAGGTGGGAGTAACATTGACTCTCTTAAGGTGGGAGTAACATTGACTCTCTTAAGGTTGGAGTAACCTTGACTCTCTTAAGGTGGGAGTAACATTGACTCTTCTAAGGGGGGAGTAACATTGACTCTCTTAAGGTTGGAGTAACATTGACTCTCTTAAGATGGGAGTAACATTGACTCTCTTAAGGTGGGAGTAACATTGACTCTCTTAAGGTTGGAGTAACATTGACTTTTTTAAGGTTGGAGTAACATTGGCTCTCTTAAGGTGGGAGCAACATTGACTCTCTTAAGTTGGGAGTAACATTGACTCTCTTAAGGTTGGAGTAACATTGACTCTCTTAAGGTTGGAGTAACATTGACTCTCTTAAGGTGGGAGTAACATTGACTCTCTTAAGGTTGGCGTAACATTGACTCTCTTAAGGTGGGAGTAACATTGACTCTCTTAAGGTGGGAGTAACATTGACTCTCTTAAGGTTGGAGTAACATTCACTGTCTTAAGGTTGGAGTAACATTGACTCTCTTAACGTTGGAGTAACATTGACTCTATTAAGGTTGGAGTAACATTGACTCTCTTAAGGTGGGAGTAACATTGACTCTCTTAAGGTGGGAGTAACATTTACTCTCTTAAGGTGGGAGTAACATTGACTCTCTTATGTTTGGAGTAACATTGACTCTCTTAAGGTTGGAGTAACATTGACTCTCTTAAGGTTGGAGTGACATTGACTCTCAAGGTTGGAGTAACATTGACTTTCTTAAGGTTGGAGTAACATTGACTCTATTAAGGTTGGAGTAACATTGACTCTCTTGAGGTTGGAGTAACATTGACTCTCTTAAGGTGGGAGTAACATTGACTCTCTTAAGGTTGGAGTAACATTGACTCTCTTAAGGTGGGAGTAACATTGACTCTCTTAAGGTGGGAGTAACATTGACTCTCTTAAGGTGGGAGTAACATTGACTCTCTCGAGGTTGTAGTAACATTGACTCTCTTAAGATGGGAGAAACATTGACTCTCTTAAGGTGGGAGTAACATTGACTCTCTTAAGGTTGGAGTAACATTGACTCTCTCGAGGTTGGAGTAACATTGACTCTCTTAAGGTGGGAGTAACATTGACTCTCTTAAGGTGGGAGTAACATTGACTCTCTTAAGGTGGGAGTAACATTGACTCTCTTAATGTGGGAGTAACATTGACTCTCTTATGGTTGGAGTAACCTTGACTCTCTTAAGGTGGGAGTAACATTGACTCTCTTAAGGTTGGAGTAACATTGACTTTTTTAAGGTTGGAGTAACATTGGCTCTCTTAAGGTGGGAGCAACATTGACTCTCTTAAGGTGGGAGTAACATTGACTCTCTTAAGGTTGGAGTAACATTCACTGTCTTAAGGTTGGAGTAACATTGACTCTCTTAAGGTGGGAGTAACATTGACTCTATTAAGGTTGGAGTAACATTGACTCTCTTAAGGTGGGAGTAACATTGACTCTCTTAAGGTGGGAGTAACATTGACTCTCTTATGTTTGGAGTAACATTGACTCTCTTAAGGTTGGAGTAACATTGACTCTCTTAAGGTTGGAGTGACATTGACTCTCAAGGTTGGAGTAACATTGACTTTCTTAAGGTTGCAGTAACATTGACTCTATTAAGGTTGGAGTAACATTGACTCTCTTGAGGTTGGAGTAACATTGACTCTCTTAAGGTGGGAGTAACATTGACTCTCTTAAGGTTGGAGTAACATTGACTCTCTTAAGGTGGGAGTAACATTGACTCTCTTAAGGTGGGAGTAACATTGACTCTCTTAAGGTGGGAGTAACATTGACTCTCTTAAGGTTGGAGTAACATTGACTCTCTTAAGGTGGGAGTAACATTGACTCTCTTGAGGTTGGAGTAACATTGACTCTCTTAAGGTGGGAGTAACATTGACTCTCTTAAGGTTGGAGTAACCTTGACTCTCTTAAGGTGGGAGTAACATTGACTCTCTTAAGGTTGGAGTAACATTGACTTTTTTAAGGTTGGAGTAACATTGGCTCTCTTAAGGTGGGAGCAACATTGACTCTCTTAAGTTGGGAGTAACATTGACTCTCTTAAGGTTGGAGTAACATTGACTCTCTTAAGGTTGGAGTAACATTGACTCTCTTAAGGTGGGAGTAACATTGACTCTCTTAAGGTTGGAGTAACATTCACTGTCTTAAGGTTGGAGTAACATTGACTCTCTTAACGTTGGAGTAACATTGACTCTATTAAGGTTGGAGTAACATTGACTCTCTTAAGGTGGGAGTAACATTGACTTTCTTAAGGTGGGAGTAACATTGACTCTCTTATGTTTGGAGTAACATTGACTCTCTTAAGGTTGGAGTAACATTGACTCTCTTAAGGTTGGAGTGACATTGACTCTCAAGGTTGGAGTAACATTGACTTTCTTAAGGTTGGAGTAACATTGACTCTATTAAGGTTGGAGTAACATTGACTCTCTTGAGGTTGGAGTAACATTGACTCTCTTAAGGTGGGAGTAACATTGACTCTCTTAAGGTTGGAGTAACATTGACTCTCTTAAGGTGGGAGTAACATTGACTCTCTTAAGGTGGGAGTAACATTGACTCTCTTAAGGTGGGAGTAACATTGACTCTCTTAAGGTGGGAGTAACATTGACTCTCTTAAGGTTTTAGTAACATTGACTCTCTTAAGGTTGGATTATCATTGACTATCTTAAGGTTGGAGTAACATTGACTCTCTTAAGGTTGGAGTAACATTGACTCTCTTAATGTGGGAGTAACATTGACTCTCTTAAGGTGGGAGTAACATTGACTCTCTTGAGGTTGGAGTAACATTGACTCTCTTAAGGTGGGAGTAACATTGACTCTCTTAAGGTTGGAGTAACATTGACTCTCTTAAGGTGGGAGTAACATTGACTCTCTTAAGGTTGGAGTAACATTCACTGTCTTAACGTTGGAGTAACATTGACTCTCTTAACGTTGGAGTAACATTGACTCTCTTAAGGTGGGAGTAACATTGACTCTCTTAAGGTGGGAGTAACATTGACTCTCTTAAGGTTGGAGTAACATTGACTCTCTTGAGGTTGGAGTAACATTGACTCTCTTAAGGTGGGAGTTACATTGACTCGCTTAAGGTTGGAGTAACATTGACTCTCTTAAAGTGGGAGTAACATTGACTCTCTTAAGGTGGGAGTAACATTGACTCTCTTAAGGTGGGAGTAACATTGACTCTCTTAAGGTGGCAGTAACATGGACTCTCTTATGTTTGGAGTAACATTGACTCTCTTAAGGTTGGAGTAACATTGACTCTCTTAAGTTTGGAGTAACATTGACTCTATTAAGGTGGGAGTAACATTGACTCTCTTAAGGTTTTAGTAACATTGACTCTCTTAAGGTTGGAGTAACATTCACTGTCTTAAGGTTGGAGTAACATTGACTCTCTTAACGTTGGAGTAACATTGACTCTATTAAGGTTGGAGTAACATTGACTCTCTTAAGGTGGGAGTAACATTGACTCTCTTAAGGTGGGAGTAACATTGACTCTCTTATGTTTGGAGTAACATTGACTCTCTTAAGGTTGGAGTAACATTGAATCTCTTAAGGTTGGAGTGACATTGACTCTCAAGGTTGGAGTAGCATTGACTTTCTTAAGGTTGGAGTAATATTGACTCTATTAAGGTTGGAGTAACATTGACTCTCTTGAGGTTGGAGTAACATTGACTCTCTTAAGGTGGGAGTAACATTGACTCTCTTATGGTTGGAGTAACATTGACTCTCTTAAGGTGGGAGTAACATTGACTCTCTTAAGGTGGGAGTAACATTGACTCTCTCGAGGTTGTAGTAACATTGACTCTCTTAAGGTGGGAGTAACATTGACTCTCTTAAGGTTGGAGTAACATTGACTCTCTTAAGGTGGGAGTAACATTGACTCTCTTAAGGTTGGAGTAACATTGACTCTCTTAAGGTGGGAGTAACATTGACTCTCTTAAGGTGGGAGTAACATTGACTCTCTTAAGGTGGGAGTAACATTGACTCACTTAAGGTTGGAGTAACATTGACTCTTTTAAGGTGGGAGTAACATTGACTCTCTTAAGGTGGGAGTAACCTTGACTCTTTTAAGGTGGGAGTAACATTGACTCTCTTAAGGTGGGAGTAACATTGACTCTCTTAAGGTGGGAGTAACATTGACTCTCTTAAGGTGGGAGTAACATTGACTCTCTTAAGGTGGGAGTAACATTGACTCTCTTAAGGGGGGAGTAACATTGACTCTCTTAAGGTGGGAGTAACATTGACTCTCTTAAGGTGGGAGTAACATTGACTCTCTTAAGGTGGGAGTAACATTGACTCTTTTAAGGTGGGAGTAATATTGACTCTCTTAAGGTGGGAGTAACATTGACTCTCTTAAGGTTTTAGTAACATTGACTCTCTTAAGGTTGGAGTAACATTGACTCTCTTAAGGTTTCAGTAACATTGACTCTCTTATGGTTGGAGTAACCTTGACTCTCTTAAGGTGGGAGTAACATTGACTCTCTTAAGGTTGGAGTAACATTGACTTTTTTAAGGTTGGAGTAACATTGGCTCTCTTAATGTGGGAGTAACATTGACTCTCTTAAGTTGGGAGTAACATTGACTCTCTTAAGGTTGGAGTAACATTGACTCTCTTAAGGTTGGAGTAACATTGACTCTCTTAAGGTGGGAGTAACATTGACTCTCTTAAGGTTGGCGTAACATTGACTCTCTTAAGGTGGGAGTAACATTGACTCTCTTAAGGTGGGAGTAACATTGACTCTCTTAAGGTTTTAGTAACATTGACTCTCTTAAGGTTGGAGTAGCAATGACTCTCTTAAGGTTTTAGTAACATTGACTCTCTTAAGGTTGGAGTAACATTGACTCTCTTAAGGTTGGAGTAACATTGACTCTATTAAGGTTGGAGTAACATTGACTCTCTTGAGGTTGGAGTAACATTGACTCTCTTAAGGTTGGAGTAACATTGACTCTCTTAAGGTGGGAGTAACATTGACTCTCTTAAGGTGGGAGTAACATTGACTCTCTTAAGGTGGGAGTAACATTGACTCTCTTATGTTTGGAGTAACATTGACTCTCTTAAGGTTGGAGTAACATTGACTCTCTTAAGTTTGGAGTAACATTGACTCTCTTAAGGTGGGAGTAACATTGACTCTCTTAAGGTTTTAGTAACATTGACTCTCTTAAGGTTGGAGTAACATTCACTGTCTTAAGGTGGGAGTAACATTGACTCTCTTATGGTTGGAGTAACATTGACTACTTTAAGGTGGGAGTAACATTGACTCTCTTAAGGGGAGAGTAACATTGACTCTCTTAAGGTTGGAGTAACATTGACTCTCTTGAGGTTGGAGTAACATTGACTCTCTTAAGGTGGGAGTAACATTGACTCTCTTAAGGTTTTAGTAACATTGACTCTCTTAAGGTTGGATTAACATTGACTCTCTTAAGGTTGGAGTAACATTGACTCTCTTAAGGTGGGAGTAACATTGACTCTCTAAAGGTGGGAGTAACATTGACTCTCTTAAGGTGGGAGTAACATTGACTCTCTAAAGGTGGGAGTAACATTGACTCTCTTGAGTTTGGAGTAACATTGACTCTCTTAAGGTGGGAGTAACATTGACTCTCTTAAGGTTGGAGTAACATTGACTCTCTTAAGGTGGGAGTAACATTGACTCTATTAAGGTGGGAGTAACATTGACTTTCTTAATGTGGGAGTAACATTGACTCTCTTATGGTTGGAGTAACATTGACTCTCTTAAGGTGGGAGTAACATTGACTCTCTTATGGTTGGAGTAACATTGACTACTTTAAGGTGGGAGTAACATTTACTCTCTTAAGGGGGGAGTAACATTGACTCTCTTAAGGTTGGAGTAACATTGACTCACTTAAGGTTGGAGTAACATTGACTCTCTTAAGGTTGGAGTAACATTGACTCTCTTAAGGTGGGAGTAACATTGACTCTCTTAAGGTTGGCGTAACATTGACTCTCTTAAGGTGGGAGTAACATTGACTCTCTTAAGGTGGGAGTAACATTGACTCTCTTAAGGTGGGACTAACATTGACTCTCTTAAGGTTTTAGTAACATTGACTCTCTTAAGGTGGGAGTAACATTGACTCTCTTAAGGTTGGAGTAACATTGACTCTCTTAAGGTGGGAGTAACATTGACTCTCTTGAGGTTGGAGTAACATTGACTCTCTTAAGGTGGGAGTAACATTGACTCTCTTAAGGTTGGAGTAACCTTGACTCTCTTAAGGTGGGAGTAACATTGACTCTCTTAAGGTTGGAGTAACATTGACTTTTTTAAGGTTGGAGTAACATTGGCTCTCTTAAGGTGGGAGCAACATTGACTCTCTTAAGTTGGGAGTAACATTGACTCTCTTAAGGTTGGAGTAACATTGACTCTCTTAAGGTTGGAGTAACATTGACTCTCTTAAGGTGGGAGTAACATTGACTCTCTTAAGGTTGGAGTAACATTCACTGTCTTAAGGTTGGAGTAACATTGACTCTCTTAACGTTGGAGTAACATTGACTCTATTAAGGTTGGAGTAACATTGACTCTCTTAAGGTGGGAGTAACATTGACTTTCTTAAGGTGGGAGTAACATTGACTCTCTTATGTTTGGAGTAACATTGACTCTCTTAAGGTTGGAGTAACATTGACTCTCTTAAGGTTGGAGTGACATTGACTCTCAAGGTTGGAGTAACATTGACTTTCTTAAGGTTGGAGTAACATTGACTCTATTAAGGTTGGAGTAACATTGACTCTCTTGAGGTTGGAGTAACATTGACTCTCTTAAGGTGGGAGTAACATTGACTCTCTTAAGGTTGGAGTAACATTGACTCTCTTAAGGTGGGAGTAACATTGACTCTCTTAAGGTGGGAGTAACATTGACTCTCTTAAGGTGGGAGTAACATTGACTCTCTCGAGGTTGTAGTAACATTGACTCTCTTAAGGTGGGAGTAACATTGACTCTCTTAAGGTTGGAGTAACATTGACTCTCTTAAGGTTGGAGTAACATTGACTCTCTTAACGTTGGAGTAACATTGACTCTATTAAGGTTGGAGTAACATTGACTCTCTTAAGGTGGGAGTAACATTGACTCTCTTATGTTTGGAGTAACATTGACTCTCTTAAGGTTGGAGTAACATTGACTCTCTTAAGGTGGGAGTAACATTGACTCTCTTAAGGTTGGAGTAACATTGACTCTTTTAAGGTGGGAGTAACATTGACTCTCTTAAGGTGGGAGTAACCTTGACTCTTTTAAGGTGGGAGTAACATTGACTCTCTTAAGGTGGGAGTAACATTGACTCTCTTAAGGTAGGAGTAACATTGACTATCTTAAGGTGGGAGTAACATTGACTCTCTTAAGGTGGGAGTAACATTGACTCTCTTAAGGTTGGAGTAACCTTGACTCTCTTAAGGTGGGAGTAACATTGACTCTCTTAAGGGGGGAGTAACATTGACTCTCTTAAGGTTGGAGTAACATTGACTCTCTTAAGATGGGAGTAACATTGACTCTCTTAAGGTGGGAGTAACATTGACTCTCTTAAGGTTGGAGTAACATTGACTTTTTTAAGGTTGGAGTAACATTGGCTCTCTTAAGGTGGGAGCAACATTGACTCTCTTAAGTTGGGAGTAACATTGACTCTCTTAAGGTTGGAGTAACATTGACTCTCTTAAGGTTGGAGTAACATTGACTCTCTTAAGGTGGGAGTAACATTGACTCTCTTAAGGTTGGCATAACATTGACTCTCTTAAGGTGGGAGTAACATTGACTCTCTTAAGGTGGGAGTAACATTGACTCTCTTAAGGTTGGAGTAACATTCACTGTCTTAAGGTTGGAGTAACATTGACTCTCTTAACGTTGGAGTAACATTGACTCTATTAAGGTTGGAGTAACATTGACTCTCTTAAGGTGGGAGTAACATTGACTCTCTTAAGGGGGGAGTAACATTGACTCTCTTAAGGTGGGAGTAACATTGACTCTCTTATGTTTGGAGTAACATTGACTCTCTTAAGGTTGGAGTAACATTGACTCTCTTAAGGTTGGAGTGACATTGACTCTCAAGGTTGGAGTAACATTGACTTTCTTAAGGTTGGAGTAACATTGACTCTATTAAGGTTGGAGTAACATTGACTCTCTTGAGGTTGGAGTAACATTGACTCTCTTAAGGTGGGAGTAACATTGACTCTCTTAAGGTTGGAGTAACATTGACTCTCTTAAGGTGGGAGTAACATTGACTCTCTTAAGGTGGGAGTAACATTGACTCTCTTAAGGTGGGAGTAACATTGACTCTCTCGAGGTTGTAGTAACATTGACTCTCTTAAGGTGGGAGAAACATTGACTCTCTTAAGGTGGGAGTAACATTGACTCTCTTAAGGTTGGAGTAACATTGACTCTCTCGAGGTTGGAGTAACATTGACTCTCTTAAGGTGGGAGTAAGATTGACTCTCTTAAGGTGGGAGTAACATTGACTCTCTTAAGGTGGGAGTAACATTGACTCTCTTAATGTGGGAGTAACATTGACTCTCTTATGGTTGGAGTAACCTTGACTCTCTTAAGGTGGGAGTAACATTGACTCTCTTAAGGTTGGAGTAACATTGACTTTTTTAAGGTTGGAGTAACATTGGCTCTCTTAAGGTGGGAGCAACATTGACTCTCTTAAGTTGGGAGTAACATTGACTCTCTTAAGGTTGGAGTAACATTGACTCTCTTAAGGTTGGAGTAACATTGACTCTCTTAAGGTGGGAGTAACATTGACTCTCTTAAGGTTGGAGTAACATTCACTGTCTTAAGGTTGGAGTAACATTGACTCTCTTAAGGTGGGAGTAACATTGACTCTATTAAGGTTGGAGTAACATTGACTCTCTTAAGGTGGGAGTAACATTGACTCTCTTAAGGTGGGAGTAACATTGACTCTCTTATGTTTGGAGTAACATTGACTCTCTTAAGGTTGGAGTAACATTGACTCTCTTAAGGTTGGAGTGACATTGACTCTCAAGGTTGGAGTAACATTGACTTTCTTAAGGTTGCAGTAACATTGACTCTATTAAGGTTGGAGTAACATTGACTCTCTTGAGGTTGGAGTAACATTGACTCTCTTAAGGTGGGAGTAACATTGACTCTCTTAAGGTTGGAGTAACATTGACTCTCTTAAGGTGGGAGTAACATTGACTCTCTTAAGGTGGGAGTAACATTGACTCTCTTAAGGTGGGAGTAACATTGACTCTCTCGAGGTTGTAGTAACATTGACTCTCTTAAGGTGGGAGTAACATTGACTCTCTTAAGGTTGGAGTAACATTGACTCTCTTAAGGTTGGAGTAACATTGACTCTCTTAACGTTGGAGTAACATTGACTCTATTAAGGTTGGAGTAACATTGACTCTCTTAAGGTGGGAGTACCATTGACTCTCTTAAGGTGGGAGTAACATTGACTCTCTTATGTTTGGAGTAACATTGACTCTCTTAAGGTTGGAGTAACATTGACTCTCTTAAGGTGGGAGTAACATTGACTCTCTTAAGGTTGGAGTAACATTGACTCTTTTAAGGTGGGAGTAACATTGACTCTCTTAAGGTGGGAGTAACCTTGACTCTTTAAAGGTGGGAGTAACATTGACTCTCTTAAGGTGGGAGTAACATTGACTCTCTTAAGGTAGGAGTAACATTGACTCTCTTAAGGTGGGAGTAACATTGACTCTCTTAAGGTGGGAGTAACATTGACTCTCTTAAGGTTGGAGTAACATTGACTCTCTTAAGGTGGGAGTAACATTGACTCTCTTAAGGTGGGAGTAACATTGACTCTCTTAAGGTGGGAGTAACATTGACTCACTTAAGGTTGGAGTAACATTGACTCTTTTAAGGTGGGAGTAACATTGACTCTCTTAAGGTGGGAGTAACCTTGACTCTTTTAAGGTGGGAGTAACATTGACTCTCTTAAGGTGGGAGTAACATTGACTCTCTTAAGGTGGGAGTAACATTGACTCTCTTAAGGTGGGAGTAACATTGACTCTCTTAAGGTGGGAGTAACATTGACTCTCTTAAGGGGGGAGTAACATTGACTCTCTTAAGGTGGGAGTAACATTGACTCTCTTAAGGTGGGAGTAACATTGACTCTCTTAAGGTGGGAGTAACATTGACTCTTTTAAGGTGGGAGTAATATTGACTCTCTTAAGGTGGGAGTAACATTGACTCTCTTAAGGTTTTAGTAACATTGACTCTCTTAAGGTTGGAGTAACATTGACTCTCTTAAGGTTTCAGTAACATTGACTCTCTTATGGTTGGAGTAACCTTGACTCTCTTAAGGTGGGAGTAACATTGACTCTCTTAAGGTTGGAGTAACATTGACTTTTTTAAGGTTGGAGTAACATTGGCTCTCTTAAGGTGGGAGCAACATTGACTCTCTTAAGTTGGGAGTAACATTGACTCTCTTAAGGTTGGAGTAACATTGACTCTCTTAAGGTTGGAGTAACATTGACTCTCTTAAGGTGGGAGTAACATTGACTCTCTTAAGGTTGGCGTAACATTGACTCTCTTAAGGTGGGAGTAACATTGACTCTCTTAAGGTGGGAGTAACATTGACTCTCTTAAGGTGGGAGTAACATTGACTCTCTTAAGGTTTTAGTAACATTGACTCTCTTAAGGTTGGAGTAACAATGACTCTCTTAAGATTTTAGTAACATTGACTCTCTTAAGGTTGGAGTAACATTGACTCTCTTAAGGTTGGAGTAACATTGACTCTATTAAGGTTGGAGTAACATTGACTCTCTTGAGGTTGGAGTAACATTGACTCTCTTAAGGTGGGAGTAACATTGACTCTCTTAAGGTTGGAGTAACATTGACTCTCTTAAGGTGGGAGTAACATTGACTCTCTTAAGGTGGGAGTAACATTGACTCTCTTAAGGTGGGAGTAACATTGACTCTCTTATGTTTGGAGTAACATTGACTCTCTTAAGGTTGGAGTAACATTGACTCTCTTAAGTTTGGAGTAACATTGACTCTCTTAAGGTGGGAGTAACATTGACTCTCTTAAGGTTTTAGTAACATTGACTCTCTTAAGGTTGGAGTAACATTCACTGTCTTAAGGTGGGAGTAACATTGACTCTCTTATGGTTGGAGTAACATTGACTACTTTAAGGTGGGAGTAACATTGACTCTCTTAAGGGGAGAGTAACATTGACTCTCTTAAGGTTGGAGTAACATTGACTCTCTTGAGGTTGGAGTAACATTGACTCTCTTAAGGTGGGAGTAACATTGACTCTCTTAAGGTTTTAGTAACATTGACTCTCTTAAGGTTGGAGTAACAATGACTCTCTTAAGGTTTTAGTAACATTGACTCTCTTAAGGTTGGAGTAACATTGACTCTCTTAAGGTTGGAGTAACATTGACTCTATTAAGGTTGGAGTAACATTGACTCTCTTGAGGTTGGAGTAACATTGACTCTCTTAAGGTGGGAGTAACATTGACTCTCTTAAGGTTGGAGTAACATTGACTCTCTTAAGGTGGGAGTAACATTGACTCTCTTAAGGTGGGAGTAACATTGACTCTCTTAAGGTGGGAGTAACATTGACTCTCTTATGTTTGGAGTAACATTGACTCTCTTAAGGTTGGAGTAACATTGACTCTCTTAAGTTTGGAGTAACATTGACTCTCTTAAGGTGGGAGTAACATTGACTCTCTTAAGGTTTTAGTAACATTGACTCTCTTAAGGTTGGAGTAACATTCACTGTCTTAAGGTGGGAGTAACATTGACTCTCTTATGGTTGGAGTAACATTGACTACTTTAAGGTGGGAGTAACATTGACTCTCTTAAGGGGAGAGTAACATTGACTCTCTTAAGGTTGGAGTAACATTGACTCTCTTGAGGTTGGAGTAACATTGACTCTCTTAAGGTGGGAGTAACATTGACTCTCTTAAGGTTTTAGTAACATTGACTCTCTTAAGGTTGGATTAACATTGACTCTCTTAAGGTGGGAGTAACATTGACTCTCTTAAGGTGGGAGTAACATTGACTCTCTAAAGGTGGGAGTAACATTGACTCTCTTAAGGTGGGAGTAACATTGACTCTCTAAAGGTGGGAGTAACATTGACTCTCTTGAGTTTGGAGTAACATTGACTCTCTTAAGGTGGGAGTAACATTGACTCTCTTAAGGTTGGAGTAACATTGACTCTCTTAAGGTGGGAGTAACATTGACTCTATTAAGGTGGGAGTAACATTGACTTTCTTAATGTGGGAGTAACATTGACTCTCTTATGGTTGGAGTAACATTGACTCTCTTAAGGTGGGAGTAACATTGACTCTCTTATGGTTGGAGTAACATTGACTACTTTAAGGTGGGAGTAACATTTACTCTCTTAAGGGGGGAGTAACATTGACTCTCTTAAGGTTGGAGTAACATTGACTCTCTTAAGATGGGAGTAACATTGACTCTCTTAAGGTTGGAGTAACATTGACTCTCTTAAGGTGGGAGTAACATTGACTCTCTTAAGGTGGGAGTAACATTGACTCTCTTAAGGTGGGAGTAACATTGACTCACTTAAGGTTGGAGTAACATTGACTCTCTTAAGGTTGGAGTAACATTGACTCTCTTAAGGTGGGAGTAACATTGACTCTCTTAAGGTTGGCGTAACATTGACTCTCTTAAGGTGGGAGTAACATTGACTCTCTTAAGGTGGGAGTAACATTGACTCTCTTAAGGTGGGAGTAACATTGACTCTCTTAAGGTTTTAGTAACATTGACTCTCTTAAGGTTGGAGTAACAATGACTCTCTTAAGGTTTTAGTAACATTGACTCTCTTAAGGTTGGAGTAACATTGACTCTCTTAAGGTTGGAGTAACATTGACTCTATTAAGGTTGGAGTAACATTGACTCTCTTGAGGTTGGAGTAACATTGACTCTCTTAAGGTGGGAGTAACATTGACTCTCTTAAGGTTGGAGTAACATTGACTCTCTTAAGGTGGGAGTAACATTGACTCTCTTAAGGTGGGAGTAACATTGACTCTCTTAAGGTGGGAGTAACATTGACTCTCTTAAGGTGGGAGTAACATTGACTCTCTTAAGGTTTTAGTAACATTGACTCTCTTAAGGTTGGATTATCATTGACTATCTTAAGGTTGGAGTAACATTGACTCTCTTAAGGTTGGAGTAACATTGACTCTCTTAATGTGGGAGTAACATTGACTCTCTTAAGGTGGGAGTAACATTGACTCTCTTGAGGTTGGAGTAACATTGACTCTCTTAAGGTGGGAGTAACATTGACTCTCTTAAGGTTGGAGTAACATTGACTCTCTTAAGGTGGGAGTAACATTGACTCTTTTAAGGTGGGAGTAATATTGACTCTCTTAAGGTGGGAGTAACATTGACTCTCTTAAGGTTTTAGTAACATTGACTCTCTTAAGGTTGGAGTAACATTGACTCTCTTAAGGTTTCAGTAACATTGACTCTCTTATGGTTGGAGTAACCTTGACTCTCTTAAGGTGGGAGTAACATTGACTCTCTTAAGGTTGGAGTAACATTGACTTTTTTAAGGTTGGAGTAACATTGGCTCTCTTAAGGTGGGAGCAACATTGACTCTCTTAAGTTGGGAGTAACATTGACTCTCTTAAGGTTGGAGTAACATTGACTCTCTTAAGGTTGGAGTAACATTGACTCTCTTAAGGTGGGAGTAACATTGACTCTCTTAAGGTTGGCGTAACATTGACTCTCTTAAGGTGGGAGTAACATTGACTCTCTTAAGGTGGGAGTAACATTGACTCTCTTAAGGTTTTAGTAACATTGACTCTCTTAAGGTTGGAGTAACAATGACTCTCTTAAGGTTTTAGTAACATTGACTCTCTTAAGGTTGGAGTAACATTGACTCTCTTAAGGTTGGAGTAACATTGACTCTATTAAGGTTGGAGTAACATTGACTCTCTTGAGGTTGGAGTAACATTGACTCTCTTAAGGTGGGAGTAACATTGACTCTCTTAAGGTGGGAGTAACATTGACTCTCTTAAGGTTGGAGTAACATTGACTCTCTTAAGGTGGGAGTAACATTGACTCTCTTAAGGTGGGAGTAACATTGACTCTCTTAAGGTGGGAGTAACATTGACTCACTTAAGGTTGGAGTAACATTGACTCTTTTAAGGTGGGAGTAACATTGACTCTCTTAAGGGGGGAGTAACCTTGACTCTTTTAAGGTGGGAGTAACATTGACTCTCTTAAGGTGGGAGTAACATTGACTCTCTTAAGGTGGGAGTAACATTGACTCTCTTAAGGTGGGAGTAACATTGACTCTCTTAAGGTGGGAGTAACATTGACTCTCTTAAGGGGGGAGTAACATTGACTCTCTTAAGGTGGGAGTAACATTGACTCTCTTAAGGTGGGAGTAACATTGACTCTCTTAAGGTGGGAGTAACATTGACTCTTTTAAGGTGGGAGTAATATTGACTCTCTTAAGGTGGGAGTAACATTGACTCTCTTAAGGTTTTAGTAACATTGACTCTCTTAAGGTTGGAGTAACATTGACTCTCTTAAGGTTTCAGTAACATTGACTCTCTTATGGTTGGAGTAACCTTGACTCTCTTAAGGTGGGAGTAACATTGACTCTCTTAAGGTTGGAGTAACATTGACTTTTTTAAGGTTGGAGTAACATTGGCTCTCTTAAGGTGGGAGCAACATTGACTCTCTTAAGTTGGGAGTAACATTGACTCTCTTAAGGTTGGAGTAACATTGACTCTCTTAAGGTTGGAGTAACATTGACTCTCTTAAGGTGGGAGTAACATTGACTCTCTTAAGGTTGGCGTAACATTGACTCTCTTAAGGTGGGAGTAACATTGACTCTCTTAAGGTGGGAGTAACATTGACTCCCTTAAGGTTTTAGTAACATTGACTCTCTTAAGGTGGGAGTAACATTGACTCTCTTAAGGTGGGAGTAACATTGACTCTCTTAAGGTGGGAGTAACATTGACTCTCTTGAGGTTGGAGTAACATTGACTCTCTTAAGGTGGGAGTAACATTGACTCTCTTAAGGTTGGAGTAACATTGACTCTCTTAAGGTGGGAGTAACATTGACTCTCTTAAGGTTGGAGTAACATTCACTGTCTTAACGTTGGAGTAACATTGACTCTCTTAACGTTGGAGTAACATTAACTCTCTTAAGGTGGGAGTAACATTGACTCTCTTAAGGTGGGAGTAACATTGACTCTCTTAAGGTTGGAGTAACATTGACTCTCTTGAGGTTGGAGTAACATTGACTCTCTTAAGGTGGGAGTAACATTGACTCTCTTAAGGTTGGAGTAACATTGACTCTCTTAAGGTTGGAGTAACATTGACTCTCTTAACGTTGGAGTAACATTGACTCTATTAAGGTTGGAGTAACATTGACTCTCTTAAGGTGGGAGTAACATTGACTCTCTTAAGGTGGGAGTAACATTGACTCTCTTATGTTTGGAGTAACATTGACTCTCTTAAGGTTGGAGTAACATTGACTCTCTTAAGGTGGGAGTAACATTGACTCTCTTAAGGTTGGAGTAACATTGACTCTTTTAAGGTGGGAGTAACATTGACTCTCTTAAGGTGGGAGTAACCTTGACTCTTTTAAGGTGGGAGTAACATTGACTCTCTTAAGGTGGGAGTAACATTGACTCTCTTAAGGTAGGAGTAACATTGACTATCTTAAGGTGGGAGTAACATTGACTCTCTTAAGGTGGGAGTAACATTGACTCTCTTAAGGTTGGAGTAACCTTGACTCTCTTAAGGTGGGAGTAACATTGACTCTTCTAAGGGGGGAGTAACATTGACTCTCTTAAGGTTGGAGTAACATTGACTCTCTTAAGATGGGAGTAACATTGACTCTCTTAAGGTGGGAGTAACATTGACTCTCTTAAGGTTGGAGTAACATTGACTTTTTTAAGGTTGGAGTAACATTGGCTCTCTTAAGGTGGGAGCAACATTGACTCTCTTAAGTTGGGAGTAACATTGACTCTCTTAAGGTTGGAGTAACATTGACTCTCTTAAGGTTGGAGTAACATTGACTCTCTTAAGGTGGGAGTAACATTGACTCTCTTAAGGTTGGCGTAACATTGACTCTCTTAAGGTGGGAGTAACATTGACTCTCTTAAGGTGGGAGTAACATTGACTCTCTTAAGGTTGGAGTAACATTCACTGTCTTAAGGTTGGAGTAACATTGACTCTCTTAACGTTGGAGTAACATTGACTCTATTAAGGTTGGAGTAACATTGACTCTCTTAAGGTGGGAGTAACATTGACTCTCTTAAGGTGGGAGTAACATTGACTCTCTTAAGGTGGGAGTAACATTGACTCTCTTATGTTTGGAGTAACATTGACTCTCTTAAGGTTGGAGTAACATTGACTCTCTTAAGGTTGGAGTGACATTGACTCTCAAGGTTGGAGTAACATTGACTTTCTTAAGGTTGGAGTAACATTGACTCTATTAAGGTTGGAGTAACATTGACTCTCTTGAGGTTGGAGTAACATTGACTCTCTTAAGGTGGGAGTAACATTGACTCTCTTAAGGTTGGAGTAACATTGACTCTCTTAAGGTGGGAGTAACATTGACTCTCTTAAGGTGGGAGTAACATTGACTCTCTTAAGGTGGGAGTAACATTGACTCTCTCGAGGTTGTAGTAACATTGACTCTCTTAAGATGGGAGAAACATTGACTCTCTTAAGGTGGGAGTAACATTGACTCTCTTAAGGTTGGAGTAACATTGACTCTCTCGAGGTTGGAGTAACATTGACTCTCTTAAGGTGGGAGTAACATTGACTCTCTTAAGGTTGGAGTAACATTGACTCTCTTAAGGTGGGAGTAACATTGACTCTCTTAATGTGGGAGTAACATTGACTCTCTTATGGTTGGAGTAACCTTGACTCTCTTAAGGTGGGAGTAACATTGACTCTCTTAAGGTTGGAGTAACATTGACTTTTTTAAGGTTGGAGTAACATTGGCTCTCTTAAGGTGGGAGCAACATTGACTCTCTTAAGTTGGGAGTAACATTGACTCTCTTAAGGTTGGAGTAACATTGACTCTCTTAAGGTTGGAGTAACATTGACTCTCTTAAGGTGGGAGTAACATTGACTCTCTTAAGGTTGGAGTAACATTCACTGTCTTAAGGTTGGAGTAACATTGACTCTCTTAAGGTGGGAGTAACATTGACTCTATTAAGGTTGGAGTAACATTGACTCTCTTAAGGTGGGAGTAACATTGACTCTCTTAAGGTGGGAGTAACATTGACTCTCTTATGTTTGGAGTAACATTGACTCTCTTAAGGTTGGAGTAACATTGACTCTCTTAAGGTTGGAGTGACATTGACTCTCAAGGTTGGAGTAACATTGACTTTCTTAAGGTTGCAGTAACATTGACTCTATTAAGGTTGGAGTAACATTGACTCTCTTGAGGTTGGAGTAACATTGACTCTCTTAAGGTGGGAGTAACATTGACTCTCTTAAGGTTGGAGTAACATTGACTCTCTTAAGGTGGGAGTAACATTGACTCTCTTAAGGTGGGAGTAACATTGACTCTCTTAAGGTGGGAGTAACATTGACTCTCTTAAGGTTGGAGTAACATTGACTCTCTTAAGGTGGGAGTAACATTGACTCTCTTGAGGTTGGAGTAACATTGACTCTCTTAAGGTGGGAGTAACATTGACTCTCTTAAGGTTGGAGTAACCTTGACTCTCTTAAGGTGGGAGTAACATTGACTCTCTTAAGGTTGGAGTAACATTGACTTTTTTAAGGTTGGAGTAACATTGGCTCTCTTAAGGTGGGAGCAACATTGACTCTCTTAAGTTGGGAGTAACATTGACTCTCTTAAGGTTGGAGTAACATTGACTCTCTTAAGGTTGGAGTAACATTGACTCTCTTAAGGTGGGAGTAACATTGACTCTCTTAAGGTTGGAGTAACATTCACTGTCTTAAGGTTGGAGTAACATTGACTCTCTTAACGTTGGAGTAACATTGACTCTATTAAGGTTGGAGTAACATTGACTCTCTTAAGGTGGGAGTAACATTGACTTTCTTAAGGTGGGAGTAACATTGACTCTCTTATGTTTGGAGTAACATTGACTCTCTTAAGGTTGGAGTAACATTGACTCTCTTAAGGTTGGAGTGACATTGACTCTCAAGGTTGGAGTAACATTGACTTTCTTAAGGTTGGAGTAACATTGACTCTATTAAGGTTGGAGTAACATTGACTCTCTTGAGGTTGGAGTAACATTGACTCTCTTAAGGTGGGAGTAACATTGACTCTCTTAAGGTTGGAGTAACATTGACTCTCTTAAGGTGGGAGTAACATTGACTCTCTTAAGGTGGGAGTAACATTGACTCTCTTAAGGTGGGAGTAACATTGACTCTCTTAAGGTGGGAGTAACATTGACTCTCTTAAGGTTTTAGTAACATTGACTCTCTTAAGGTTGGATTATCATTGGCTATCTTAAGGTTGGAGTAACATTGACTCTCTTAAGGTTGGAGTAACATTGACTCTCTTAATGTGGGAGTAACATTGACTCTCTTAAGGTGGGAGTAACATTGACTCTCTTGAGGTTGGAGTAACATTGACTCTCTTAAGGTGGGAGTAACATTGACTCTCTTAAGGTTGGAGTAACATTGACTCTCTTAAGGTGGGAGTAACATTGACTCTCTTAAGGTTGGAGTAACATTCACTGTCTTAACGTTGGAGTAACATTGACTCTCTTAACGTTGGAGTAACATTGACTCTCTTAAGGTGGGAGTAACATTGACTCTCTTAAGGTGGGAGTAACATTGACTCTCTTAAGGTTGGAGTAACATTGACTCTCTTGAGGTTGGAGTAACATTGACTCTCTTAAGGTGGGAGTTACATTGACTCGCTTAAGGTTGGAGTAACATTGACTCTCTTAAGGTGGGAGTAACATTGACTCTCTTAAGGTGGGAGTAACATTGACTCTCTTAAGGTGGGAGTAACATTGACTCTCTTAAGGTGGCAGTAACATGGACTCTCTTATGTTTGGAGTAACATTGACTCTCTTAAGGTTGGAGTAACATTGACTCTCTTAAGTTTGGAGTAACATTGACTCTATTAAGGTGGGAGTAACATTGACTCTCTTAAGGTTTTAGTAACATTGACTCTCTTAAGGTTGGAGTAACATTCACTGTCTTAAGGTTGGAGTAACATTGACTCTCTTAACGTTGGAGTAACATTGACTCTATTAAGGTTGGAGTAACATTGACTCTCTTAAGGTGGGAGTAACATTGACTCTCTTAAGGTGGGAGTAACATTGACTCTCTTATGTTTGGAGTAACATTGACTCTCTTAAGGTTGGAGTAACATTGACTCTCTTAAGGTGGGAGTAACATTGACTCTCTTAAGGTTGGAGTAACATTCACTGTCTTAAGGTTGGAGTAACATTGACTCTCTTAAGGTGGGAGTAACATTGACTCTATTAAGGTTGGAGTAACATTGACTCTCTTAAGGTGGGAGTAACATTGACTCTCTTAAGGTGGGAGTAACATTGACTCTCTTATGTTTGGAGTAACATTGACTCTCTTAAGGTTGGAGTAACATTGACTCTCTTAAGGTTGGAGTGACATTGACTCTCAAGGTTGGAGTAACATTGACTTTCTTAAGGTTGCAGTAACATTGACTCTATTAAGGTTGGAGTAACATTGACTCTCTTGAGGTTGGAGTAACATTGACTCTCTTAAGGTGGGAGTAACATTGACTCTCTTAAGGTTGGAGTAACATTGACTCTCTTAAGGTGGGAGTAACATTGACTCTCTTAAGGTGGGAGTAACATTGACTCTCTTAAGGTGGGAGTAACATTGACTCTCTTAAGGTTGGAGTAACATTGACTCTCTTAAGGTGGGAGTAACATTGACTCTCTTGAGGTTGGAGTAACATTGACTCTCTTAAGGTGGGAGTAACATTGACTCTCTTAAGGTTGGAGTAACCTTGACTCTCTTAAGGTGGGAGTAACATTGACTCTCTTAAGGTTGGAGTAACATTGACTTTTTTAAGGTTGGAGTAACATTGGCTCTCTTAAGGTGGGAGCAACATTGACTCTCTTAAGTTGGGAGTAACATTGACTCTCTTAAGGTTGGAGTAACATTGACTCTCTTAAGGTTGGAGTAACATTGACTCTCTTAAGGTGGGAGTAACATTGACTCTCTTAAGGTTGGAGTAACATTCACTGTCTTAAGGTTGGAGTAACATTGACTCTCTTAACGTTGGAGTAACATTGACTCTATTAAGGTTGGAGTAACATTGACTCTCTTAAGGTGGGAGTAACATTGACTTTCTTAAGGTGGGAGTAACATTGACTCTCTTATGTTTGGAGTAACATTGACTCTCTTAAGGTTGGAGTAACATTGACTCTCTTAAGGTTGGAGTGACATTGACTCTCAAGGTTGGAGTAACATTGACTTTCTTAAGGTTGGAGTAACATTGACTCTATTAAGGTTGGAGTAACATTGACTCTCTTGAGGTTGGAGTAACATTGACTCTCTTAAGGTGGGAGTAACATTGACTCTCTTAAGGTTGGAGTAACATTGACTCTCTTAAGGTGGGAGTAACATTGACTCTCTTAAGGTGGGAGTAACATTGACTCTCTTAAGGTGGGAGTAACATTGACTCTCTTAAGGTGGGAGTAACATTGACTCTCTTAAGGTTTTAGTAACATTGACTCTCTTAAGGTTGGATTATCATTGGCTATCTTAAGGTTGGAGTAACATTGACTCTCTTAAGGTTGGAGTAACATTGACTCTCTTAATGTGGGAGTAACATTGACTCTCTTAAGGTGGGAGTAACATTGACTCTCTTGAGGTTGGAGTAACATTGACTCTCTTAAGGTGGGAGTAACATTGACTCTCTTAAGGTTGGAGTAACATTGACTCTCTTAAGGTGGGAGTAACATTGACTCTCTTAAGGTTGGAGTAACATTCACTGTCTTAACGTTGGAGTAACATTGACTCTCTTAACGTTGGAGTAACATTGACTCTCTTAAGGTGGGAGTAACATTGACTCTCTTAAGGTGGGAGTAACATTGACTCTCTTAAGGTTGGAGTAACATTGACTCTCTTGAGGTTGGAGTAACATTGACTCTCTTAAGGTGGGAGTTACATTGACTCGCTTAAGGTTGGAGTAACATTGACTCTCTTAAGGTGGGAGTAACATTGACTCTCTTAAGGTGGGAGTAACATTGACTCTCTTAAGGTGGGAGTAACATTGACTCTCTTAAGGTGGCAGTAACATGGACTCTCTTATGTTTGGAGTAACATTGACTCTCTTAAGGTTGGAGTAACATTGACTCTCTTAAGTTTGGAGTAACATTGACTCTATTAAGGTGGGAGTAACATTGACTCTCTTAAGGTTTTAGTAACATTGACTCTCTTAAGGTTGGAGTAACATTCACTGTCTTAAGGTTGGAGTAACATTGACTCTCTTAACGTTGGAGTAACATTGACTCTATTAAGGTTGGAGTAACATTGACTCTCTTAAGGTGGGAGTAACATTGACTCTCTTAAGGTGGGAGTAACATTGACTCTCTTATGTTTGGAGTAACATTGACTCTCTTAAGGTTGGAGTAACATTGACTCTCTTAAGGTTGGAGTGACATTGACTCTCAAGGTTGGAGTAGCATTGACTTTCTTAAGGTTGGAGTAATATTGACTCTATTAAGGTTGGAGTAACATTGACTCTCTTGAGGTTGGAGTAACATTGACTCTCTTAAGGTGGGAGTAACATTGACTCTCTTATGGTTGGAGTAACATTGACTCTCTTAAGGTGGGAGTAACATTGACTCTCTTAAGGTGGGAGTAACATTGACTCTCTCGAGGTTGTAGTAACATTGACTCTCTTAAGGTTGGAGTAACATTGACTCTCTTAAGTTTGGAGTAACATTGACTCTATTAAGGTGGGAGTAACATTGACTCTCTTAAGGTTTTAGTAACATTGACTCTCTTAAGGTTGGAGTAACATTCACTGTCTTAAGGTTGGAGTAACATTGACTCTCTTAACGTTGGAGTAACATTGACTCTATTAAGGTTGGAGTAACATTGACTCTCTTAAGGTGGGAGTAACATTGACTCTCTTAAGGTGGGAGTAACATTGACTCTCTTATGTTTGGAGTAACATTGACTCTCTTAAGGTTGGAGTAACATTGACTCTCTTAAGGTTGGAGTGACATTGACTCTCAAGGTTGGAGTAGCATTGACTTTCTTAAGGTTGGAGTAATATTGACTCTATTAAGGTTGGAGTAACATTGACTCTCTTGAGGTTGGAGTAACATTGACTCTCTTAAGGTGGGAGTAACATTGACTCTCTTATGGTTGGAGTAACATTGACTCTCTTAAGGTGGGAGTAACATTGACTCTCTTAAGGTGGGAGTAACATTGACTCTCTCGAGGTTGTAGTAACATTGACTCTCTTAAGGTGGGAGTAACATTGACTCTCTTAAGGTTGGAGTAACATTGACTCTCTTAAGGTGGGAGTAACATTGACTCTCTTAAGGTTGGAGTAACATTGACTCTCTTAAGGTGGGAGTAACATTGACTCTCTTAAGGTGGGAGTAACATTGACTCTCTTAAGGTGGGAGTAACATTGACTCACTTAAGGTTGGAGTAACATTGACTCTTTTAAGGTGGGAGTAACATTGACTCTCTTAAGGTGGGAGTAACCTTGACTCTTTTAAGGTGGGAGTAACATTGACTCTCTTAAGGTGGGAGTAACATTGACTCTCTTAAGGTGGGAGTAACATTGACTCTCTTAAGGTGGGAGTAACATTGACTCTCTTAAGGTGGGAGTAACATTGACTCTCTTAAGGGGGGAGTAACATTGACTCTCTTAAGGTGGGAGTAACATTGACTCTCTTAAGGTGGGAGTAACATTGACTCTCTTAAGGTGGGAGTAACATTGACTCTTTTAAGGTGGGAGTAATATTGACTCTCTTAAGGTGGGAGTAACATTGACTCTCTTAAGGTTTTAGTAACATTGACTCTCTTAAGGTTGGAGTAACATTGACTCTCTTAAGGTTTCAGTAACATTGACTCTCTTATGGTTGGAGTAACCTTGACTCTCTTAAGGTGGGAGTAACATTGACTCTCTTAAGGTTGGAGTAACATTGACTTTTTTAAGGTTGGAGTAACATTGGCTCTCTTAATGTGGGAGTAACATTGACTCTCTTAAGTTGGGAGTAACATTGACTCTCTTAAGGTTGGAGTAACATTGACTCTCTTAAGGTTGGAGTAACATTGACTCTCTTAAGGTGGGAGTAACATTGACTCTCTTAAGGTTGGCGTAACATTGACTCTCTTAAGGTGGGAGTAACATTGACTCTCTTAAGGTGGGAGTAACATTGACTCTCTTAAGGTTTTAGTAACATTGACTCTCTTAAGGTTGGAGTAGCAATGACTCTCTTAAGGTTTTAGTAACATTGACTCTCTTAAGGTTGGAGTAACATTGACTCTCTTAAGGTTGGAGTAACATTGACTCTATTAAGGTTGGAGTAACATTGACTCTCTTGAGGTTGGAGTAACATTGACTCTCTTAAGGTTGGAGTAACATTGACTCTCTTAAGGTGGGAGTAACATTGACTCTCTTAAGGTGGGAGTAACATTGACTCTCTTAAGGTGGGAGTAACATTGACTCTCTTATGTTTGGAGTAACATTGACTCTCTTAAGGTTGGAGTAACATTGACTCTCTTAAGTTTGGAGTAACATTGACTCTCTTAAGGTGGGAGTAACATTGACTCTCTTAAGGTTTTAGTAACATTGACTCTCTTAAGGTTGGAGTAACATTCACTGTCTTAAGGTGGGAGTAACATTGACTCTCTTATGGTTGGAGTAACATTGACTACTTTAAGGTGGGAGTAACATTGACTCTCTTAAGGGGAGAGTAACATTGACTCTCTTAATGTGGGAGTAACATTGACTCTCTTATGGTTGGAGTAACCTTGACTCTCTTAAGGTGGGAGTAACATTGACTCTCTTAAGGTTGGAGTAACATTGACTTTTTTAAGGTTGGAGTAACATTGGCTCTCTTAAGGTGGGAGCAACATTGACTCTCTTAAGTTGGGAGTAACATTGACTCTCTTAAGGTTGGAGTAACATTGACTCTCTTAAGGTTGGAGTAACATTGACTCTCTTAAGGTGGGAGTAACATTGACTCTCTTAAGGTTGGAGTAACATTCACTGTCTTAAGGTTGGAGTAACATTGACTCTCTTAAGGTGGGAGTAACATTGACTCTATTAAGGTTGGAGTAACATTGACTCTCTTAAGGTGGGAGTAACATTGACTCTCTTAAGGTGGGAGTAACATTGACTCTCTTATGTTTGGAGTAACATTGACTCTCTTAAGGTTGGAGTAACATTGACTCTCTTAAGGTTGGAGTGACATTGACTCTCAAGGTTGGAGTAACATTGACTTTCTTAAGGTTGCAGTAACATTGACTCTATTAAGGTTGGAGTAACATTGACTCTCTTGAGGTTGGAGTAACATTGACTCTCTTAAGGTGGGAGTAACATTGACTCTCTTAAGGTTGGAGTAACATTGACTCTCTTAAGGTGGGAGTAACATTGACTCTCTTAAGGTGGGAGTAACATTGACTCTCTCGAGGTTTTAGTAACATTGACTCTCTTAAGGTGGGAGTAACATTGACTCTCTTAAGGTTGGAGTAACATTGACTCTCTTAAGGTTGGAGTAACATTGACTCTCTTAACGTTGGAGTAACATTGACTCTATTAAGGTTGGAGTAACATTGACTCTCTTAAGGTGGGAGTACCATTGACTCTCTTAAGGTGGGAGTAACATTGACTCTCTTATGTTTGGAGTAACATTGACTCTCTTAAGGTTGGAGTAACATTGACTCTCTTAAGGTGGGAGTAACATTGACTCTCTTAAGGTTGGAGTAACATTGACTCTTTTAAGGTGGGAGTAACATTGACTCTCTTAAGGTGGGAGTAACCTTGACTCTTTAAAGGTGGGAGTAACATTGACTCTCTTAAGGTGGGAGTAACATTGACTCTCTTAAGGTAGGAGTAACATTGACTCTCTTAAGGTGGGAGTAACATTGACTCTCTTAAGGTGGGAGTAACATTGACTCTCTTAAGGTTGGAGTAACATTGACTCTCTTAAGGTGGGAGTAACATTGACTCTCTTAAGGTGGGAGTAACATTGACTCTCTTAAGGTGGGAGTAACATTGACTCACTTAAGGTTGGAGTAACATTGACTCTTTTAAGGTGGGAGTAACATTGACTCTCTTAAGGTGGGAGTAACCTTGACTCTTTTAAGGTGGGAGTAACATTGACTCTCTTAAGGTGGGAGTAACATTGACTCTCTTAAGGTGGGAGTAACATTGACTCTCTTAAGGTGGGAGTAACATTGACTCTCTTAAGGTTGGAGTAACATTGACTCTCTTAAGGTGGGAGTAACATTGACTCTCTTAAGGTGGGAGTAACATTGACTCTCTTATGGTTGGAGTAACCTTGACTCTCTTAAGGTGGGAGTAACATTGACTCTCTTAAGGTTGGAGTAACATTGACTTTTTTAAGGTTGGAGTAACATTGGCTCTCTTAAGGTGGGAGCAACATTGACTCTCTTAAGTTGGGAGTAACATTGACTCTCTTAAGGTTGGAGTAACATTGACTCTCTTAAGGTTGGAGTAACATTGACTCTCTTAAGGTGGGAGTAACATTGACTCTCTTAAGGTTGGAGTAACATTCACTGTCTTAAGGTTGGAGTAACATTGACTCTCTTAAGGTGGGAGTAACATTGACTCTATTAAGGTTGGAGTAACATTGACTCTCTTAAGGTGGGAGTAACATTGACTCTCTTAAGGTGGGAGTAACATTGACTCTCTTATGTTTGGAGTAACATTGACTCTCTTAAGGTTGGAGTAACATTGACTCTCTTAAGGTTGGAGTGACATTGACTCTCAAGGTTGGAGTAACATTGACTTTCTTAAGGTTGCAGTAACATTGACTCTATTAAGGTTGGAGTAACATTGACTCTCTTGAGGTTGGAGTAACATTGACTCTCTTAAGGTGGGAGTAACATTGACTCTCTTAAGGTTGGAGTAACATTGACTCTCTTAAGGTGGGAGTAACATTGACTCTCTTAAGGTGGGAGTAACATTGACTCTCTTAAGGTGGGAGTAACATTGACTCTCTTAAGGTTGGAGTAACATTGACTCTCTTAAGGTGGGAGTAACATTGACTCTCTTGAGGTTGGAGTAACATTGACTCTCTTAAGGTGGGAGTAACATTGACTCTCTTAAGGTTGGAGTAACCTTGACTCTCTTAAGGTGGGAGTAACATTGACTCTCTTAAGGTTGGAGTAACATTGACTTTTTTAAGGTTGGAGTAACATTGGCTCTCTTAAGGTGGGAGCAACATTGACTCTCTTAAGTTGGGAGTAACATTGACTCTCTTAAGGTTGGAGTAACATTGACTCTCTTAAGGTTGGAGTAACATTGACTCTCTTAAGGTGGGAGTAACATTGACTCTCTTAAGGTTGGAGTAACATTCACTGTCTTAAGGTTGGAGTAACATTGACTCTCTTAACGTTGGAGTAACATTGACTCTATTAAGGTTGGAGTAACATTGACTCTCTTAAGGTGGGAGTAACATTGACTTTCTTAAGGTGGGAGTAACATTGACTCTCTTATGTTTGGAGTAACATTGACTCTCTTAAGGTTGGAGTAACATTGACTCTCTTAAGGTTGGAGTGACATTGACTCTCAAGGTTGGAGTAACATTGACTTTCTTAAGGTTGGAGTAACATTGACTCTATTAAGGTTGGAGTAACATTGACTCTCTTGAGGTTGGAGTAACATTGACTCTCTTAAGGTGGGAGTAACATTGACTCTCTTAAGGTTGGAGTAACATTGACTCTCTTAAGGTGGGAGTAACATTGACTCTCTTAAGGTGGGAGTAACATTGACTCTCTTAAGGTGGGAGTAACATTGACTCTCTTAAGGTGGGAGTAACATTGACTCTCTTAAGGTTTTAGTAACATTGACTCTCTTAAGGTTGGATTATCATTGGCTATCTTAAGGTTGGAGTAACATTGACTCTCTTAAGGTTGGAGTAACATTGACTCTCTTAATGTGGGAGTAACATTGACTCTCTTAAGGTGGGAGTAACATTGACTCTCTTGAGGTTGGAGTAACATTGACTCTCTTAAGGTGGGAGTAACATTGACTCTCTTAAGGTTGGAGTAACATTGACTCTCTTAAGGTGGGAGTAACATTGACTCTCTTAAGGTTGGAGTAACATTCACTGTCTTAACGTTGGAGTAACATTGACTCTCTTAACGTTGGAGTAACATTGACTCTCTTAAGGTGGGAGTAACATTGACTCTCTTAAGGTGGGAGTAACATTGACTCTCTTAAGGTTGGAGTAACATTGACTCTCTTGAGGTTGGAGTAACATTGACTCTCTTAAGGTGGGAGTTACATTGACTCGCTTAAGGTTGGAGTAACATTGACTCTCTTAAGGTGGGAGTAACATTGACTCTCTTAAGGTGGGAGTAACATTGACTCTCTTAAGGTGGGAGTAACATTGACTCTCTTAAGGTGGCAGTAACATGGACTCTCTTATGTTTGGAGTAACATTGACTCTCTTAAGGTTGGAGTAACATTGACTCTCTTAAGTTTGGAGTAACATTGACTCTATTAAGGTGGGAGTAACATTGACTCTCTTAAGGTTTTAGTAACATTGACTCTCTTAAGGTTGGAGTAACATTCACTGTCTTAAGGTTGGAGTAACATTGACTCTCTTAACGTTGGAGTAACATTGACTCTATTAAGGTTGGAGTAACATTGACTCTCTTAAGGTGGGAGTAACATTGACTCTCTTAAGGTGGGAGTAACATTGACTCTCTTATGTTTGGAGTAACATTGACTCTCTTAAGGTTGGAGTAACATTGACTCTCTTAAGGTGGGAGTAACATTGACTCTCTTAAGGTTGGAGTAACATTCACTGTCTTAAGGTTGGAGTAACATTGACTCTCTTAAGGTGGGAGTAACATTGACTCTATTAAGGTTGGAGTAACATTGACTCTCTTAAGGTGGGAGTAACATTGACTCTCTTAAGGTGGGAGTAACATTGACTCTCTTATGTTTGGAGTAACATTGACTCTCTTAAGGTTGGAGTAACATTGACTCTCTTAAGGTTGGAGTGACATTGACTCTCAAGGTTGGAGTAACATTGACTTTCTTAAGGTTGCAGTAACATTGACTCTATTAAGGTTGGAGTAACATTGACTCTCTTGAGGTTGGAGTAACATTGACTCTCTTAAGGTGGGAGTAACATTGACTCTCTTAAGGTTGGAGTAACATTGACTCTCTTAAGGTGGGAGTAACATTGACTCTCTTAAGGTGGGAGTAACATTGACTCTCTTAAGGTGGGAGTAACATTGACTCTCTTAAGGTTGGAGTAACATTGACTCTCTTAAGGTGGGAGTAACATTGACTCTCTTGAGGTTGGAGTAACATTGACTCTCTTAAGGTGGGAGTAACATTGACTCTCTTAAGGTTGGAGTAACCTTGACTCTCTTAAGGTGGGAGTAACATTGACTCTCTTAAGGTTGGAGTAACATTGACTTTTTTAAGGTTGGAGTAACATTGGCTCTCTTAAGGTGGGAGCAACATTGACTCTCTTAAGTTGGGAGTAACATTGACTCTCTTAAGGTTGGAGTAACATTGACTCTCTTAAGGTTGGAGTAACATTGACTCTCTTAAGGTGGGAGTAACATTGACTCTCTTAAGGTTGGAGTAACATTCACTGTCTTAAGGTTGGAGTAACATTGACTCTCTTAACGTTGGAGTAACATTGACTCTATTAAGGTTGGAGTAACATTGACTCTCTTAAGGTGGGAGTAACATTGACTTTCTTAAGGTGGGAGTAACATTGACTCTCTTATGTTTGGAGTAACATTGACTCTCTTAAGGTTGGAGTAACATTGACTCTCTTAAGGTTGGAGTGACATTGACTCTCAAGGTTGGAGTAACATTGACTTTCTTAAGGTTGGAGTAACATTGACTCTATTAAGGTTGGAGTAACATTGACTCTCTTGAGGTTGGAGTAACATTGACTCTCTTAAGGTGGGAGTAACATTGACTCTCTTAAGGTTGGAGTAACATTGACTCTCTTAAGGTGGGAGTAACATTGACTCTCTTAAGGTGGGAGTAACATTGACTCTCTTAAGGTGGGAGTAACATTGACTCTCTTAAGGTGGGAGTAACATTGACTCTCTTAAGGTTTTAGTAACATTGACTCTCTTAAGGTTGGATTATCATTGGCTATCTTAAGGTTGGAGTAACATTGACTCTCTTAAGGTTGGAGTAACATTGACTCTCTTAATGTGGGAGTAACATTGACTCTCTTAAGGTGGGAGTAACATTGACTCTCTTGAGGTTGGAGTAACATTGACTCTCTTAAGGTGGGAGTAACATTGACTCTCTTAAGGTTGGAGTAACATTGACTCTCTTAAGGTGGGAGTAACATTGACTCTCTTAAGGTTGGAGTAACATTCACTGTCTTAACGTTGGAGTAACATTGACTCTCTTAACGTTGGAGTAACATTGACTCTCTTAAGGTGGGAGTAACATTGACTCTCTTAAGGTGGGAGTAACATTGACTCTCTTAAGGTTGGAGTAACATTGACTCTCTTGAGGTTGGAGTAACATTGACTCTCTTAAGGTGGGAGTTACATTGACTCGCTTAAGGTTGGAGTAACATTGACTCTCTTAAGGTGGGAGTAACATTGACTCTCTTAAGGTGGGAGTAACATTGACTCTCTTAAGGTGGGAGTAACATTGACTCTCTTAAGGTGGCAGTAACATGGACTCTCTTATGTTTGGAGTAACATTGACTCTCTTAAGGTTGGAGTAACATTGACTCTCTTAAGTTTGGAGTAACATTGACTCTATTAAGGTGGGAGTAACATTGACTCTCTTAAGGTTTTAGTAACATTGACTCTCTTAAGGTTGGAGTAACATTCACTGTCTTAAGGTTGGAGTAACATTGACTCTCTTAACGTTGGAGTAACATTGACTCTATTAAGGTTGGAGTAACATTGACTCTCTTAAGGTGGGAGTAACATTGACTCTCTTAAGGTGGGAGTAACATTGACTCTCTTATGTTTGGAGTAACATTGACTCTCTTAAGGTTGGAGTAACATTGACTCTCTTAAGGTTGGAGTGACATTGACTCTCAAGGTTGGAGTAGCATTGACTTTCTTAAGGTTGGAGTAATATTGACTCTATTAAGGTTGGAGTAACATTGACTCTCTTGAGGTTGGAGTAACATTGACTCTCTTAAGGTGGGAGTAACATTGACTCTCTTATGGTTGGAGTAACATTGACTCTCTTAAGGTGGGAGTAACATTGACTCTCTTAAGGTGGGAGTAACATTGACTCTCTCGAGGTTGTAGTAACATTGACTCTCTTAAGGTTGGAGTAACATTGACTCTCTTAAGTTTGGAGTAACATTGACTCTATTAAGGTGGGAGTAACATTGACTCTCTTAAGGTTTTAGTAACATTGACTCTCTTAAGGTTGGAGTAACATTCACTGTCTTAAGGTTGGAGTAACATTGACTCTCTTAACGTTGGAGTAACATTGACTCTATTAAGGTTGGAGTAACATTGACTCTCTTAAGGTGGGAGTAACATTGACTCTCTTAAGGTGGGAGTAACATTGACTCTCTTATGTTTGGAGTAACATTGACTCTCTTAAGGTTGGAGTAACATTGACTCTCTTAAGGTTGGAGTGACATTGACTCTCAAGGTTGGAGTAGCATTGACTTTCTTAAGGTTGGAGTAATATTGACTCTATTAAGGTTGGAGTAACATTGACTCTCTTGAGGTTGGAGTAACATTGACTCTCTTAAGGTGGGAGTAACATTGACTCTCTTATGGTTGGAGTAACATTGACTCTCTTAAGGTGGGAGTAACATTGACTCTCTTAAGGTGGGAGTAACATTGACTCTCTCGAGGTTGTAGTAACATTGACTCTCTTAAGGTGGGAGTAACATTGACTCTCTTAAGGTTGGAGTAACATTGACTCTCTTAAGGTGGGAGTAACATTGACTCTCTTAAGGTTGGAGTAACATTGACTCTCTTAAGGTGGGAGTAACATTGACTCTCTTAAGGTGGGAGTAACATTGACTCTCTTAAGGTGGGAGTAACATTGACTCACTTAAGGTTGGAGTAACATTGACTCTTTTAAGGTGGGAGTAACATTGACTCTCTTAAGGTGGGAGTAACCTTGACTCTTTTAAGGTGGGAGTAACATTGACTCTCTTAAGGTGGGAGTAACATTGACTCTCTTAAGGTGGGAGTAACATTGACTCTCTTAAGGTGGGAGTAACATTGACTCTCTTAAGGTGGGAGTAACATTGACTCTCTTAAGGGGGGAGTAACATTGACTCTCTTAAGGTGGGAGTAACATTGACTCTCTTAAGGTGGGAGTAACATTGACTCTCTTAAGGTGGGAGTAACATTGACTCTTTTAAGGTGGGAGTAATATTGACTCTCTTAAGGTGGGAGTAACATTGACTCTCTTAAGGTTTTAGTAACATTGACTCTCTTAAGGTTGGAGTAACATTGACTCTCTTAAGGTTTCAGTAACATTGACTCTCTTATGGTTGGAGTAACCTTGACTCTCTTAAGGTGGGAGTAACATTGACTCTCTTAAGGTTGGAGTAACATTGACTTTTTTAAGGTTGGAGTAACATTGGCTCTCTTAATGTGGGAGTAACATTGACTCTCTTAAGTTGGGAGTAACATTGACTCTCTTAAGGTTGGAGTAACATTGACTCTCTTAAGGTTGGAGTAACATTGACTCTCTTAAGGTGGGAGTAACATTGACTCTCTTAAGGTTGGCGTAACATTGACTCTCTTAAGGTGGGAGTAACATTGACTCTCTTAAGGTGGGAGTAACATTGACTCTCTTAAGGTTTTAGTAACATTGACTCTCTTAAGGTTGGAGTAGCAATGACTCTCTTAAGGTTTTAGTAACATTGACTCTCTTAAGGTTGGAGTAACATTGACTCTCTTAAGGTTGGAGTAACATTGACTCTATTAAGGTTGGAGTAACATTGACTCTCTTGAGGTTGGAGTAACATTGACTCTCTTAAGGTTGGAGTAACATTGACTCTCTTAAGGTGGGAGTAACATTGACTCTCTTAAGGTGGGAGTAACATTGACTCTCTTAAGGTGGGAGTAACATTGACTCTCTTATGTTTGGAGTAACATTGACTCTCTTAAGGTTGGAGTAACATTGACTCTCTTAAGTTTGGAGTAACATTGACTCTCTTAAGGTGGGAGTAACATTGACTCTCTTAAGGTTTTAGTAACATTGACTCTCTTAAGGTTGGAGTAACATTCACTGTCTTAAGGTGGGAGTAACATTGACTCTCTTATGGTTGGAGTAACATTGACTACTTTAAGGTGGGAGTAACATTGACTCTCTTAAGGGGAGAGTAACATTGACTCTCTTAATGTGGGAGTAACATTGACTCTCTTATGGTTGGAGTAACCTTGACTCTCTTAAGGTGGGAGTAACATTGACTCTCTTAAGGTTGGAGTAACATTGACTTTTTTAAGGTTGGAGTAACATTGGCTCTCTTAAGGTGGGAGCAACATTGACTCTCTTAAGTTGGGAGTAACATTGACTCTCTTAAGGTTGGAGTAACATTGACTCTCTTAAGGTTGGAGTAACATTGACTCTCTTAAGGTGGGAGTAACATTGACTCTCTTAAGGTTGGAGTAACATTCACTGTCTTAAGGTTGGAGTAACATTGACTCTCTTAAGGTGGGAGTAACATTGACTCTATTAAGGTTGGAGTAACATTGACTCTCTTAAGGTGGGAGTAACATTGACTCTCTTAAGGTGGGAGTAACATTGACTCTCTTATGTTTGGAGTAACATTGACTCTCTTAAGGTTGGAGTAACATTGACTCTCTTAAGGTTGGAGTGACATTGACTCTCAAGGTTGGAGTAACATTGACTTTCTTAAGGTTGCAGTAACATTGACTCTATTAAGGTTGGAGTAACATTGACTCTCTTGAGGTTGGAGTAACATTGACTCTCTTAAGGTGGGAGTAACATTGACTCTCTTAAGGTTGGAGTAACATTGACTCTCTTAAGGTGGGAGTAACATTGACTCTCTTAAGGTGGGAGTAACATTGACTCTCTCGAGGTTTTAGTAACATTGACTCTCTTAAGGTGGGAGTAACATTGACTCTCTTAAGGTTGGAGTAACATTGACTCTCTTAAGGTTGGAGTAACATTGACTCTCTTAACGTTGGAGTAACATTGACTCTATTAAGGTTGGAGTAACATTGACTCTCTTAAGGTGGGAGTACCATTGACTCTCTTAAGGTGGGAGTAACATTGACTCTCTTATGTTTGGAGTAACATTGACTCTCTTAAGGTTGGAGTAACATTGACTCTCTTAAGGTGGGAGTAACATTGACTCTCTTAAGGTTGGAGTAACATTGACTCTTTTAAGGTGGGAGTAACATTGACTCTCTTAAGGTGGGAGTAACCTTGACTCTTTAAAGGTGGGAGTAACATTGACTCTCTTAAGGTGGGAGTAACATTGACTCTCTTAAGGTAGGAGTAACATTGACTCTCTTAAGGTGGGAGTAACATTGACTCTCTTAAGGTGGGAGTAACATTGACTCTCTTAAGGTTGGAGTAACATTGACTCTCTTAAGGTGGGAGTAACATTGACTCTCTTAAGGTGGGAGTAACATTGACTCTCTTAAGGTGGGAGTAACATTGACTCACTTAAGGTTGGAGTAACATTGACTCTTTTAAGGTGGGAGTAACATTGACTCTCTTAAGGTGGGAGTAACCTTGACTCTTTTAAGGTGGGAGTAACATTGACTCTCTTAAGGTGGGAGTAACATTGACTCTCTTAAGGTGGGAGTAACATTGACTCTCTTAAGGTGGGAGTAACATTGACTCTCTTAAGGTGGGAGTAACATTGACTCTCTTAAGGGGGGAGTAACATTGACTCTCTTAAGGTGGGAGTAACATTGACTCTCTTAAGGTGGGAGTAACATTGACTCTCTTAAGGTGGGAGTAACATTGACTCTTTTAAGGTGGGAGTAATATTGACTCTCTTAAGGTGGGAGTAACATTGACTCTCTTAAGGTTTTAGTAACATTGACTCTCTTAAGGTTGGAGTAACATTGACTCTCTTAAGGTTTCAGTAACATTGACTCTCTTATGGTTGGAGTAACCTTGACTCTCTTAAGGTGGGAGTAACATTGACTCTCTTAAGGTTGGAGTAACATTGACTTTTTTAAGGTTGGAGTAACATTGGCTCTCTTAAGGTGGGAGCAACATTGACTCTCTTAAGTTGGGAGTAACATTGACTCTCTTAAGGTTGGAGTAACATTGACTCTCTTAAGGTTGGAGTAACATTGACTCTCTTAAGGTGGGAGTAACATTGACTCTCTTAAGGTTGGCGTAACATTGACTCTCTTAAGGTGGGAGTAACATTGACTCTCTTAAGGTGGGAGTAACATTGACTCTCTTAAGGTGGGAGTAACATTGACTCTCTTAAGGTTTTAGTAACATTGACTCTCTTAAGGTTGGAGTAACAATGACTCTCTTAAGGTTTTAGTAACATTGACTCTCTTAAGGTTGGAGTAACATTGACTCTCTTAAGGTTGGAGTAACATTGACTCTATTAAGGTTGGAGTAACATTGACTCTCTTGAGGTTGGAGTAACATTGACTCTCTTAAGGTGGGAGTAACATTGACTCTCTTAAGGTTGGAGTAACATTGACTCTCTTAAGGTGGGAGTAACATTGACTCTCTTAAGGTGGGAGTAACATTGACTCTCTTAAGGTGGGAGTAACATTGACTCTCTTATGTTTGGAGTAACATTGACTCTCTTAAGGTTGGAGTAACATTGACTCTCTTAAGTTTGGAGTAACATTGACTCTCTTAAGGTGGGAGTAACATTGACTCTCTTAAGGTTTTAGTAACATTGACTCTCTTAAGGTTGGAGTAACATTCACTGTCTTAAGGTGGGAGTAACATTGACTCTCTTATGGTTGGAGTAACATTGACTACTTTAAGGTGGGAGTAACATTGACTCTCTTAAGGGGAGAGTAACATTGACTCTCTTAAGGTTGGAGTAACATTGACTCTCTTGAGGTTGGAGTAACATTGACTCTCTTAAGGTGGGAGTAACATTGACTCTCTTAAGGTTTTAGTAACATTGACTCTCTTAAGGTTGGAGTAACAATGACTCTCTTAAGGTTTTAGTAACATTGACTCTCTTAAGGTTGGAGTAACATTGACTCTCTTAAGGTTGGAGTAACATTGACTCTATTAAGGTTGGAGTAACATTGACTCTCTTGAGGTTGGAGTAACATTGACTCTCTTAAGGTGGGAGTAACATTGACTCTCTTAAGGTTGGAGTAACATTGACTCTCTTAAGGTGGGAGTAGCATTGACTCTCTTAAGGTGGGAGTAACATTGACTCTCTTAAGGTGGGAGTAACATTGACTCTCTTATGTTTGGAGTAACATTGACTCTCTTAAGGTTGGAGTAACATTGACTCTCTTAAGTTTGGAGTAACATTGACTCTCTTAAGGTGGGAGTAACATTGACTCTCTTAAGGTTTTAGTAACATTGACTCTCTTAAGGTTGGAGTAACATTCACTGTCTTAAGGTGGGAGTAACATTGACTCTCTTATGGTTGGAGTAACATTGACTACTTTAAGGTGGGAGTAACATTGACTCTCTTAAGGGGAGAGTAACATTGACTCTCTTAAGGTTGGAGTAACATTGACTCTCTTGAGGTTGGAGTAACATTGACTCTCTTAAGGTGGGAGTAACATTGACTCTCTTAAGGTTTTAGTAACATTGACTCTCTTAAGGTTGGATTAACATTGACTCTCTTAAGGTGGGAGTAACATTGACTCTCTTAAGGTGGGAGTAACATTGACTCTCTAAAGGTGGGAGTAACATTGACTCTCTTAAGGTGGGAGTAACATTGACTCTCTAAAGGTGGGAGTAACATTGACTCTCTTGAGTTTGGAGTAACATTGACTCTCTTAAGGTGGGAGTAACATTGACTCTCTTAAGGTTGGAGTAACATTGACTCTCTTAAGGTGGGAGTAACATTGACTCTATTAAGGTGGGAGTAACATTGACTTTCTTAATGTGGGAGTAACATTGACTCTCTTATGGTTGGAGTAACATTGACTCTCTTAAGGTGGGAGTAACATTGACTCTCTTATGGTTGGAGTAACATTGACTACTTTAAGGTGGGAGTAACATTTACTCTCTTAAGGGGGGAGTAACATTGACTCTCTTAAGGTTGGAGTAACATTGACTCTCTTAAGATGGGAGTAACATTGACTCTCTTAAGGTTGGAGTAACATTGACTCTCTTAAGGTGGGAGTAACATTGACTCTCTTAAGGTGGGAGTAACATTGACTCTCTTAAGGTGGGAGTAACATTGACTCACTTAAGGTTGGAGTAACATTGACTCTCTTAAGGTTGGAGTAACATTGACTCTCTTAAGGTGGGAGTAACATTGACTCTCTTAAGGTTGGCGTAACATTGACTCTCTTAAGGTGGGAGTAACATTGACTCTCTTAAGGTGGGAGTAACATTGACTCTCTTAAGGTGGGAGTAACATTGACTCTCTTAAGGTTTTAGTAACATTGACTCTCTTAAGGTTGGAGTAACAATGACTCTCTTAAGGTTTTAGTAACATTGACTCTCTTAAGGTTGGAGTAACATTGACTCTCTTAAGGTTGGAGTAACATTGACTCTATTAAGGTTGGAGTAACATTGACTCTCTTGAGGTTGGAGTAACATTGACTCTCTTAAGGTGGGAGTAACATTGACTCTCTTAAGGTTGGAGTAACATTGACTCTCTTAAGGTGGGAGTAACATTGACTCTCTTAAGGTGGGAGTAACATTGACTCTCTTAAGGTGGGAGTAACATTGACTCTCTTAAGGTGGGAGTAACATTGACTCTCTTAAGGTTTTAGTAACATTGACTCTCTTAAGGTTGGATTATCATTGACTATCTTAAGGTTGGAGTAACATTGACTCTCTTAAGGTTGGAGTAACATTGACTCTCTTAATGTGGGAGTAACATTGACTCTCTTAAGGTGGGAGTAACATTGACTCTCTTGAGGTTGGAGTAACATTGACTCTCTTAAGGTGGGAGTAACATTGACTCTCTTAAGGTTGGAGTAACATTGACTCTCTTAAGGTGGGAGTAACATTGACTCTTTTAAGGTGGGAGTAATATTGACTCTCTTAAGGTGGGAGTAACATTGACTCTCTTAAGGTTTTAGTAACATTGACTCTCTTAAGGTTGGAGTAACATTGACTCTCTTAAGGTTTCAGTAACATTGACTCTCTTATGGTTGGAGTAACCTTGACTCTCTTAAGGTGGGAGTAACATTGACTCTCTTAAGGTTGGAGTAACATTGACTTTTTTAAGGTTGGAGTAACATTGGCTCTCTTAAGGTGGGAGCAACATTGACTCTCTTAAGTTGGGAGTAACATTGACTCTCTTAAGGTTGGAGTAACATTGACTCTCTTAAGGTTGGAGTAACATTGACTCTCTTAAGGTGGGAGTAACATTGACTCTCTTAAGGTTGGCGTAACATTGACTCTCTTAAGGTGGGAGTAACATTGACTCTCTTAAGGTGGGAGTAACATTGACTCTCTTAAGGTTTTAGTAACATTGACTCTCTTAAGGTTGGAGTAACAATGACTCTCTTAAGGTTTTAGTAACATTGACTCTCTTAAGGTTGGAGTAACATTGACTCTCTTAAGGTTGGAGTAACATTGACTCTATTAAGGTTGGAGTAACATTGACTCTCTTGAGGTTGGAGTAACATTGACTCTCTTAAGGTGGGAGTAACATTGACTCTCTTAAGGTGGGAGTAACATTGACTCTCTTAAGGTTGGAGTAACATTGACTCTCTTAAGGTGGGAGTAACATTGACTCTCTTAAGGTGGGAGTAACATTGACTCTCTTAAGGTGGGAGTAACATTGACTCACTTAAGGTTGGAGTAACATTGACTCTTTTAAGGTGGGAGTAACATTGACTCTCTTAAGGTGGGAGTAACCTTGACTCTTTTAAGGTGGGAGTAACATTGACTCTCTTAAGGTGGGAGTAACATTGACTCTCTTAAGGTGGGAGTAACATTGACTCTCTTAAGGTGGGAGTAACATTGACTCTCTTAAGGTGGGAGTAACATTGACTCTCTTAAGGGGGGAGTAACATTGACTCTCTTAAGGTGGGAGTAACATTGACTCTCTTAAGGTGGGAGTAACATTGACTCTCTTAAGGTGGGAGTAACATTGACTCTTTTAAGGTGGGAGTAATATTGACTCTCTTAAGGTGGGAGTAACATTGACTCTCTTAAGGTTTTAGTAACATTGACTCTCTTAAGGTTGGAGTAACATTGACTCTCTTAAGGTTTCAGTAACATTGACTCTCTTATGGTTGGAGTAACCTTGACTCTCTTAAGGTGGGAGTAACATTGACTCTCTTAAGGTTGGAGTAACATTGACTTTTTTAAGGTTGGAGTAACATTGGCTCTCTTAAGGTGGGAGCAACATTGACTCTCTTAAGTTGGGAGTAACATTGACTCTCTTAAGGTTGGAGTAACATTGACTCTCTTAAGGTTGGAGTAACATTGACTCTCTTAAGGTGGGAGTAACATTGACTCTCTTAAGGTTGGCGTAACATTGACTCTCTTAAGGTGGGAGTAACATTGACTCTCTTAAGGTGGGAGTAACATTGACTCCCTTAAGGTTTTAGTAACATTGACTCTCTTAAGGTGGGAGTAACATTGACTCTCTTAAGGTGGGAGTAACATTGACTCTCTTAAGGTGGGAGTAACATTGACTCTCTTGAGGTTGGAGTAACATTGACTCTCTTAAGGTGGGAGTAACATTGACTCTCTTAAGGTTGGAGTAACATTGACTCTCTTAAGGTGGGAGTAACATTGACTCTCTTAAGGTTGGAGTAACATTCACTGTCTTAACGTTGGAGTAACATTGACTCTCTTAACGTTGGAGTAACATTAACTCTCTTAAGGTGGGAGTAACATTGACTCTCTTAAGGTGGGAGTAACATTGACTCTCTTAAGGTTGGAGTAACATTGACTCTCTTGAGGTTGGAGTAACATTGACTCTCTTAAGGTGGGAGTAACATTGACTCTCTTAAGGTTGGAGTAACATTGACTCTCTTAAGGTTGGAGTAACATTGACTCTCTTAACGTTGGAGTAACATTGACTCTATTAAGGTTGGAGTAACATTGACTCTCTTAAGGTGGGAGTAACATTGACTCTCTTAAGGTGGGAGTAACATTGACTCTCTTATGTTTGGAGTAACATTGACTCTCTTAAGGTTGGAGTAACATTGACTCTCTTAAGGTGGGAGTAACATTGACTCTCTTAAGGTTGGAGTAACATTGACTCTTTTAAGGTGGGAGTAACATTGACTCTCTTAAGGTGGGAGTAACCTTGACTCTTTTAAGGTGGGAGTAACATTGACTCTCTTAAGGTGGGAGTAACATTGACTCTCTTAAGGTAGGAGTAACATTGACTATCTTAAGGTGGGAGTAACATTGACTCTCTTAAGGTGGGAGTAACATTGACTCTCTTAAGGTTGGAGTAACCTTGACTCTCTTAAGGTGGGAGTAACATTGACTCTTCTAAGGGGGGAGTAACATTGACTCTCTTAAGGTTGGAGTAACATTGACTCTCTTAAGATGGGAGTAACATTGACTCTCTTAAGGTGGGAGTAACATTGACTCTCTTAAGGTTGGAGTAACATTGACTTTTTTAAGGTTGGAGTAACATTGGCTCTCTTAAGGTGGGAGCAACATTGACTCTCTTAAGTTGGGAGTAACATTGACTCTCTTAAGGTTGGAGTAACATTGACTCTCTTAAGGTTGGAGTAACATTGACTCTCTTAAGGTGGGAGTAACATTGACTCTCTTAAGGTTGGCGTAACATTGACTCTCTTAAGGTGGGAGTAACATTGACTCTCTTAAGGTGGGAGTAACATTGACTCTCTTAAGGTTGGAGTAACATTCACTGTCTTAAGGTTGGAGTAACATTGACTCTCTTAACGTTGGAGTAACATTGACTCTATTAAGGTTGGAGTAACATTGACTCTCTTAAGGTGGGAGTAACATTGACTCTCTTAAGGTGGGAGTAACATTGACTCTCTTAAGGTGGGAGTAACATTGACTCTCTTATGTTTGGAGTAACATTGACTCTCTTAAGGTTGGAGTAACATTGACTCTCTTAAGGTTGGAGTGACATTGACTCTCAAGGTTGGAGTAACATTGACTTTCTTAAGGTTGGAGTAACATTGACTCTATTAAGGTTGGAGTAACATTGACTCTCTTGAGGTTGGAGTAACATTGACTCTCTTAAGGTGGGAGTAACATTGACTCTCTTAAGGTTGGAGTAACATTGACTCTCTTAAGGTGGGAGTAACATTGACTCTCTTAAGGTGGGAGTAACATTGACTCTCTTAAGGTGGGAGTAACATTGACTCTCTCGAGGTTGTAGTAACATTGACTCTCTTAAGATGGGAGAAACATTGACTCTCTTAAGGTGGGAGTAACATTGACTCTCTTAAGGTTGGAGTAACATTGACTCTCTCGAGGTTGGAGTAACATTGACTCTCTTAAGGTGGGAGTAACATTGACTCTCTTAAGGTGGGAGTAACATTGACTCTCTTAAGGTGGGAGTAACATTGACTCTCTTAATGTGGGAGTAACATTGACTCTCTTATGGTTGGAGTAACCTTGACTCTCTTAAGGTGGGAGTAACATTGACTCTCTTAAGGTTGGAGTAACATTGACTTTTTTAAGGTTGGAGTAACATTGGCTCTCTTAAGGTGGGAGCAACATTGACTCTCTTAAGTTGGGAGTAACATTGACTCTCTTAAGGTTGGAGTAACATTGACTCTCTTAAGGTTGGAGTAACATTGACTCTCTTAAGGTGGGAGTAACATTGACTCTCTTAAGGTTGGAGTAACATTCACTGTCTTAAGGTTGGAGTAACATTGACTCTCTTAAGGTGGGAGTAACATTGACTCTATTAAGGTTGGAGTAACATTGACTCTCTTAAGGTGGGAGTAACATTGACTCTCTTAAGGTGGGAGTAACATTGACTCTCTTATGTTTGGAGTAACATTGACTCTCTTAAGGTTGGAGTAACATTGACTCTCTTAAGGTTGGAGTGACATTGACTCTCAAGGTTGGAGTAACATTGACTTTCTTAAGGTTGCAGTAACATTGACTCTATTAAGGTTGGAGTAACATTGACTCTCTTGAGGTTGGAGTAACATTGACTCTCTTAAGGTGGGAGTAACATTGACTCTCTTAAGGTTGGAGTAACATTGACTCTCTTAAGGTGGGAGTAACATTGACTCTCTTAAGGTGGGAGTAACATTGACTCTCTTAAGGTGGGAGTAACATTGACTCTCTTAAGGTTGGAGTAACATTGACTCTCTTAAGGTGGGAGTAACATTGACTCTCTTGAGGTTGGAGTAACATTGACTCTCTTAAGGTGGGAGTAACATTGACTCTCTTAAGGTTGGAGTAACCTTGACTCTCTTAAGGTGGGAGTAACATTGACTCTCTTAAGGTTGGAGTAACATTGACTTTTTTAAGGTTGGAGTAACATTGGCTCTCTTAAGGTGGGAGCAACATTGACTCTCTTAAGTTGGGAGTAACATTGACTCTCTTAAGGTTGGAGTAACATTGACTCTCTTAAGGTTGGAGTAACATTGACTCTCTTAAGGTGGGAGTAACATTGACTCTCTTAAGGTTGGAGTAACATTCACTGTCTTAAGGTTGGAGTAACATTGACTCTCTTAACGTTGGAGTAACATTGACTCTATTAAGGTTGGAGTAACATTGACTCTCTTAAGGTGGGAGTAACATTGACTTTCTTAAGGTGGGAGTAACATTGACTCTCTTATGTTTGGAGTAACATTGACTCTCTTAAGGTTGGAGTAACATTGACTCTCTTAAGGTTGGAGTGACATTGACTCTCAAGGTTGGAGTAACATTGACTTTCTTAAGGTTGGAGTAACATTGACTCTATTAAGGTTGGAGTAACATTGACTCTCTTGAGGTTGGAGTAACATTGACTCTCTTAAGGTGGGAGTAACATTGACTCTCTTAAGGTTGGAGTAACATTGACTCTCTTAAGGTGGGAGTAACATTGACTCTCTTAAGGTGGGAGTAACATTGACTCTCTTAAGGTGGGAGTAACATTGACTCTCTTAAGGTGGGAGTAACATTGACTCTCTTAAGGTTTTAGTAACATTGACTCTCTTAAGGTTGGATTATCATTGACTATCTTAAGGTTGGAGTAACATTGACTCTCTTAAGGTTGGAGTAACATTGACTCTCTTAATGTGGGAGTAACATTGACTCTCTTAAGGTGGGAGTAACATTGACTCTCTTGAGGTTGGAGTAACATTGACTCTCTTAAGGTGGGAGTAACATTGACTCTCTTAAGGTTGGAGTAACATTGACTCTCTTAAGGTGGGAGTAACATTGACTCTCTTATGTTTGGAGTAACATTGACTCTCTTAAGGTTGGAGTAACATTGACTCTCTTAAGGTTGGAGTGACATTGACTCTCAAGGTTGGAGTAACATTGACTTTCTTAAGGTTGGAGTAACATTGACTCTATTAAGGTTGGAGTAACATTGACTCTCTTGAGGTTGGAGTAACATTGACTCTCTTAAGGTGGGAGTAACATTGACTCTCTTAAGGTTGGAGTAACATTGACTCTCTTAAGGTGGGAGTAACATTGACTCTCTTAAGGTGGGAGTAACATTGACTCTCTTAAGGTGGGAGTAACATTGACTCTCTCGAGGTTGTAGTAACATTGACTCTCTTAAGATGGGAGAAACATTGACTCTCTTAAGGTGGGAGTAACATTGACTCTCTTAAGGTTGGAGTAACATTGACTCTCTCGAGGTTGGAGTAACATTGACTCTCTTAAGGTGGGAGTAACATTGACTCTCTTAAGGTGGGAGTAACATTGACTCTCTTAAGGTGGGAGTAACATTGACTCTCTTAATGTGGGAGTAACATTGACTCTCTTATGGTTGGAGTAACCTTGACTCTCTTAAGGTGGGAGTAACATTGACTCTCTTAAGGTTGGAGTAACATTGACTTTTTTAAGGTTGGAGTAACATTGGCTCTCTTAAGGTGGGAGCAACATTGACTCTCTTAAGTTGGGAGTAACATTGACTCTCTTAAGGTTGGAGTAACATTGACTCTCTTAAGGTTGGAGTAACATTGACTCTCTTAAGGTGGGAGTAACATTGACTCTCTTAAGGTTGGAGTAACATTCACTGTCTTAAGGTTGGAGTAACATTGACTCTCTTAAGGTGGGAGTAACATTGACTCTATTAAGGTTGGAGTAACATTGACTCTCTTAAGGTGGGAGTAACATTGACTCTCTTAAGGTGGGAGTAACATTGACTCTCTTATGTTTGGAGTAACATTGACTCTCTTAAGGTTGGAGTAACATTGACTCTCTTAAGGTTGGAGTGACATTGACTCTCAAGGTTGGAGTAACATTGACTTTCTTAAGGTTGCAGTAACATTGACTCTATTAAGGTTGGAGTAACATTGACTCTCTTGAGGTTGGAGTAACATTGACTCTCTTAAGGTGGGAGTAACATTGACTCTCTTAAGGTTGGAGTAACATTGACTCTCTTAAGGTGGGAGTAACATTGACTCTCTTAAGGTGGGAGTAACATTGACTCTCTTAAGGTGGGAGTAACATTGACTCTCTTAAGGTTGGAGTAACATTGACTCTCTTAAGGTGGGAGTAACATTGACTCTCTTGAGGTTGGAGTAACATTGACTCTCTTAAGGTGGGAGTAACATTGACTCTCTTAAGGTTGGAGTAACCTTGACTCTCTTAAGGTGGGAGTAACATTGACTCTCTTAAGGTTGGAGTAACATTGACTTTTTTAAGGTTGGAGTAACATTGGCTCTCTTAAGGTGGGAGCAACATTGACTCTCTTAAGTTGGGAGTAACATTGACTCTCTTAAGGTTGGAGTAACATTGACTCTCTTAAGGTTGGAGTAACATTGACTCTCTTAAGGTGGGAGTAACATTGACTCTCTTAAGGTTGGAGTAACATTCACTGTCTTAAGGTTGGAGTAACATTGACTCTCTTAACGTTGGAGTAACATTGACTCTATTAAGGTTGGAGTAACATTGACTCTCTTAAGGTGGGAGTAACATTGACTTTCTTAAGGTGGGAGTAACATTGACTCTCTTATGTTTGGAGTAACATTGACTCTCTTAAGGTTGGAGTAACATTGACTCTCTTAAGGTTGGAGTGACATTGACTCTCAAGGTTGGAGTAACATTGACTTTCTTAAGGTTGGAGTAACATTGACTCTATTAAGGTTGGAGTAACATTGACTCTCTTGAGGTTGGAGTAACATTGACTCTCTTAAGGTGGGAGTAACATTGACTCTCTTAAGGTTGGAGTAACATTGACTCTCTTAAGGTGGGAGTAACATTGACTCTCTTAAGGTGGGAGTAACATTGACTCTCTTAAGGTGGGAGTAACATTGACTCTCTTAAGGTGGGAGTAACATTGACTCTCTTAAGGTTTTAGTAACATTGACTCTCTTAAGGTTGGATTATCATTGACTATCTTAAGGTTGGAGTAACATTGACTCTCTTAAGGTTGGAGTAACATTGACTCTCTTAATGTGGGAGTAACATTGACTCTCTTAAGGTGGGAGTAACATTGACTCTCTTGAGGTTGGAGTAACATTGACTCTCTTAAGGTGGGAGTAACATTGACTCTCTTAAGGTTGGAGTAACATTGACTCTCTTAAGGTGGGAGTAACATTGACTCTCTTAAGGTTGGAGTAACATTCACTGTCTTAACGTTGGAGTAACATTGACTCTCTTAACGTTGGAGTAACATTGACTCTCTTAAGGTGGGAGTAACATTGACTCTCTTAAGGTGGGAGTAACATTGACTCTCTTAAGGTTGGAGTAACATTGACTCTCTTGAGGTTGGAGTAACATTGACTCTCTTAAGGTGGGAGTTACATTGACTCGCTTAAGGTTGGAGTAACATTGACTCTCTTAAGGTGGGAGTAACATTGACTCTCTTAAGGTGGGAGTAACATTGACTCTCTTAAGGTGGGAGTAACATTGACTCTCTTAAGGTGGCAGTAACATGGACTCTCTTATGTTTGGAGTAACATTGACTCTCTTAAGGTTGGAGTAACATTGACTCTCTTAAGTTTGGAGTAACATTGACTCTATTAAGGTGGGAGTAACATTGACTCTCTTAAGGTTTTAGTAACATTGACTCTCTTAAGGTTGGAGTAACATTCACTGTCTTAAGGTTGGAGTAACATTGACTCTCTTAACGTTGGAGTAACATTGACTCTATTAAGGTTGGAGTAACATTGACTCTCTTAAGGTGGGAGTAACATTGACTCTCTTAAGGTGGGAGTAACATTGACTCTCTTATGTTTGGAGTAACATTGACTCTCTTAAGGTTGGAGTAACATTGACTCTCTTAAGGTTGGAGTGACATTGACTCTCAAGGTTGGAGTAGCATTGACTTTCTTAAGGTTGGAGTAATATTGACTCTATTAAGGTTGGAGTAACATTGACTCTCTTGAGGTTGGAGTAACATTGACTCTCTTAAGGTGGGAGTAACATTGACTCTCTTATGGTTGGAGTAACATTGACTCTCTTAAGGTGGGAGTAACATTGACTCTCTTAAGGTGGGAGTAACATTGACTCTCTCGAGGTTGTAGTAACATTGACTCTCTTAAGGTGGGAGTAACATTGACTCTCTTAAGGTTGGAGTAACATTGACTCTCTTAAGGTGGGAGTAACATTGACTCTCTTAAGGTTGGAGTAACATTGACTCTCTTAAGGTGGGAGTAACATTGACTCTCTTAAGGTGGGAGTAACATTGACTCTCTTAAGGTGGGAGTAACATTGACTCACTTAAGGTTGGAGTAACATTTACTCTTTTAAGGTGGGAGTAACATTGACTCTCTTAAGGTGGGAGTAACCTTGACTCTTTTAAGGTGGGAGTAACATTGACTCTCTTAAGGTGGGAGTAACATTGACTCTCTTAAGGTGGGAGTAACATTGACTCTCTTAAGGTGGGAGTAACATTGACTCTCTTAAGGTGGGAGTAACATTGACTCTCTTAAGGGGGGAGTAACATTGACTCTCTTAAGGTGGGAGTAACATTGACTCTCTTAAGGTGGGAGTAACATTGACTCTCTTAAGGTGGGAGTAACATTGACTCTTTTAAGGTGGGAGTAATATTGACTCTCTTAAGGTGGGAGTAACATTGACTCTCTTAAGGTTTTAGTAACATTGACTCTCTTAAGGTTGGAGTAACATTGACTCTCTTAAGGTTGGAGTAACATTGACTCTATTAAGGTTGGAGTAACATTGACTCTCTTGAGGTTGGAGTAACATTGACTCTCTTAAGGTGGGAGTAACATTGACTCTCTTAAGGTGGGAGTAACATTGACTCTCTTAAGGTTGGAGTAACATTGACTCTCTTAAGGTGGGAGTAACATTGACTCTCTTAAGGTGGGAGTAACATTGACTCTCTTAAGGTGGGAGTAACATTGACTCACTTAAGGTTGGAGTAACATTGACTCTTTTAAGGTGGGAGTAACATTGACTCTCTTAAGGTGGGAGTAACCTTGACTCTTTTAAGGTGGGAGTAACATTGACTCTCTTAAGGTGGGAGTAACATTGACTCTCTTAAGGTGGGAGTAACATTGACTCTCTTAAGGTGGGAGTAACATTGACTCTCTTAAGGTGGGAGTAACATTGACTCTCTTAAGGGGGGAGTAACATTGACTCTCTTAAGGTGGGAGTAACATTGACTCTCTTAAGGTGGGAGTAACATTGACTCTCTTAAGGTGGGAGTAACATTGACTCTTTTAAGGTGGGAGTAATATTGACTCTCTTAAGGTGGGAGTAACATTGACTCTCTTAAGGTTTTAGTAACATTGACTCTCTTAAGGTTGGAGTAACATTGACTCTCTTAAGGTTTCAGTAACATTGACTCTCTTATGGTTGGAGTAACCTTGACTCTCTTAAGGTGGGAGTAACATTGACTCTCTTAAGGTTGGAGTAACATTGACTTTTTTAAGGTTGGAGTAACATTGGCTCTCTTAAGGTGGGAGCAACATTGACTCTCTTAAGTTGGGAGTAACATTGACTCTCTTAAGGTTGGAGTAACATTGACTCTCTTAAGGTTGGAGTAACATTGACTCTCTTAAGGTGGGAGTAACATTGACTCTCTTAAGGTTGGCGTAACATTGACTCTCTTAAGGTGGGAGTAACATTGACTCTCTTAAGGTGGGAGTAACATTGACTCCCTTAAGGTTTTAGTAACATTGACTCTCTTAAGGTGGGAGTAACATTGACTCTCTTAAGGTGGGAGTAACATTGACTCTCTTAAGGTGGGAGTAACATTGACTCTCTTGAGGTTGGAGTAACATTGACTCTCTTAAGGTGGGAGTAACATTGACTCTCTTAAGGTTGGAGTAACATTGACTCTCTTAAGGTGGGAGTAACATTGACTCTCTTAAGGTTGGAGTAACATTCACTGTCTTAACGTTGGAGTAACATTGACTCTCTTAACGTTGGAGTAACATTAACTCTCTTAAGGTGGGAGTAACATTGACTCTCTTAAGGTGGGAGTAACATTGACTCTCTTAAGGTTGGAGTAACATTGACTCTCTTGAGGTTGGAGTAACATTGACTCTCTTAAGGTGGGAGTAACATTGACTCTCTTAAGGTTGGAGTAACATTGACTCTCTTAAGGTTGGAGTAACATTGACTCTCTTAACGTTGGAGTAACATTGACTCTATTAAGGTTGGAGTAACATTGACTCTCTTAAGGTGGGAGTAACATTGACTCTCTTAAGGTGGGAGTAACATTGACTCTCTTATGTTTGGAGTAACATTGACTCTCTTAAGGTTGGAGTAACATTGACTCTCTTAAGGTGGGAGTAACATTGACTCTCTTAAGGTTGGAGTAACATTGACTCTTTTAAGGTGGGAGTAACATTGACTCTCTTAAGGTGGGAGTAACCTTGACTCTTTTAAGGTGGGAGTAACATTGACTCTCTTAAGGTGGGAGTAACATTGACTCTCTTAAGGTAGGAGTAACATTGACTATCTTAAGGTGGGAGTAACATTGACTCTCTTAAGGTGGGAGTAACATTGACTCTCTTAAGGTTGGAGTAACCTTGACTCTCTTAAGGTGGGAGTAACATTGACTCTTCTAAGGGGGGAGTAACATTGACTCTCTTAAGGTTGGAGTAACATTGACTCTCTTAAGATGGGAGTAACATTGACTCTCTTAAGGTGGGAGTAACATTGACTCTCTTAAGGTTGGAGTAACATTGACTTTTTTAAGGTTGGAGTAACATTGGCTCTCTTAAGGTGGGAGCAACATTGACTCTCTTAAGTTGGGAGTAACATTGACTCTCTTAAGGTTGGAGTAACATTGACTCTCTTAAGGTTGGAGTAACATTGACTCTCTTAAGGTGGGAGTAACATTGACTCTCTTAAGGTTGGCGTAACATTGACTCTCTTAAGGTGGGAGTAACATTGACTCTCTTAAGGTGGGAGTAACATTGACTCTCTTAAGGTTGGAGTAACATTCACTGTCTTAAGGTTGGAGTAACATTGACTCTCTTAACGTTGGAGTAACATTGACTCTATTAAGGTTGGAGTAACATTGACTCTCTTAAGGTGGGAGTAACATTGACTCTCTTAAGGTGGGAGTAACATTGACTCTCTTAAGGTGGGAGTAACATTGACTCTCTTATGTTTGGAGTAACATTGACTCTCTTAAGGTTGGAGTAACATTGACTCTCTTAAGGTTGGAGTGACATTGACTCTCAAGGTTGGAGTAACATTGACTTTCTTAAGGTTGGAGTAACATTGACTCTATTAAGGTTGGAGTAACATTGACTCTCTTGAGGTTGGAGTAACATTGACTCTCTTAAGGTGGGAGTAACATTGACTCTCTTAAGGTTGGAGTAACATTGACTCTCTTAAGGTGGGAGTAACATTGACTCTCTTAAGGTGGGAGTAACATTGACTCTCTTAAGGTGGGAGTAACATTGACTCTCTCGAGGTTGTAGTAACATTGACTCTCTTAAGATGGGAGAAACATTGACTCTCTTAAGGTGGGAGTAACATTGACTCTCTTAAGGTTGGAGTAACATTGACTCTCTCGAGGTTGGAGTAACATTGACTCTCTTAAGGTGGGAGTAACATTGACTCTCTTAAGGTGGGAGTAACATTGACTCTCTTAAGGTGGGAGTAACATTGACTCTCTTAATGTGGGAGTAACATTGACTCTCTTATGGTTGGAGTAACCTTGACTCTCTTAAGGTGGGAGTAACATTGACTCTCTTAAGGTTGGAGTAACATTGACTTTTTTAAGGTTGGAGTAACATTGGCTCTCTTAAGGTGGGAGCAACATTGACTCTCTTAAGTTGGGAGTAACATTGACTCTCTTAAGGTTGGAGTAACATTGACTCTCTTAAGGTTGGAGTAACATTGACTCTCTTAAGGTGGGAGTAACATTGACTCTCTTAAGGTTGGAGTAACATTCACTGTCTTAAGGTTGGAGTAACATTGACTCTCTTAAGGTGGGAGTAACATTGACTCTATTAAGGTTGGAGTAACATTGACTCTCTTAAGGTGGGAGTAACATTGACTCTCTTAAGGTGGGAGTAACATTGACTCTCTTATGTTTGGAGTAACATTGACTCTCTTAAGGTTGGAGTAACATTGACTCTCTTAAGGTTGCAGTAACATTGACTCTATTAAGGTTGGAGTAACATTGACTTTCTTAAGGTTGCAGTAACATTGACTCTATTAAGGTTGGAGTAACATTGACTCTCTTGAGGTTGGAGTAACATTGACTCTCTTAAGGTGGGAGTAACATTGACTCTCTTAAGGTTGGAGTAACATTGACTCTCTTAAGGTGGGAGTAACATTGACTCTCTTAAGGTGGGAGTAACATTGACTCTCTTAAGGTGGGAGTAACATTGACTCTCTTAAGGTTGGAGTAACATTGACTCTCTTAAGGTGGGAGTAACATTGACTCTCTTGAGGTTGGAGTAACATTGACTCTCTTAAGGTGGGAGTAACATTGACTCTCTTAAGGTTGGAGTAACCTTGACTCTCTTAAGGTGGGAGTAACATTGACTCTCTTAAGGTTGGAGTAACATTGACTTTTTTAAGGTTGGAGTAACATTGGCTCTCTTAAGGTGGGAGCAACATTGACTCTCTTAAGTTGGGAGTAACATTGACTCTCTTAAGGTTGGAGTAACATTGACTCTCTTAAGGTTGGAGTAACATTGACTCTCTTAAGGTGGGAGTAACATTGACTCTCTTAAGGTTGGAGTAACATTCACTGTCTTAAGGTTGGAGTAACATTGACTCTCTTAACGTTGGAGTAACATTGACTCTATTAAGGTTGGAGTAACATTGACTCTCTTAAGGTGGGAGTAACATTGACTTTCTTAAGGTGGGGGTAACATTGACTCTCTTATGTTTGGAGTAACATTGACTCTCTTAAGGTTGGAGTAACATTGACTCTCTTGAGGTTGGAGTAACATTGACTCTCTTAAGGTGGGAGTAACATTGACTCTCTTAAGGTTGGAGTAACATTGACTCTCTTAAGGTGGGAGTAACATTGACTCTCTTAAGGTGGGAGTAACATTGACTCTCTTAAGGTGGGAGTAACATTGACTCTCTTAAGGTGGGAGTAACATTGACTCTCTTAAGGTTTTAGTAACATTGACTCTCTTAAGGTTGGATTATCATTGACTATCTTAAGGTTGGAGTGACATTGACTCTCAAGGTTGGAGTAACATTGACTTTCTTAAGGTTGGAGTAACATTGACTCTATTAAGGTTGGAGTAACATTGACTCTCTTGAGGTTGGAGTAACATTGACTCTCTTAAGGTGGGAGTAACATTGACTCTCTTAAGGTTGGAGTAACATTGACTCTCTTAAGGTGGGAGTAACATTGACTCTCTTAAGGTGGGAGTAACATTGACTCTCTTAAGGTGGGAGTAACATTGACTCTCTTAAGGTGGGAGTAACATTGACTCTCTTAAGGTTTTAGTAACATTGACTCTCTTAAGGTTGGATTATCATTGACTATCTTAAGGTTGGAGTAACATTGACTCTCTTAAGGTTGGAGTAACATTGACTCTCTTAATGTGGGAGTAACATTGACTCTCTTAAGGTGGGAGTAACATTGACTCTCTTGAGGTTGGAGTAACATTGACTCTCTTAAGGTGGGAGTAACATTGACTCTCTTAAGGTTGGAGTAACATTGACTCTCTTAAGGTGGGAGTAACATTGACTCTCTTAAGGTTGGAGTAACATTCACTGTCTTAACGTTGGAGTAACATTGACTCTCTTAACGTTGGAGTAACATTGACTCTCTTAAGGTGGGAGTAACATTGACTCTCTTAAGGTGGGAGTAACATTGACTCTCTTAAGGTTGGAGTAACATTGACTCTCTTGAGGTTGGAGTAACATTGACTCTCTTAAGGTGGGAGTTACATTGACTCGCTTAAGGTTGGAGTAACATTGACTCTCTTAAGGTGGGAGTAACATTGACTCTCTTAAGGTGGGAGTAACATTGACTCTCTTAAGGTGGGAGTAACATTGACTCTCTTAAGGTGGCAGTAACATGGACTCTCTTATGTTTGGAGTAACATTGACTCTCTTAAGGTTGGAGTAACATTGACTCTCTTAAGTTTGGAGTAACATTGACTCTATTAAGGTGGGAGTAACATTGACTCTCTTAAGGTTTTAGTAACATTGACTCTCTTAAGGTTGGAGTAACATTCACTGTCTTAAGGTTGGAGTAACATTGACTCTCTTAACGTTGGAGTAACATTGACTCTATTAAGGTTGGAGTAACATTGACTCTCTTAAGGTGGGAGTAACATTGACTCTCTTAAGGTGGGAGTAACATTGACTCTCTTATGTTTGGAGTAACATTGACTCTCTTAAGGTTGGAGTAACATTGACTCTCTTAAGGTTGGAGTGACATTGACTCTCAAGGTTGGAGTAGCATTGACTTTCTTAAGGTTGGAGTAATATTGACTCTATTAAGGTTGGAGTAACATTGACTCTCTTGAGGTTGGAGTAACATTGACTCTCTTAAGGTGGGAGTAACATTGACTCTCTTATGGTTGGAGTAACATTGACTCTCTTAAGGTGGGAGTAACATTGACTCTCTTAAGGTGGGAGTAACATTGACTCTCTCGAGGTTGTAGTAACATTGACTCTCTTAAGGTGGGAGTAACATTGACTCTCTTAAGGTTGGAGTAACATTGACTCTCTTAAGGTGGGAGTAACATTGACTCTCTTAAGGTTGGAGTAACATTGACTCTCTTAAGGTGGGAGTAACATTGACTCTCTTAAGGTGGGAGTAACATTGACTCTCTTAAGGTGGGAGTAACATTGACTCACTTAAGGTTGGAGTAACATTGACTCTTTTAAGGTGGGAGTAACATTGACTCTCTTAAGGTGGGAGTAACCTTGACTCTTTTAAGGTGGGAGTAACATTGACTCTCTTAAGGTGGGAGTAACATTGACTCTCTTAAGGTGGGAGTAACATTGACTCTCTTAAGGTGGGAGTAACATTGACTCTCTTAAGGTGGGAGTAACATTGACTCTCTTAAGGGGGGAGTAACATTGACTCTCTTAAGGTGGGAGTAACATTGACTCTCTTAAGGTGGGAGTAACATTGACTCTCTTAAGGTGGGAGTAACATTGACTCTTTTAAGGTGGGAGTAATATTGACTCTCTTAAGGTGGGAGTAACATTGACTCTCTTAAGGTTTTAGTAACATTGACTCTCTTAAGGTTGGAGTAACATTGACTCTTTTAAGGTTTCAGTAACATTGACTCTCTTATGGTTGGAGTAACCTTGACTCTCTTAAGGTGGGAGTAACATTGACTCTCTTAAGGTTGGAGTAACATTGACTTTTTTAAGGTTGGAGTAACATTGGCTCTCTTAATGTGGGAGTAACATTGACTCTCTTAAGTTGGGAGTAACATTGACTCTCTTAAGGTTGGAGTAACATTGACTCTCTTAAGGTTGGAGTAACATTGACTCTCTTAAGGTGGGAGTAACATTGACTCTCTTAAGGTTGGCGTAACATTGACTCTCTTAAGGTGGGAGTAACATTGACTCTCTTAAGGTGGGAGTAACATTGACTCTCTTAAGGTTTTAGTAACATTGACTCTCTTAAGGTTGGAGTAGCAATGACTCTCTTAAGGTTTTAGTAACATTGACTCTCTTAAGGTTGGAGTAACATTGACTCTCTTAAGGTTGGAGTAACATTGACTCTATTAAGGTTGGAGTAACATTGACTCTCTTGAGGTTGGAGTAACATTGACTCTCTTAAGGTTGGAGTAACATTGACTCTCTTAAGGTGGGAGTAACATTGACTCTCTTAAGGTGGGAGTAACATTGACTCTCTTAAGGTGGGAGTAACATTGACTCTCTTATGTTTGGAGTAACATTGACTCTCTTAAGGTTGGAGTAACATTGACTCTCTTAAGTTTGGAGTAACATTGACTCTCTTAAGGTGGGAGTAACATTGACTCTCTTAAGGTTTTAGTAACATTGACTCTCTTAAGGTTGGAGTAACATTCACTGTCTTAAGGTGGGAGTAACATTGACTCTCTTATGGTTGGAGTAACATTGACTACTTTAAGGTGGGAGTAACATTGACTCTCTTAAGGGGAGAGTAACATTGACTCTCTTAAGGTTGGAGTAACATTGACTCTCTTGAGGTTGGAGTAACATTGACTCTCTTAAGGTGGGAGTAACATTGACTCTCTTAAGGTTTTAGTAACATTGACTCTCTTAAGGTTGGATTAACATTGACTCTCTTAAGGTTGGAGTAACATTGACTCTCTTAAGGTGGGAGTAACATTGACTCTCTAAAGGTGGGAGTAACATTGACTCTCTTAAGGTGGGAGTAACATTGACTCTCTAAAGGTGGGAGTAACATTGACTCTCTTGAGTTTGGAGTAACATTGACTCTCTTAAGGTGGGAGTAACATTGACTCTCTTAAGGTTGGAGTAACATTGACTCTCTTAAGGTGGGAGTAACATTGACTCTATTAAGGTGGGAGTAACATTGACTTTCTTAATGTGGGAGTAACATTGACTCTCTTATGGTTGGAGTAACATTGACTCTCTTAAGGTGGGAGTAACATTGACTCTCTTATGGTTGGAGTAACATTGACTACTTTAAGGTGGGAGTAACATTTACTCTCTTAAGGGGGGAGTAACATTGACTCTCTTAAGGTTGGAGTAACATTGACTCACTTAAGGTTGGAGTAACATTGACTCTCTTAAGGTTGGAGTAACATTGACTCTCTTAAGGTGGGAGTAACATTGACTCTCTTAAGGTTGGCGTAACATTGACTCTCTTAAGGTGGGAGTAACATTGACTCTCTTAAGGTGGGAGTAACATTGACTCTCTTAAGGTGGGACTAACATTGACTCTCTTAAGGTTTTAGTAACATTGACTCTCTTAAGGTTGGAGTAACAATGACTCTCTTAAGGTTTTAGTAACATTGACTCTCTTAAGGTTGGAGTAACATTGACTCTCTTAAGGTTGGAGTAACATTGACTCTATTAAGGTTGGAGTAACATTGACTCTCTTGAGGTTGGAGTAACATTGACTCTCTTAAGGTGGGAGTAACATTGACTCTCTTAAGGTTGGAGTAACATTGACTCTCTTAAGGTGGGAGTAACATTGACTCTCTTAAGGTGGGAATAACATTGACTCTCTTAAGGTGGGAGTAACATTGACTCTCTTAAGGTGGCAGTAACATGGACTCTCTTATGTTTGGAGTAACATTGACTCTCTTAAGGTTGGAGTAACATTGACTCTCTTAAGTTTGGAGTAACATTGACTCTATTAAGGTGGGAGTAACATTGACTCTCTTAAGGTTTTAGTAACATTGACTCTCTTAAGGTTGGAGTAACATTCACTGTCTTAAGGTTGGAGTAACATTGACTCTCTTAACGTTGGAGTAACATTGACTCTATTAAGGTTGGAGTAACATTGACTCTCTTAAGGTGGGAGAAACATTGACTCTCTTAAGGTGGGAGTAACATTGACTCTCTTATGTTTGGAGTAACATTGACTCTCTTAAGGTTGGAGTAACATTGACTCTCTTAAGGTTGGAGTGACATTGACTCTCAAGGTTGGAGTAGCATTGACTTTCTTAAGGTTGGAGTAATATTGACTCTATTAAGGTTGGAGTAACATTGACTCTCTTGAGGTTGGAGTAACATTGACTCTCTTAAGGTGGGAGTAACATTGACTCTCTTATGGTTGGAGTAACATTGACTCTCTTAAGGTGGGAGTAACATTGACTCTCTTAAGGTGGGAGTAACATTGACTCTCTCGAGGTTGTAGTAACATTGACTCTCTTAAGGTGGGAGTAACATTGACTCTCTTAAGGTTGGAGTAACATTGACTCTCTTAAGGTGGGAGTAACATTGACTCTCTTAAGGTTGGAGTAACATTGACTCTCTTAAGGTGGGAGTAACATTGACTCTCTTAAGGTGGGAGTAACATTGACTCTCTTAAGGTGGGAGTAACATTGACTCACTTAAGGTTGGAGTAACATTGACTCTTTTAAGGTGGGAGTAACATTGACTCTCTTAAGGTGGGAGTAACCTTGACTCTTTTAAGGTGGGAGTAACATTGACTCTCTTAAGGTGGGAGTAACATTGACTCTCTTAAGGTGGGAGTAACATTGACTCTCTTAAGGTGGGAGTAACATTGACTCTCTTAAGGTGGGAGTAACATTGACTCTCTTAAGGGGGGAGTAACATTGACTCTCTTAAGGTGGGAGTAACATTGACTCTCTTAAGGTGGGAGTAACATTGACTCTCTTAAGGTGGGAGTAACATTGACTCTTTTAAGGTGGGAGTAATATTGACTCTCTTAAGGTGGGAGTAACATTGACTCTCTTAAGGTTTTAGTAACATTGACTCTCTTAAGGTTGGAGTAACATTGACTCTCTTAAGGTTTCAGTAACATTGACTCTCTTATGGTTGGAGTAACCTTGACTCTCTTAAGGTGGGAGTAACATTGACTCTCTTAAGGTTGGAGTAACATTGACTTTTTTAAGGTTGGAGTAACATTGGCTCTCTTAATGTGGGAGTAACATTGACTCTCTTAAGTTGGGAGTAACATTGACTCTCTTAAGGTTGGAGTAACATTGACTCTCTTAAGGTTGGAGTAACATTGACTCTCTTAAGGTGGGAGTAACATTGACTCTCTTAAGGTTGGCGTAACATTGACTCTCTTAAGGTTGGAGTAACATTGACTCTCTTAAGGTTGGAGTAACATTGACTCTCTTAAGGTGGGAGTAACATTGACTCTCTTAAGGTTGGAGTAACATTCACTGTCTTAAGGTTGGAGTAACATTGACTCTCTTAACGTTGGAGTAACATTGACTCTATTAAGGTTGGAGTAACATTGACTCTCTTAAGGTGGGAGTAACATTGACTTTCTTAAGGTGGGAGTAACATTGACTCTCTTATGTTTGGAGTAACATTGACTCTCTTAAGGTTGGAGTAACATTGACTCTCTTAAGGTTGGAGTGACATTGACTCTCAAGGTTGGAGTAACATTGACTTTCTTAAGGTTGGAGTAACATTGACTCTATTAAGGTTGGAGTAACATTGACTCTCTTGAGGTTGGAGTAACATTGACTCTCTTAAGGTGGGAGTAACATTGACTCTCTTAAGGTTGGAGTAACATTGACTCTCTTAAGGTGGGAGTAACATTGACTCTCTTAAGGTGGGAGTAACATTGACTCTCTTAAGGTGGGAGTAACATTGACTCTCTTAAGGTTTTAGTAACATTGACTCTCTTAAGGTTGGATTATCATTGACTATCTTAAGGTTGGAGTAACATTGACTCTCTTAAGGTTGGAGTAACATTGACTCTCTTAATGTGGGAGTAACATTGACTCTCTTAAGGTGGGAGTAACATTGACTCTCTTGAGGTTGGAGTAACATTGACTCTCTTAAGGTGGGAGTAACATTGACTCTCTTAAGGTTGGAGTAACATTGACTCTCTTAAGGTGGGAGTAACATTGACTCTCTTAAGGTTGGAGTAACATTCACTGTCTTAACGTTGGAGTAACATTGACTCTCTTAACGTTGGAGTAACATTGACTCTCTTAAGGTGGGAGTAACATTGACTCTCTTAAGGTGGGAGTAACATTGACTCTCTTAAGGTTGGAGTAACATTGACTCTCTTGAGGTTGGAGTAACATTGACTCTCTTAAGGTGGGAGTTACATTGACTCGCTTAAGGTTGGAGTAACATTGACTCTCTTAAGGTGGGAGTAACATTGACTCTCTTAAGGTGGGAGTAACATTGACTCTCTTAAGGTGGGAGTAACATTGACTCTCTTAAGGTGGCAGTAACATGGACTCTCTTATGTTTGGAGTAACATTGACTCTCTTAAGGTTGGAGTAACATTGACTCTCTTAAGTTTGGAGTAACATTGACTCTATTAAGGTGGGAGTAACATTGACTCTCTTAAGGTTTTAGTAACATTGACTCTCTTAAGGTTGGAGTAACATTCACTGTCTTAAGGTTGGAGTAACATTGACTCTCTTAACGTTGGAGTAACATTGACTCTATTAAGGTTGGAGTAACATTGACTCTCTTAAGGTGGGAGTAACATTGACTCTCTTAAGGTGGGAGTAACATTGACTCTCTTATGTTTGGAGTAACATTGACTCTCTTAAGGTTGGAGTAACATTGACTCTCTTAAGGTTGGAGTGACATTGACTCTCAAGGTTGGAGTAGCATTGACTTTCTTAAGGTTGGAGTAATATTGACTCTATTAAGGTTGGAGTAACATTGACTCTCTTGAGGTTGGAGTAACATTGACTCTCTTAAGGTGGGAGTAACATTGACTCTCTTATGGTTGGAGTAACATTGACTCTCTTAAGGTGGGAGTAACATTGACTCTCTTAAGGTGGGAGTAACATTGACTCTCTTAAGGTGGGAGTAACATTGACTCTCTTAAGGTGGGAGTAACATTGACTCACTTAAGGTTGGAGTAACATTGACTCTTTTAAGGTGGGAGTAACATTGACTCTCTTAAGGTGGGAGTAACCTTGACTCTTTTAAGGTGGGAGTAACATTGACTCTCTTAAGGTGGGAGTAACATTGACTCTCTTAAGGTGGGAGTAACATTGACTCTCTTAAGGTGGGAGTAACATTGACTCTCTTAAGGTGGGAGTAACATTGACTCTCTTAAGGGGGGAGTAACATTGACTCTCTTAAGGTGGGAGTAACATTGACTCTCTTAAGGTGGGAGTAACATTGACTCTCTTAAGGTGGGAGTAACATTGACTCTTTTAAGGTGGGAGTAATATTGACTCTCTTAAGGTGGGAGTAACATTGACTCTCTTAAGGTTTTAGTAACATTGACTCTCTTAAGGTTGGAGTAACATTGACTCTCTTAAGGTTTCAGTAACATTGACTCTCTTATGGTTGGAGTAACCTTGACTCTCTTAAGGTGGGAGTAACATTGACTCTCTTAAGGTTGGAGTAACATTGACTTTTTTAAGGTTGGAGTAACATTGGCTCTCTTAATGTGGGAGTAACATTGACTCTCTTAAGTTGGGAGTAACATTGACTCTCTTAAGGTTGGAGTAACATTGACTCTCTTAAGGTTGGAGTAACATTGACTCTCTTAAGGTGGGAGTAACATTGACTCTCTTAAGGTTGGCGTAACATTGACTCTCTTAAGGTGGGAGTAACATTGACTCTCTTAAGGTGGGAGTAACATTGACTCTCTTAAGGTTTTAGTAACATTGACTCTCTTAAGGTTGGAGTAGCAATGACTCTCTTAAGGTTTTAGTAACATTGACTCTCTTAAGGTTGGAGTAACATTGACTCTCTTAAGGTTGGAGTAACATTGACTCTATTAAGGTTGGAGTAACATTGACTCTCTTGAGGTTGGAGTAACATTGACTCTCTTAAGGTTGGAGTAACATTGACTCTCTTAAGGTGGGAGTAACATTGACTCTCTTAAGGTGGGAGTAACATTGACTCTCTTAAGGTGGGAGTAACATTGACTCTCTTATGTTTGGAGTAACATTGACTCTCTTAAGGTTGGAGTAACATTGACTCTCTTAAGGTTTTAGTAACATTGACTCTCTTAAGGTTGGAGTAACATTCACTGTCTTAAGGTGGGAGTAACATTGACTCTCTTATGGTTGGAGTAACATTGACTACTTTAAGGTGGGAGTAACATTGACTCTCTTAAGGGGAGAGTAACATTGACTCTCTTAAGGTTGGAGTAACATTGACTCTCTTGAGGTTGGAGTAACATTGACTCTCTTAAGGTGGGAGTAACATTGACTCTCTTAAGGTTTTAGTAACATTGACTCTCTTAAGGTTGGATTAACATTGACTCTCTTAAGGTTGGAGTAACATTGACTCTCTTAAGGTGGGAGTAACATTGACTCTCTAAAGGTGGGAGTAACATTGACTCTCTTAAGGTGGGAGTAACATTGACTCTCTAAAGGTGGGAGTAACATTGACTCTCTTGAGTTTGGAGTAACATTGACTCTCTTAAGGTGGGAGTAACATTGACTCTCTTAAGGTTGGAGTAACATTGACTCTCTTAAGGTGGGAGTAACATTGACTCTATTAAGGTGGGAGTAACATTGACTTTCTTAATGTGGGAGTAACATTGACTCTCTTATGGTTGGAGTAACATTGACTCTCTTAAGGTGGGAGTAACATTGACTCTCTTATGGTTGGAGTAACATTGACTACTTTAAGGTGGGAGTAACATTTACTCTCTTAAGGGGGGAGTAACATTGACTCTCTTAAGGTTGGAGTAACATTGACTCACTTAAGGTTGGAGTAACATTGACTCTCTTAAGGTTGGAGTAACATTGACTCTCTTAAGGTGGGAGTAACATTGACTCTCTTAAGGTTGGCGTAACATTGACTCTCTTAAGGTGGGAGTAACATTGACTCTCTTAAGGTGGGAGTAACATTGACTCTCTTAAGGTGGGACTAACATTGACTCTCTTAAGGTTTTAGTAACATTGACTCTCTTAAGGTTGGAGTAACAATGACTCTCTTAAGGTTTTAGTAACATTGACTCTCTTAAGGTTGGAGTAACATTGACTCTCTTAAGGTTGGAGTAACATTGACTCTATTAAGGTTGGAGTAACATTGACTCTCTTGAGGTTGGAGTAACATTGACTCTCTTAAGGTGGGAGTAACATTGACTCTCTTAAGGTTGGAGTAACATTGACTCTCTTAAGGTGGGAGTAACATTGACTCTCTTAAGGTGGGAATAACATTGACTCTCTTAAGGTGGGAGTAACATTGACTCTCTTAAGGTGGCAGTAACATGGACTCTCTTATGTTTGGAGTAACATTGACTCTCTTAAGGTTGGAGTAACATTGACTCTCTTAAGTTTGGAGTAACATTGACTCTATTAAGGTGGGAGTAACATTGACTCTCTTAAGGTTTTAGTAACATTGACTCTCTTAAGGTTGGAGTAACATTCACTGTCTTAAGGTTGGAGTAACATTGACTCTCTTAACGTTGGAGTAACATTGACTCTATTAAGGTTGGAGTAACATTGACTCTCTTAAGGTGGGAGTAACATTGACTCTCTTAAGGTGGGAGTAACATTGACTCTCTTATGTTTGGAGTAACATTGACTCTCTTAAGGTTGGAGTAACATTGACTCTCTTAAGGTTGGAGTGACATTGACTCTCAAGGTTGGAGTAGCATTGACTTTCTTAAGGTTGGAGTAATATTGACTCTATTAAGGTTGGAGTAACATTGACTCTCTTGAGGTTGGAGTAACATTGACTCTCTTAAGGTGGGAGTAACATTGACTCTCTTATGGTTGGAGTAACATTGACTCTCTTAAGGTGGGAGTAACATTGACTCTCTTAAGGTGGGAGTAACATTGACTCTCTCGAGGTTGTAGTAACATTGACTCTCTTAAGGTGGGAGTAACATTGACTCTCTTAAGGTTGGAGTAACATTGACTCTCTTAAGGTGGGAGTAACATTGACTCTCTTAAGGTTGGAGTAACATTGACTCTCTTAAGGTGGGAGTAACATTGACTCTCTTAAGGTGGGAGTAACATTGACTCTCTTAAGGTGGGAGTAACATTGACTCACTTAAGGTTGGAGTAACATTGACTCTTTTAAGGTGGGAGTAACATTGACTCTCTTAAGGTGGGAGTAACCTTGACTCTTTTAAGGTGGGAGTAACATTGACTCTCTTAAGGTGGGAGTAACATTGACTCTCTTAAGGTGGGAGTAACATTGACTCTCTTAAGGTGGGAGTAACATTGACTCTCTTAAGGTGGGAGTAACATTGACTCTCTTAAGGGGGGAGTAACATTGACTCTCTTAAGGTGGGAGTAACATTGACTCTCTTAAGGTGGGAGTAACATTGACTCTCTTAAGGTGGGAGTAACATTGACTCTTTTAAGGTGGGAGTAATATTGACTCTCTTAAGGTGGGAGTAACATTGACTCTCTTAAGGTTTTAGTAACATTGACTCTCTTAAGGTTGGAGTAACATTGACTCTCTTAAGGTTTCAGTAACATTGACTCTCTTATGGTTGGAGTAACCTTGACTCTCTTAAGGTGGGAGTAACATTGACTCTCTTAAGGTTGGAGTAACATTGACTTTTTTAAGGTTGGAGTAACATTGGCTCTCTTAATGTGGGAGTAACATTGACTCTCTTAAGTTGGGAGTAACATTGACTCTCTTAAGGTTGGAGTAACATTGACTCTCTTAAGGTTGGAGTAACATTGACTCTCTTAAGGTGGGAGTAACATTGACTCTCTTAAGGTTGGCGTAACATTGACTCTCTTAAGGTGGGAGTAACATTGACTCTCTTAAGGTGGGAGTAACATTGACTCTCTTAAGGTTTTAGTAACATTGACTCTCTTAAGGTTGGAGTAGCAATGACTCTCTTAAGGTTTTAGTAACATTGACTCTCTTAAGGTTGGAGTAACATTGACTCTCTTAAGGTTGGAGTAACATTGACTCTCTTAAGGTGGGAGTAACATTGACTCTCTTAAGGTGGGAGTAACATTGACTCTCTTAAGGTGGGAGTAACATTGACTCACTTAAGGTTGGAGTAACATTGACTCTTTTAAGGTGGGAGTAACATTGACTCTCTTAAGGTGGGAGTAACCTTGACTCTTTTAAGGTGGGAGTAACATTGACTCTCTTAAGGTGGGAGTAACATTGACTCTCTTAAGGTGGGAGTAACATTGACTCTCTTAAGGTGGGAGTAACATTGACTCTCTTAAGGTGGGAGTAACATTGACTCTCTTAAGGGGGGAGTAACATTGACTCTCTTAAGGTGGGAGTAACATTGACTCTCTTAAGGTGGGAGTAACATTGACTCTCTTAAGGTGGGAGTAACATTGACTCTTTTAAGGTGGGAGTAATATTGACTCTCTTAAGGTGGGAGTAACATTGACTCTCTTAAGGTTTTAGTAACATTGACTCTCTTAAGGTTGGAGTAACATTGACTCTCTTAAGGTTTCAGTAACATTGACTCTCTTATGGTTGGAGTAACCTTGACTCTCTTAAGGTGGGAGTAACATTGACTCTCTTAAGGTTGGAGTAACATTGACTTTTTTAAGGTTGGAGTAACATTGGCTCTCTTAATGTGGGAGTAACATTGACTCTCTTAAGTTGGGAGTAACATTGACTCTCTTAAGGTTGGAGTAACATTGACTCTCTTAAGGTTGGAGTAACATTGACTCTCTTAAGGTGGGAGTAACATTGACTCTCTTAAGGTTGGCGTAACATTGACTCTCTTAAGGTGGGAGTAACATTGACTCTCTTAAGGTGGGAGTAACATTGACTCTCTTAATGTTTTAGTAACATTGACTCTCTTAAGGTTGGAGTAGCAATGACTCTCTTAAGGTTTTAGTAACATTGACTCTCTTAAGGTTGGAGTAACATTGACTCTCTTAAGGTTGGAGTAACATTGACTCTATTAAGGTTGGAGTAACATTGACTCTCTTGAGGTTGGAGTAACATTGACTCTCTTAAGGTTGGAGTAACATTGACTCTCTTAAGGTGGGAGTAACATTGACTCTCTTAAGGTGGGAGTAACATTGACTCTCTTAAGGTGGGAGTAACATTGACTCTCTTATGTTTGGAGTAACATTGACTCTCTTAAGGTTGGAGTAACATTGACTCTCTTAAGTTTGGAGTAACATTGACTCTCTTAAGGTGGGAGTAACATTGACTCTCTTAAGGTTTTAGTAACATTGACTCTCTTAAGGTTGGAGTAACATTCACTGTCTTAAGGTGGGAGTAACATTGACTCTCTTATGGTTGGAGTAACATTGACTACTTTAAGGTGGGAGTAACATTGACTCTCTTAAGGGGAGAGTAACATTGACTCTCTTAAGGTTGGAGTAACATTGACTCTCTTGAGGTTGGAGTAACATTGACTCTCTTAAGGTGGGAGTAACATTGACTCTCTTAAGGTTTTAGTAACATTGACTCTCTTAAGGTTGGATTAACATTGACTCTCTTAAGGTTGGAGTAACATTGACTCTCTTAAGGTGGGAGTAACATTGACTCTCTAAAGGTGGGAGTAACATTGACTCTCTTAAGGTGGGAGTAACATTGACTCTCTAAAGGTGGGAGTAACATTGACTCTCTTGAGTTTGGAGTAACATTGACTCTCTTAAGGTGGGAGTAACATTGACTCTATTAAGGTGGGAGTAACATTGACTTTCTTAATGTGGGAGTAACATTGACTCTCTTATGGTTGGAGTAACATTGACTCTCTTAAGGTGGGAGTAACATTGACTCTCTTATGGTTGGAGTAACATTGACTACTTTAAGGTGGGAGTAACATTTACTCTCTTAAGGGGGGAGTAACATTGACTCTCTTAAGGTTGGAGTAACATTGACTCACTTAAGGTTGGAGTAACATTGACTCTCTTAAGGTTGGAGTAACATTGACTCTCTTAAGGTGGGAGTAACATTGACTCTCTTAAGGTTGGCGTAACATTGACTCTCTTAAGGTGGGAGTAACATTGACTCTCTTAAGGTGGGAGTAACATTGACTCTCTTAAGGTGGGACTAACATTGACTCTCTTAAGGTTTTAGTAACATTGACTCTCTTAAGGTTGGAGTAACAATGACTCTCTTAAGGTTTTAGTAACATTGACTCTCTTAAGGTTGGAGTAACATTGACTCTCTTAAGGTTGGAGTAACATTGACTCTATTAAGGTTGGAGTAACATTGACTCTCTTGAGGTTGGAGTAACATTGACTCTCTTAAGGTGGGAGTAACATTGACTCTCTTAAGGTTGGAGTAACATTGACTCTCTTAAGGTGGGAGTAACATTGACTCTCTTAAGGTGGGAATAACATTGACTCTCTTAAGGTGGGAGTAACATTGACTCTCTTAAGGTGGCAGTAACATGGACTCTCTTATGTTTGGAGTAACATTGACTCTCTTAAGGTTGGAGTAACATTGACTCTCTTAAGTTTGGAGTAACATTGACTCTATTAAGGTGGGAGTAACATTGACTCTCTTAAGGTTTTAGTAACATTGACTCTCTTAAGGTTGGAGTAACATTCACTGTCTTAAGGTTGGAGTAACATTGACTCTCTTAACGTTGGAGTAACATTGACTCTATTAAGGTTGGAGTAACATTGACTCTCTTAAGGTGGGAGTAACATTGACTCTCTTAAGGTGGGAGTAACATTGACTCTCTTATGTTTGGAGTAACATTGACTCTCTTAAGGTTGGAGTAACATTGACTCTCTTAAGGTTGGAGTGACATTGACTCTCAAGGTTGGAGTAGCATTGACTTTCTTAAGGTTGGAGTAATATTGACTCTATTAAGGTTGGAGTAACATTGACTCTCTTGAGGTTGGAGTAACATTGACTCTCTTAAGGTGGGAGTAACATTGACTCTCTTATGGTTGGAGTAACATTGACTCTCTTAAGGTGGGAGTAACATTGACTCTCTTAAGGTGGGAGTAACATTGACTCTCTCGAGGTTGTAGTAACATTGACTCTCTTAAGGTGGGAGTAACATTGACTCTCTTAAGGTTGGAGTAACATTGACTCTCTTAAGGTGGGAGTAACATTGACTCTCTTAAGGTTGGAGTAACATTGACTCTCTTAAGGTGGGAGTAACATTGACTCTCTTAAGGTGGGAGTAACATTGACTCTCTTAAGGTGGGAGTAACATTGACTCACTTAAGGTTGGAGTAACATTGACTCTTTTAAGGTGGGAGTAACATTGACTCTCTTAAGGTGGGAGTAACCTTGACTCTTTTAAGGTGGGAGTAACATTGACTCTCTTAAGGTGGGAGTAACATTGACTCTCTTAAGGTGGGAGTAACATTGACTCTCTTAAGGTGGGAGTAACATTGACTCTCTTAAGGTGGGAGTAACATTGACTCTCTTAAGGGGGGAGTAACATTGACTCTCTTAAGGTGGGAGTAACATTGACTCTCTTAAGGTGGGAGTAACATTGACTCTCTTAAGGTGGGAGTAACATTGACTCTTTTAAGGTGGGAGTAATATTGACTCTCTTAAGGTGGGAGTAACATTGACTCTCTTAAGGTTTTAGTAACATTGACTCTCTTAAGGTTGGAGTAACATTGACTCTCTTAAGGTTTCAGTAACATTGACTCTCTTATGGTTGGAGTAACCTTGACTCTCTTAAGGTGGGAGTAACATTGACTCTCTTAAGGTTGGAGTAACATTGACTTTTTTAAGGTTGGAGTAACATTGGCTCTCTTAATGTGGGAGTAACATTGACTCTCTTAAGTTGGGAGTAACATTGACTCTCTTAAGGTTGGAGTAACATTGACTCTCTTAAGGTTGGAGTAACATTGACTCTCTTAAGGTGGGAGTAACATTGACTCTCTTAAGGTTGGCGTAACATTGACTCTCTTAAGGTGGGAGTAACATTGACTCTCTTAAGGTGGGAGTAACATTGACTCTCTTAAGGTTTTAGTAACATTGACTCTCTTAAGGTTGGAGTAGCAATGACTCTCTTAAGGTTTTAGTAACATTGACTCTCTTAAGGTTGGAGTAACATTGACTCTCTTAAGGTTGGAGTAACATTGACTCTATTAAGGTTGGAGTAACATTGACTCTCTTGAGGTTGGAGTAACATTGACTCTCTTAAGGTTGGAGTAACATTGACTCTCTTAAGGTGGGAGTAACATTGACTCTCTTAAGGTGGGAGTAACATTGACTCTCTTGAGGTGGGAGTAACATTGACTCTCTTATGTTTGGAGTAACATTGACTCTCTTAAGGTTGGAGTAACATTGACTCTCTTAAGTTTGGAGTAACATTGACTCTCTTAAGGTGGGAGTAACATTGACTCTCTTAAGGTTTTAGTAACATTGACTCTCTTAAGGTTGGAGTAACATTCACTGTCTTAAGGTGGGAGTAACATTGACTCTCTTATGGTTGGAGTAACATTGACTACTTTAAGGTGGGAGTAACATTGACTCTCTTAAGGGGAGAGTAACATTGACTCTCTTAAGGTTGGAGTAACATTGACTCTCTTGAGGTTGGAGTAACATTGACTCTCTTAAGGTGGGAGTAACATTGACTCTCTTAAGGTTTTAGTAACATTGACTCTCTTAAGGTTGGATTAACATTGACTCTCTTAAGGTTGGAGTAACATTGACTCTCTTAAGGTGGGAGTAACATTGACTCTCTAAAGGTGGGAGTAACATTGACTCTCTTAAGGTGGGAGTAACATTGACTCTCTAAAGGTGGGAGTAACATTGACTCTCTTGAGTTTGGAGTAACATTGACTCTCTTAAGGTGGGAGTAACATTGACTCTCTTAAGGTTGGAGTAACATTGACTCTCTTAAGGTGGGAGTAACATTGACTCTATTAAGGTGGGAGTAACATTGACTTTCTTAATGTGGGAGTAACATTGACTCTCTTATGGTTGGAGTAACATTGACTCTCTTAAGGTGGGAGTAACATTGACTCTCTTAAGGTGGGAGTAACATTGACTCTCTTAAGGTGGGAGTAACATTGACTCTCTTAAGGTGGGAGTAACATTGACTCTCTTAAGGTTTTAGTAACATTGACTCTCTTAAGGTTGGATTATCATTGACTATCTTAAGGTTGGAGTAACATTGACTCTCTTAAGGTTGGAGTAACATTGACTCTCTTAATGTGGGAGTAACATTGACTCTCTTAAGGTGGGAGTAACATTGACTCTCTTGAGGTTGGAGTAACATTGACTCTCTTAAGGTGGGAGTAACATTGACTCTCTTAAGGTTGGAGTAACATTGACTCTCTTAAGGTGGGAGTAACATTGACTCTCTTAAGGTTGGAGTAACATTCACTGTCTTAACGTTGGAGTAACATTGACTCTCTTAACGTTGGAGTAACATTGACTCTCTTAAGGTGGGAGTAACATTGACTCTCTTAAGGTGGGAGTAACATTGACTCTCTTAAGGTTGGAGTAACATTGACTCTCTTGAGGTTGGAGTAACATTGACTCTCTTAAGGTGGGAGTTACATTGACTCGCTTAAGGTTGGAGTAACATTGACTCTCTTAAGGTGGGAGTAACATTGACTCTCTTAAGGTGGGAGTAACATTGACTCTCTTAAGGTGGGAGTAACATTGACTCTCTTAAGGTGGCAGTAACATGGACTCTCTTATGTTTGGAGTAACATTGACTCTCTTAAGGTTGGAGTAACATTGACTCTCTTAAGTTTGGAGTAACATTGACTCTATTAAGGTGGGAGTAACATTGACTCTCTTAAGGTTTTAGTAACATTGACTCTCTTAAGGTTGGAGTAACATTCACTGTCTTAAGGTTGGAGTAACATTGACTCTCTTAACGTTGGAGTAACATTGACTCTATTAAGGTTGGAGTAACATTGACTCTCTTAAGGTGGGAGTAACATTGACTCTCTTAAGGTGGGAGTAACATTGACTCTCTTATGTTTGGAGTAACATTGACTCTCTTAAGGTTGGAGTAACATTGACTCTCTTAAGGTTGGAGTGACATTGACTCTCAAGGTTGGAGTAGCATTGACTTTCTTAAGGTTGGAGTAATATTGACTCTATTAAGGTTGGAGTAACATTGACTCTCTTGAGGTTGGAGTAACATTGACTCTCTTAAGGTGGGAGTAACATTGACTCTCTTATGGTTGGAGTAACATTGACTCTCTTAAGGTGGGAGTAACATTGACTCTCTTAAGGTGGGAGTAACATTGACTCTCTCGAGGTTGTAGTAACATTGACTCTCTTAAGGTGGGAGTAACATTGACTCTCTTAAGGTTGGAGTAACATTGACTCTCTTAAGGTGGGAGTAACATTGACTCTCTTAAGGTTGGAGTAACATTGACTCTCTTAAGGTGGGAGTAACATTGACTCTCTTAAGGTGGGAGTAACATTGACTCTCTTAAGGTGGGAGTAACATTGACTCACTTAAGGTTGGAGTAACATTGACTCTTTTAAGGTGGGAGTAACATTGACTCTCTTAAGGTGGGAGTAACCTTGACTCTTTTAAGGTGGGAGTAACATTGACTCTCTTAAGGTGGGAGTAACATTGACTCTCTTAAGGTGGGAGTAACATTGACTCTCTTAAGGTGGGAGTAACATTGACTCTCTTAAGGTGGGAGTAACATTGACTCTCTTAAGGGGGGAGTAACATTGACTCTCTTAAGGTGGGAGTAACATTGACTCTCTTAAGGTGGGAGTAACATTGACTCTCTTAAGGTGGGAGTAACATTGACTCTTTTAAGGTGGGAGTAATATTGACTCTCTTAAGGTGGGAGTAACATTGACTCTCTTAAGGTTTTAGTAACATTGACTCTCTTAAGGTTGGAGTAACATTGACTCTCTTAAGGTTTCAGTAACATTGACTCTCTTATGGTTGGAGTAACCTTGACTCTCTTAAGGTGGGAGTAACATTGACTCTCTTAAGGTTGGAGTAACATTGACTTTTTTAAGGTTGGAGTAACATTGGCTCTCTTAATGTGGGAGTAACATTGACTCTCTTAAGTTGGGAGTAACATTGACTCTCTTAAGGTTGGAGTAACATTGACTCTCTTAAGGTTGGAGTAACATTGACTCTCTTAAGGTGGGAGTAACATTGACTCTCTTAAGGTTGGCGTAACATTGACTCTCTTAAGGTGGGAGTAACATTGACTCTCTTAAGGTGGGAGTAACATTGACTCTCTTAAGGTTGGAGTAACATTGACTCTCTTAAGGTTGGAGTAACATTGACTCTATTAAGGTTGGAGTAACATTGACTCTCTTGAGGTTGGAGTAACATTGACTCTCTTAAGGTTGGAGTAACATTGACTCTCTTAAGGTGGGAGTAACATTGACTCTCTTAAGGTGGGAGTAACATTGACTCTCTTAAGGTGGGAGTAACATTGACTCTCTTATGTTTGGAGTAACATTGACTCTCTTAAGGTTGGAGTAACATTGACTCTCTTAAGTTTGGAGTAACATTGACTCTCTTAAGGTGGGAGTAACATTGACTCTCTTAAGGTTTTAGTAACATTGACTCTCTTAAGGTTGGAGTAACATTCACTGTCTTAAGGTGGGAGTAACATTGACTCTCTTATGGTTGGAGTAACATTGACTACTTTAAGGTGGGAGTAACATTGACTCTCTTAAGGGGAGAGTAACATTGACTCTCTTAAGGTTGGAGTAACATTGACTCTCTTGAGGTTGGAGTAACATTGACTCTCTTAAGGTGGGAGTAACATTGACTCTCTTAAGGTTTTAGTAACATTGACTCTCTTAAGGTTGGATTAACATTGACTCTCTTAAGGTTGGAGTAACATTGACTCTCTTAAGGTGGGAGTAACATTGACTCTCTAAAGGTGGGAGTAACATTGACTCTCTTAAGGTGGGAGTAACATTGACTCTCTAAAGGTGGGAGTAACATTGACTCTCTTGAGTTTGGAGTAACATTGACTCTCTTAAGGTGGGAGTAACATTGACTCTATTAAGGTGGGAGTAACATTGACTTTCTTAATGTGGGAGTAACATTGACTCTCTTATGGTTGGAGTAACATTGACTCTCTTAAGGTGGGAGTAACATTGACTCTCTTATGGTTGGAGTAACATTGACTACTTTAAGGTGGGAGTAACATTTACTCTCTTAAGGGGGGAGTAACATTGACTCTCTTAAGGTTGGAGTAACATTGACTCACTTAAGGTTGGAGTAACATTGACTCTCTTAAGGTTGGAGTAACATTGACTCTCTTAAGGTGGGAGTAACATTGACTCTCTTAAGGTTGGCGTAACATTGACTCTCTTAAGGTGGGAGTAACATTGACTCTCTTAAGGTGGGAGTAACATTGACTCTCTTAAGGTGGGAGTAACATTGACTCTCTTAAGGTTTTAGTAACATTGACTCTCTTAAGGTTGGAGTAACAATGACTCTCTTAAGGTTTTAGTAACATTGACTCTCTTAAGGTTGGAGTAACATTGACTCTCTTAAGGTTGGAGTAACATTGACTCTATTAAGGTTGGAGTAACATTGACTCTCTTGAGGTTGGAGTAACATTGACTCTCTTAAGGTGGGAGTAACATTGACTCTCTTAAGGTTGGAGTAACATTGACTCTCTTAAGGTGGGAGTAACATTGACTCTCTTAAGGTGGGAATAACATTGACTCTCTTAAGGTGGGAGTAACATTGACTCTCTTAAGGTGGCAGTAACATGGACTCTCTTATGTTTGGAGTAACATTGACTCTCTTAAGGTTGGAGTAACATTGACTCTCTTAAGTTTGGAGTAACATTGACTCTATTAAGGTGGGAGTAACATTGACTCTCTTAAGGTTTTAGTAACATTGACTCTCTTAAGGTTGGAGTAACATTCACTGTCTTAAGGTTGGAGTAACATTGACTCTCTTAACGTTGGAGTAACATTGACTCTATTAAGGTTGGAGTAACATTGACTCTCTTAAGGTGGGAGTAACATTGACTCTCTTAAGGTGGGAGTAACATTGACTCTCTTATGTTTGGAGTAACATTGACTCTCTTAAGGTTGGAGTAACATTGACTCTCTTAAGGTTGGAGTGACATTGACTCTCAAGGTTGGAGTAGCATTGACTTTCTTAAGGTTGGAGTAATATTGACTCTATTAAGGTTGGAGTAACATTGACTCTCTTGAGGTTGGAGTAACATTGACTCTCTTAAGGTGGGAGTAACATTGACTCTCTTATGGTTGGAGTAACATTGACTCTCTTAAGGTGGGAGTAACATTGACTCTCTTAAGGTGGGAGTAACATTGACTCTCTCGAGGTTGTAGTAACATTGACTCTCTTAAGGTGGGAGTAACATTGACTCTCTTAAGGTTGGAGTAACATTGACTCTCTTAAGGTGGGAGTAACATTGACTCTCTTAAGGTTGGAGTAACATTGACTCTCTTAAGGTGGGAGTAACATTGACTCTCTTAAGGTGGGAGTAACATTGACTCTCTTAAGGTGGGAGTAACATTGACTCACTTAAGGTTGGAGTAACATTGACTCTTTTAAGGTGGGAGTAACATTGACTCTCTTAAGGTGGGAGTAACCTTGACTCTTTTAAGGTGGGAGTAACATTGACTCTCTTAAGGTGGGAGTAACATTGACTCTCTTAAGGTGGGAGTAACATTGACTCTCTTAAGGTGGGAGTAACATTGACTCTCTTAAGGGGGGAGTAACATTGACTCTCTTAAGGTGGGAGTAACATTGACTCTCTTAAGGTGGGAGTAACATTGACTCTCTTAAGGTGGGAGTAACATTGACTCTTTTAAGGTGGGAGTAATATTGACTCTCTTAAGGTGGGAGTAACATTGACTCTCTTAAGGTTTTAGTAACATTGACTCTCTTAAGGTTGGAGTAACATTGACTCTCTTAAGGTTTCAGTAACATTGACTCTCTTATGGTTGGAGTAACCTTGACTCTCTTAAGGTGGGAGTAACATTGACTCTCTTAAGGTTGGAGTAACATTGACTTTTTTAAGGTTGGAGTAACATTGGCTCTCTTAATGTGGGAGTAACATTGACTCTCTTAAGTTGGGAGTAACATTGACTCTCTTAAGGTTGGAGTAACATTGACTCTCTTAAGGTTGGAGTAACATTGACTCTCTTAAGGTGGGAGTAACATTGACTCTCTTAAGGTTGGCGTAACATTGACTCTCTTAAGGTGGGAGTAACATTGACTCTCTTAAGGTGGGAGTAACATTGACTCTCTTAAGGTTTTAGTAACATTGACTCTCTTAAGGTTGGAGTAGCAATGACTCTCTTAAGGTTTTAGTAACATTGACTCTCTTAAGGTTGGAGTAACATTGACTCTCTTAAGGTTGGAGTAACATTGACTCTATTAAGGTTGGAGTAACATTGACTCTCTTGAGGTTGGAGTAACATTGACTCTCTTAAGGTTGGAGTAACATTGACTCTCTTAAGGTGGGAGTAACATTGACTCTCTTAAGGTGGGAGTAACATTGACTCTCTTAAGGTGGGAGTAACATTGACTCTCTTATGTTTGGAGTAACATTGACTCTCTTAAGGTTGGAGTAACATTGACTCTCTTAAGTTTGGAGTAACATTGACTCTCTTAAGGTGGGAGTAACATTGACTCTCTTAAGGTTTTAGTAACATTGACTCTCTTAAGGTTGGAGTAACATTCACTGTCTTAAGGTGGGAGTAACATTGACTCTCTTATGGTTGGAGTAACATTGACTACTTTAAGGTGGGAGTAACATTGACTCTCTTAAGGGGAGAGTAACATTGACTCTCTTAAGGTTGGAGTAACATTGACTCTCTTGAGGTTGGAGTAACATTGACTCTCTTAAGGTGGGAGTAACATTGACTCTCTTAAGGTTTTAGTAACATTGACTCTCTTAAGGTTGGATTAACATTGACTCTCTTAAGGTGGGAGTAACATTGACTCTCTTAAGGTGGGAGTAACATTGACTCTCTAAAGGTGGGAGTAACATTGACTCTCTTGAGTTTGGAGTAACATTGACTCTCTTAAGGTGGGAGTAACATTGACTCTCTTAAGGTTGGAGTAACATTGACTCTCTTAAGGTGGGAGTAACATTGACTCTATTAAGGTGGGAGTAACATTGACTTTCTTAATGTGGGAGTAACATTGACTCTCTTATGGTTGGAGTAACATTGACTCTCTTAAGGTGGGAGTAACATTGACTCTCTTATGGTTGGAGTAACATTGACTACTTTAAGGTGGGAGTAACATTTACTCTCTTAAGGGGGGAGTAACATTGACTCTCTTAAGGTTGGAGTAACATTGACTCACTTAAGGTTGGAGTAACATTGACTCTCTTAAGGTTGGAGTAACATTGACTCTCTTAAGGTGGGAGTAACATTGACTCTCTTAAGGTTGGCGTAACATTGACTCTCTTAAGGTGGGAGTAACATTGACTCTCTTAAGGTGGGAGTAACATTGACTCTCTTAAGGTGGGAGTAACATTGACTCTCTTAAGGTTTTAGTAACATTGACTCTCTTAAGGTTGGAGTAACAATGACTCTCTTAAGGTTTTAGTAACATTGACTCTCTTAAGGTTGGAGTAACATTGACTCTCTTAAGGTTGGAGTAACATTGACTCTATTAAGGTTGGAGTAACATTGACTCTCTTGAGGTTGGAGTAACATTGACTCTCTTAAGGTGGGAGTAACATTGACTCTCTTAAGGTTGGAGTAACATTGACTCTCTTAAGGTGGGAGTAACATTGACTCTCTTAAGGTGGGAATAACATTGACTCTCTTAAGGTGGGAGTAACATTGACTCTCTTAAGGTGGGAGTAACATTGACTCTCTTAAGGTTTTAGTAACATTGACTCTCTTAAGGTTGGATTATCATTGACTATCTTAAGGTTGGAGTAACATTGACTCTCTTAAGGTTGGAGTAACATTGACTCTCTTAATGTGGGAGTAACATTGACTCTCTTAAGGTGGGAGTAACATTGACTCTCTTGAGGTTGGAGTAACATTGACTCTCTTAAGGTGGGAGTAACATTGACTCTCTTAAGGTTGGAGTAACATTGACTCTCTTAAGGTGGGAGTAACATTGACTCTCTTAAGGTTGGAGTAACATTCACTGTCTTAACGTTGGAGTAACATTGACTCTCTTAACGTTGGAGTAACATTGACTCTCTTAAGGTGGGAGTAACATTGACTCTCTTAAGGTGGGAGTAACATTGACTCTCTTAAGGTTTTAGTAACATTGACTCTATTAAGGTTGGAGTAACATTGACTCTCTTGAGTTTGGAGTAACATTGACTCTCTTAAGGTGGGAGTAACATTGACTCTCTTAAGGTTGGAGTAACATTGACTCTCTTAAGGTGGGAGTAACATTGACTCTCTTAAGGTGGGAGTAACATTGACTCTCTCGAGGTTGTAGTAACATTGACTCTCTTAAGGTGGGAGTAACATTGACTCTCTTAAGGTTGGAGTAACATTGACTCTCTTAAGGTGGGAGTAACATTGACTCTCTTAAGGTTGGAGAAACATTGACTCTCTTAAGGTGGGAGTAACATTGACTCTCTTAAGGTGGGAGTAACATTGACTCTCTTAAGGTGGGAGTAACATTGACTCACTTGAGGTTGGAGTAACATTGACTCTTTTAAGGTGGGAGTAACATTGACTCTCTTAAGGTGGGAGTAACCTTGACTCTTTTAAGGTGGGAGTAACATTGACTCTCTTAAGGTGGGAGTAACATTGACTCTCTTAAGGTAGGAGTAACAGTGACTCTCTTAAGGTGGGAGTAACATTGACTCTCTTAAGGTGGGAGTAACATTGACTCTCTAATGGTTGGAGTAACCTTGACTCTCTTAAGGTGGGAGTAACATTGACTCTCTTAAGGTGGGAGTAACATTGACTCTCTTAAGGTGGGAGTAACATTGACTCTCTTAAGGTGGGAGTAACATTGACTCTCTTAAGGTTTTAGTAACATTGACTCTCTTAAGGTTGGAGTAACAATTACTCTCTTAAGGTTTTAGTAACATTGACTCTCTTAAGGTTGGAGTAACATTGACTCTCTTAAGGTTGGAGTAACATTGACTCTATTAAGGTTGGAGTAACATTGACTCTCTTGAGGTTGGAGTAACATTGACTCTCTTAAGGTGGGAGTAACATTGACTCTCTTAAGGTGGGAGTAACATTGACTCTCTTAAGGTTGGAGTAACATTGACTCTCTTAAGGTGGGAGTAACATTGACTCTCTTAAGGTGAGAGTAACATTGACTCTCTTAAGGTGGGAGTAACATTGACTCACTTAAGGTTGGAGTAACATTGACTCTTTTAAGGTGGGAGTAACATTGACTCTCTTAAGGTGGGAGTAACATTGACTCTCTTAAGGTGGGAGTAACATTGACTCTCTTAAGGTAGGAGTAACATTGACTCTCTTAAGTTTGGAGTAACATTGACTCTCTTAAGGTGGGAGTAACATTGACTCTCTTAAGGTTTTAGTAACATTGACTCTCTTAAGGTTGGAGTAACATTCACTGTCTTAAGGTTGGAGTAACATTGACTCTCTTAACGTTGGAGTAACATTGACTCTATTAAGGTTGGAGTAACATTGACTCTCTTAAGGTGGGAGTAACATTGACTCTCTTATGTTTGGAGTAACATTGACTCTCTTAAGGTTGGAATAACATTGACTCTCTTAAGGTGGGAGTAACATTGACTCTCTTAAGGTGGGAGTAACATTGACTCTCTAAAGGTTTTAGTAACATTGACTCTCTTAAGGTTGGAGTAACATTGACTCTCTTAAGGTTTTAGTAACATTGACTCTCTTAAGGTTGGAGTAACATTGACTCTCTTAAGGTTGGAGTAACATTGACTCTATTAAGGTTGGAGTAACATTGACTCTCTTGAGGTTGGAGTAACATTGACTCTCTTAAGGTGGGAGTAACATTGACTCTCTTAAGGTTGGAGTAACATTGACTCTCTTAAGGTGGGAGTAACATTGACTCTCTTAAGGTGGGAGTAACATTGACTCTCTTAAGGTGGGAGTAACATGGACTCTCTTATGTTTGGAGTAACATTGACTCTCTTAAGTTTGGAGTAACATTGACTCTCTTAAGTTTGGAGTAACATTGACTCTCTTAAGTTGGGAGTAACATTGACTCTCTTGAGGTTGGAGTAACATTGACTCTCTTAAGGTGGGAGTAACATTGACTCTCTTAAGGTTGGAGTAACATTGACTCTCTTAAGGTGGGAGTAACATTGACTCTCTTAAGGTTGGAGTAACATTGACTCTCTTAAGATGGAAGTAACATTGACTCTCTTAAGGTGGGAGTAACATTGACTCTCTTAAGGTTGGAGTAACATTGACTCTCTCGAGGTTGGAGTATCATTGACTCTCTTAAGGTGGGAGTAACATTGACTCTCTTAAGGTGGGAGTAACATTGACTCTCTTAAGGTTGGAGTAACATTGACTCTCTTAAGGTTGGAGTAACATTGACTCTCTTAAGGTTTAAGTAACATTGACTCTCTTAAGGTGGGATTAACATTTACTCTCTTAAGGTTTTAGTAACATTGACTCTCTTAAGGTGGGAGTAACATTGACTCTCTTAAGGGGGGAGTAACATTGACTCTCTTAAGGTTGGAGTAACATTGACTGTCTTAAGATGGGAGTAACATTGACTCTCTTAAGGGGGAGTAACATTGACTCTCTTAAGGTGGGAGTAACATTGACTCTCTTAAGATGGGAGTAACATTGACTCTCTTAAGGTGGGAGTAACATTGACTCTCTTAAGGTAGGAGTAACATTGACTCTCTTAAGGTTGGAGTAACATTGATTCTCTTAAGGTTGGAGTAACATTGACTCTCTTAAGATGGGAGTAACATTGACTCTCTTAAGGTTGGAGTAACATTGACTCTCTTAAGGTTGGAGTAACATTGACTCTATTAAGGTTGGAGTAACATTGACTCTCTTGAGGTTGGAGTAACATTGACTCTCTTAAGATGGGAGTAACATTGACTCTCTTAAGGTGGGAGTAACATTGACTCTCTTAAGTTTGGAGTAACATTGACTCTCTCGAGGTTGGAGTAACATTGACTCTCTTAAGGTGGGAGTAACATTGACTCTCTTAAGGTGGGAGTAACATTGACTCTCTTAAGGTTTTAGTAACATTGACTCTCTTAAGGTTGGAGTAACATTGACTCTCTTAAGGTTTTAGTAACATTGACTCTCTTAAGGATGGAGTAACATTGACTCTCTTAAGGATGGAGTAACATTGACTCTCTTAAGGTTGGAGTAACATTGACTCTATTAAGGTTGGAGTAACATTGACTCTCTTGAGGTTGGAGTAACATTGACTCTCTTAAGGGGGGAGTAACAGTGACTCTCTTAAGGTTGGAGTAACATTGACTCTATTAAGGTTGGAGTAACATTGACTCTCTTGAGGTTGGATTAACATTGACTCTCTTAAGGTGGGAGTAACATTGACTCTCTTAAGGTTGGAGTAACATTGACTCTCTTAAGGTGGGAGTAACATTGACTCTCTTAAGGTGGGAGTAACATTGACTCTCTTAAGGTGGGAGTAACATTGACTCTCTTAAGGTGGGAGTAACATTGACTCTCTCGAGGTTGTAGTAACATTGACTCTCTTAAGGTGGAAGTAACATTGACTCTCTTAAGGTTGGAGTAACATTGACTCTCTTAAGGTGGGAGTAACATTGACTCTCTTAAGGTTGGAGTAACATTGACTCTCTTAATGTGGGAGTAACATTGACTCTCTTAAGGTGGGAGTAACATTGACTCTCTTATGGTTGGAGTAACATTGACTACTTTAAGGTGGGAGTAACATTGACTCTCTTAAGGGGGGAGTAACATTGACTCTCTTAAGGTTGGAGTAACATTGACTCTCTCGAGGTTGTAGTAACATTGACTCTCTTAAGGTGGGAGTAACATTGACTCTCTTAAGGTTGGAGTAACATTGACTCTCTTAAGGTGGGAGTAACATTGACTCTCTTAAGGTTGGAGTAACATTGACTCTCTTAAGGTGGGAGTAACTTTGACTCTCTTAAGGTTTTAGTAACATTGACTCTCTTAAGATGGGACTAACATTGACTCTCTTAAGGGGGGAGTAACATTGATTCTCTTAAGGTTGGAGTAACATTGACTCTCTTAAGGTGGGAGTAACATTGACTCTCTCGAGGTTGGAGTAACATTGACTCTCTTAAGGTGGGAGTAACATTGACTCTCTTAAGGTGGGAGTAACATTGACTCTCTTAAGGTGGGAGTAACATTGACTCTCTTAAGGTAGGAGTAACATCGACTCTCTTAAGGTGGGAGTAACATTGACTCTCTTAAGGTGGGAGTAACATTGACTCTCTTATGGTTGGAGTAACCTTGACTCTCTTAAGGTGGGAGTAACATTGACTCTCTTAAGATGGGAGTAACATTGACTCTCTTAAGGTGGGAGTAACATTGACTCTCTTAAGGTTGGAGTAACATTGACTCTCTTAAGATGGGAGTAACATTGACTCTCTTAAGGTGGGAGTAACATTGACTCTCTTAAGGTTGGAGTAACATTGACTCTCTCGAGGTTGGAGTAACATTGACTCTCTTAAGGTGGGAGTAACATTGACTCTCTTAAGGTGGGAGTAACATTGACTCTCTTAAGGTTTTAGTAACATTGACTCTCTTAAGGTTGGAGTAACATTGACTCTCTTAAGGTTTTAGTAACATTGACTCTCTTAAGGTTGGAGTAACATTGACTCTCTTAAGGTTGGAGTAACATTGACTCTATTAAGGTTGGAGTAACATTGATTCTCTTGAGGTTGGAGTAACATTGACTCTCTTAAGGGGGGAGTAACAGTGACTCTCTTAAGGTTGGAGTAACATTGACTCTATTAAGGTTGGAGTAACATTGACTCTCTTGAGGTTGGATTAACATTGACTCTCTTAAGGTGGGAGTAACATTGACTCTCTTAAGGTTGGAGTAACATTGACTCTCTTAAGGTGGGAGTAACATTGACTCTCTTAAGGTGGGAGTAACATTGACTCTCTTAAGGTGGGAGTAACATTGACTCTCTCGAGGTTGTAGTAACATTGACTCTCTTAAGGTGGAAGTAACATTGACTCTCTTAAGGTTGGAGTAACATTGACTCTCTTAAGGTGGGAGTAACATTGACTCTCTTAAGGTTGGAGTAACATTGACTCTCTTAATGTGGGAGTAACATTGACTCTCTTAAGGTGGGAGTAACATTGACTCTCTTATGGTTGGAGTAACATTGACTACTTTAAGGTGGGAGTAACATTGACTCTCTTAAGGGGGGAGTAACATTGACTCTCTTAAGGTTGGAGTAACATTGACTCTCTCGAGGTTGTAGTAACATTGACTCTCTTAAGGTGGGAGTAACATTGACTCTCTTAAGGTTGGAGTAACATTGACTCTCTTAAGGTGGGAGTAACATTGACTCTCTTAAGGTTGGAGTAACATTGACTCTCTTAAGGTGGGAGTAACTTTGACTCTCTTAAGGTTTTAGTAACATTGACTCTCTTAAGATGGGACTAACATTGACTCTCTTAAGGGGGGAGTAACATTGATTCTCTTAAGGTTGGAGTAACATTGACTCTCTTAAGGTGGGAGTAACATTGACTCTCTCGAGGTTGGAGTAACATTGACTCTCTTAAGGTGGGAGTAACATTGACTCTCTTAAGGTGGGAGTAACATTGACTCTCTTAATGTGGGAGTAACATTGACTCTCTTATGGTTGGAGTAACCTTGACTCTCTTAAGGTGGGAGTAACATTGACTCTCTTAAGGTTGGAGTAACATTGACTTTTTTAAGGTTGGAGTAACATTGGCTCTCTTAAGGTGGGAGCAACATTGACTCTCTTAAGTTGGGAGTAACATTGACTCTCTTAAGGTTGGAGTAACATTGACTCTCTTAAGGTTGGAGTAACATTGACTCTCTTAAGGTGGGAGTAACATTGACTCTCTTAAGGTTGGCGTAACATTGACTATCTTAAGGTGGGAGTAACATTGACTCTCTTAAGGTGGGAGTAACATTGACTCTCTTAAGGTGGGAGTAACATTGACTCTCTAAAGGTTTTAGTAACATTGACTCTCTTAAGGTTGGAGTAACATTGACTCTCTTAAGGTTTTAGTAACATTGACTCTCTTAAGGTTGGAGTAACATTGACTCTCTTAAGGTTGGAGTAACATTGACTCTATTAAGGTTGGAGTAACATTGACTCTCTTGAGGTTGGAGTAACATTGACTCTCTTAAGGTGGGAGTAACATTGACTCTCTTAAGGTTGGAGTAACATTGACTCTCTTAAGGTGGGAGTAACATTGACTCTCTTAAGGTGGGAGTAACATTGACTCTCTTAAGGTGGGAGTAACATGGACTCTCTTATGTTTGGAGTAACATTGACTCTCTTAAGTTTGGAGTAACATTGACTCTCTTAAGTTTGGAGTAACATTGACTCTCTTAAGGTGGGAGTAACATTGACTCTCTTGAGGTTGGAGTAACATTGACTCTCTTAAGGTTGGAGTAACATTGACTCTCTTAAGGTGGGAGTATCATTGACTCTCTTAAGGTTGGAGTAACATTGACTCTCTTAAGATGGAAGTAACATTGACTCTCTTCAGGTGGGAGTAACATTGACTCTCTTAAGGTTGGAGTAACATTGACTCTCTCGAGGTTGGAGTAACATTGACTCTCTTAAGGTGGGAGTAACATTGACTCTCTTAAGGTGGGAGTAACATTGACTCTCTTAAGGTTGGAGTAACATTGACTCTCTTAAGGTTGGAGTAACATTGATTCTCTTAAGGTTGGAGTAACATTGACTCTCTTAAGATAGGAGTAACATTGACTCTCTTAAGGTTGGAGTAACATTGACTCTCTTAAGGTTGGAGTAACATTGACTCTCTTAAGGTGGGAGTAACATTGACTCTCTTAAGGTGGGAGTAACATTGACTCTCTTAATGTGGGAGTAACATTGACTCTCTTATGGTTGGAGTAACCTTGACTCTCTTAAGGTGGGAGTAACATTGACTCTCTTAAGGTTGGAGTAACATTGACTTTTTTAAGGTTGGAGTAACATTGGCTCTCTTAAGGTGGGAGCAACATTGACTCTCTTAAGTTGGGAGTAACATTGAATCTCTTAAGGTTGGAGTAACATTGACTCTCTTAAGGTTGGAGTAACATTGACTCTCTTAAGGTGGGAGTAACATTGACTCTCTTAAGGTTGGCGTAACATTGACTATCTTAAGGTGGGAGTAACATTGACTCTCTTAAGGTGGGAGTAACATTGACTCTCTTAAGGTGGGAGTAACATTGACTCTCTAAAGGTTTTAGTAACATTGACTCTCTTAAGGTTGGAGTAACATTGACTCTCTTAAGGTTTTAGTAACATTGACTCTCTTAAGGTTGGAGTAACATTGACTCTCTTAAGGTTGGAGTAACATTGACTCTATTAAGGTTGGAGTAACATTGACTCTCTTGAGGTTGGAGTAACATTGACTCTCTTAAGGTGGGAGTAACATTGACTCTCTTAAGGTTGGAGTAACATTGACTCTCTTAAGATGGGAGTAACATTGACTCTCTTAAGGTGGGAGTAACATTGACTCTCTTAAGGTGGGAGTAACATGGACTCTCTTATGTTTGGAGTAACATTGACTCTCTTAAGGTTGGAGTAACATTGACTCTCTTAAGTTTGGAGTAACATTGACTCTCTTAAGGTGGGAGTAACATTGACTCTCTTGAGGTTGGAGTAACATTGACTCTCTTAAGGTGGGAGTAACATTGACTCTCTTAAGGTTGGAGTAACATTGACTCTCTTAAGGTGGGAGTAACATTGACTCTCTTAAGGTTGGAGTAACATTGACTCTCTTAAGATGGAAGTAATATTGACTCTCTTAAGGTGGGAGTAACATTGACTCTCTTAAGGTTGGAGTAACATTGACTCTCTCGAGGTTGGAGTAACATTGACTCTCTTAAGGTTTAAGTAACATTGACTCTCTTAAGGTGGGATTAACATTTACTCTCTTAAGGTTTTAGTAACATTGACTCTCTTAAGGTGGGAGTAACATTGACTCTCTTAAGGGGGGAGTAACATTGACTCTCTTAAGGTTGGAGTAACATTGACTGTCTTAAGATGGGAGTAACATTGACTCTCTTTAGGGGGAGTAACATTGACTCTCTTAAGGTTGGAGTAACATTGACTCTCTTAAGATGGGAGTAACATTGACTCTCTTAAGGTTGGAGTAACATTGACTCTCTTAAGGTTGGAGTAACATTGACTCTCTTAAGGTGGGAGTAACATTGACTCTCTTAAGGTTGGCGTAACATTGACTATCTTAAGGTGGGAGTAACATTGACTCTCTTAAGGTGGGAGTAACATTGACTCTCTTAAGGTGGGAGTAACATTGACTCTCTAAAGGTTTTAGTAACATTGACTCTCTTAAGGTTGGAGTAACATTGACTCTCTTAAGGTTTTAGTAACATTGACTATCTTAATGTTGGAGTAACATTGACTCTATTAAGGTTGGAGTAACATTGACTCTCTTGAGGTTGGAGTAACATTGACTATCTTAAGGTGGGAGTAACATTGACTCTCTTAAGGTGGGAGTAACATTGACTCTCTTAAGGTGGGAGTAACATTGACTCTCTAAAGGTTTTAGTAACATTGACTCTCTTAAGGTTGGATTAACATTGACTCTCTTAAGGTTGGAGTAACATTGACTCTCTTAAGGTTGGAGTAACATTGACTCTATTAAGGTTGGAGTAACATTGACTCTCTTGAGGTTGGAATAACATTGACTCTCTTAAGGTGGGAGTAACATTGACTCTCTTAAGGTTGGAGTAACATTGACTCTCTTAAGGTGGGAGTAACATTGACTCTCTTAAGGTGGGAGTAACATTGACTCTCTTAAGGTGGGAGTAACATGGACTCTCTTATGTTTGGAGTAACATTGACTCTCTTAAGTTTGGAGTAACATTGACTCTCTTAAGGTGGGAGTAACATTGACTCTCTTAAGGTTGGAGTAACATTGACTCTCTTAAGATGGAAGTAACATTGACTCTCTTAAGGTGGGAGTAACATTGACTCTCTTAAGGTTGGAGTAACATTGACTCTCTCGAGGTTGGAGTAACATTGACTCTCTTAAGGTGGGAGTAACATTGACTCTCTTAAGGTAGGAGTAACATTGACTCTCTTAAGGTTGGAGTAACATTGACTCTCTTAAGGTGGGATTAACATTTACTCTCTTAAGGTTTTAGTAACATTGACTCTCTTAAGGTGGGAGTAACATTGACTCTCTTAAGGGGGGAGTAACATTGACTCTCTTAAGGTTGGAGTAACATTGACTGTCTTAAGATGGGAGTAACATTGACTCTCTTAAGGGGGAGTAACATTGACTCTCTTAAGGTTGGAGTAACATTGACTCTCTTAAGATGGGAGTAACATTGACTCTCTTAAGGTGGGAGTAACATTGACTCTCTTAAGGTAGGAGTAACATTGACTCTCTTAAGGTTGGAGTAACATTGATTCTCTTAAGGTTGGAGTAACATTGACTCTCTTAAGATGGGAGTAACATTGACTCTCTTAAGGTTGGAGTAACATTGACTCTCTTAAGGTTGGAGTAACATTGACTCTCTTAAGGTGGGAGTAACATTGACTCTCTTAAGGTGGGAGTAACATTGACTCTCTTAATGTGGGAGTAACATTGACTCTCTTAAGGTTGGAGTAACATTGACTCTCTTAAGGTTGGAGTAACATTGACTCTATTAAGGTTGGAGTAACATTGACTCTCTTGAGGTTGGAGTAACATTGACTCTCTTAAGGTGGGAGTAACATTGACTCTCTTAAGGTTGGAGTAACATTGACTCTCTTAAGGTGGGAGTAACATTGACTCTCTTAAGGTGGGAGTAACATTGACTCTCTTAAGGTGGGAGTAACATGGACTCTCTTATGTTTGGAGTAACATTGACTCTCTTAAGTTTGGAGTAACATTGACTCTCTTAAGTTTGGAGTAACATTGACTCTCTTAAGGTGGGATTAACATTTACTCTCTTAAGGTTTTAGTAACATTGACTCTCTTAAGGTGGGAGTAACATTGACTCTCTTAAGGGGGGAGTAACATTGACTCTCTTAAGGTTGGAGTAACATTGACTGTCTTAAGATGGGAGTAACATTGACTCTCTTTAGGGGGAGTAACATTGACTCTCTTAAGGTTGGAGTAACATTGACTCTCTTAAGATGGGAGTAACATTGACTCTCTTAAGGTTGGAGTAACATTGACTCTCTTAAGGTTGGAGTAACATTGACTCTCTTAAGGTGGGAGTAACATTGACTCTCTTAAGGTTGGCGTAACATTGACTCTCTTAAGGTTGGAGTAACATTGACTCTCTTAAGGTGGGAGTAACATGAGTGACTTGCACCCGGACAAAAGCCCCCTGGAGACAGAGTGGCTGGCTGGTTTGACCTCAGCAACAAGACAGGGGGATTAATGGGAGATTCACACCTGGACTATAGGCTCCCGGATACAGCAGATTCCTGATTGGCTGGTTTGAATAAACTCAGGTTAAGGCATTCCTGATTGGTTGGTTTGGATAAGCTCAGGTTAAGTCTGTCTGCTGTGGACTTTCAGTAACCACTTGTTTTACACATTCTGAATGTGAAAAGCTGCTTTTCCGGTCACATTTTGTCGCATTTGAAATGGCTTCTGAGGGGTAAGTACTTTCTGTCTGACTATCTGTTTGCTTTATATATGCTGCAAAGAATGCAGCGTGTATTAAGTCAATTAAAACCTCTGCTATAACTTTTGGGAACAGTTCATTTTGCTCTGTAACTGTGCGGTGTCCAGTCCAGATATCTAAAATTCTTCAATCAAGAAACATTTACAAGGAGAGTATTAAGTATTGTGTCATTTTAGGAAGAGATTAATCAAAAGTCGAGCCCTGTATGTAATCACAAAAAAAAAAAAAAAAAAAAAAACTTCCTAATGTAACGCTAAAGTTTTTTTTTTCTTGTTCCAGTCCAAATATCTAATCATTCTTAAATCAAGATACATTCACTAGATAAGTAAAATGACATTAGATTTTTTTGTCTTGTTTTCTTGAAGTGAAGTGAGTTATTTGCTTAAAACAAGAACAATTATCTGCCAATGGGGTGAGAAAAATAAATCTTATTTCTGATTGAAATCTCGTTTCTTGTTTCTGTCCCAAACAGAAGTAAGATGATTTTTCTCACCCCACTGGCAGATAATTTTGTTTTACACAGTTGCATTCAACACTGATAATAATCATAGATGTTTGTTGAGCAGCAAGTCATATTAGAATGAGAACAAACAGTATTATTGTAAATATGTTTACAAATAATTTCTTTCTATTTGAATATATTTTAAATGTAATTTATTCCTGTGATTTAGGGATGAATGTACATGCACTGCAAAACATGCTCTCTTAACATTAAGTAACATTGACTCTCTTAAGGGGGAGTAACATTGACTCTCTTAAGGTTGGAGTAACATTGACTCTCTTAAGATGGGAGTAACATTGACTCTCTTAAGGTGGGAGTAACATTGACTCTCTTAAGGTAGGAGTAACATTGACTCTCTTAAGGTTGGAGTAACATTGATTCTCTTAAGGTTGGAGTAACATTGACTCTCTTAAGATGGGAGTAACATTGACTCTCTTAAGGTTGGAGTAACATTGACTCTCTTAAGGTTGGAGTAACATTGACTCTCTTAAGGTTGGAGTAACATTGACTCTCTTAAGGTTGGAGTAACATTGACTCTCTTAAGGTGGGAGTAACATTGACTCTCTTAATGTGGGAGTAACATTGACTCTCTTATGGTTGGAGTAACCTTGACTTTTTTAAGGTTGGAGTAACATTGGCTCTCTTAAGGTGGGAGCAACATTGACTCTCTTAAGTTGGGAGTAACATTGACTCTCTTAAGGTGGGATTAACATTTACTCTCTTAAGGTTTTAGTAACATTGACTCTCTTAAGGTGGGAGTAACATTGACTCTCTTAAGGTTGGAGTAACATTGACTTTTTTAAGGTTGGAGTAACATTGGCTCTCTTAAGGTGGGAGCAACATTGACTCTCTTAAGTTGGGAGTAACATTGAATCTCTTAAGGTTGGAGTAACATTGACTCTCTTAATGTGGGAGTAACATTGACTCTCTTAAGGTTGGAGTAACATTGACTCTCTTAAGGTTGGAGTAACATTGACTCTATTAAGGTTGGAGTAACATTGACTCTCTTGAGGTTGGAGTAACATTGACTCTCTTAAGGTGGGAGTAACATTGACTCTCTTAAGGTTGGAGTAACATTGACTCTCTTAAGGTGGGAGTAACATTGACTCTCTTAAGGTGGGAGTAACATTGACTCTCTTAAGGTGGGAGTAACATGGACTCTCTTATGTTTGGAGTAACATTGACTCTCTTAAGTTTGGAGTAACATTGACTCTCTTAAGTTTGGAGTAACATTGACTCTCTTAAGGTGGGAGTAACATTGACTCTCTTGAGGTTGGAGTAACATTGACTCTCTTAAGGTGGGAGTAACATTGACTCTCTTAAGGTTGGAGTAACATTGACTCTCTTAAGGTGGGAGTAACATTGACTCTCTTAAGGTTGGAGTAACATTGACTCTCTTAAGATGGAAGTAACATTGACTCTCTTAAGGTGGGAGTAACATTGACTCTCTTAAGGTTGGAGTAACATTGACTCTCTCGAGGTTGGAGTAACATTGACTCTCTTAAGGTGGGAGTAACATTGACTCTCTTAAGGTGGGAGTAACATTGACTCTCTTAAGGTAGGAGTAACATTGACTCTCTTAAGGTTGGAGTAACATTGACTCTCTTAAGGTGGGAGTAACATGAGTGACTTGCACCCGGACAAAAGCCCCCTGGAGACAGAGTGGCTGGCTGGTTTGACCTCAGCAACAAGACAGGGGGATTAATGGGAGATTCACACCTGGACTATAGGCTCCCGGATACAGCAGATTCCTGATTGGCTGGTTTGAATAAACTCAGGTTAAGGCATTCCTGATTGGTTGGTTTGGATAAGCTCAGGTTAAGTCTGTCTGCTGTGGACTTTCAGTAACCACTTGTTTTACACATTCTGAATGTGAAAAGCTGCTTTTCCGGTCACATTTTGTCGCATTTGAAATGGCTTCTGAGGGGTAAGTACTTTCTGTCTGACTATCTGTTTGCTTTATATATGCTGCAAAGAATGCAGCGTGTATTAAGACAATTAAAACCTCTGCTATAACTTTTGGGAACAGTTCATTTTGCTCTGTAACTGTGCGGTGTCCAGTCCAGATATCTAAAATTCTTCAATCAAGAAACATTTACAAGGAGAGAATTAAGTATTGTGTCATTTTAGGAAGAGATTAATCAAAAGTCGAGCCCTGTGTGTAATCACAAAAAAAAAAAAAAAAAAAAAACTTCCTAATGTAATGCTAAAGTTTTTTTTTTCTTGTTCCAGTCCAAATATCTAATCATTCTTAAATCAAGATGCATTCACTAGATAAGTAAAATGACATTAGATTTTTTTGTCTTGTTTTCTTGAAGTGAAGTGAGTTATTTGCTTAAAACAAGAACAATTATCTGCCAATGGGGTGAGAAAAATAAATCTTATTTCTGATTGAAATCTCGTTTCTTGTTTCTGTCCCAAACAGAAGTAAGATGATTTTTCTCACCCCACTGGCAGATAATTTTGTTTTACACAGTTGCATTCAACACTGATAATAATCATAGATGTTTGTTGAGCAGCAAGTCATATTAGAATGAGAACAAACAGTATTATTGTAAATATGTTTACAAATAATTTCTTTCTATTTGAATATATTTTAAATGTAATTTATTCCTGTGATTTAGGGATGAATGTACATGCACTGCAAAACATGCTCTTCTTATTTAGTATTTTTCTGGTTTCCAGTTTAAATATCTAAAAATTCTTAAATCAAGATTCATTTACTACACAAGTAAAATGCCATAAGATCATGTTGCTTGTTTTAAGCAAATATTCACTTCATTTTGATTTTAATGTTTAAGAAAACAAGGACAAATATCTTTACTTGCCTAGTAAATGCATCTTGATTTAAGAACTTTTAGATATTTAGACTAGAAACAAGACAAAATTACTAAGTAAGAAGATAATTGTTTGCTTTTCAGCCCTAATCCAGTCTTTAGAGTCACATGATCCTTCATAAATCATTCTAATAAGATGTATTGATGCTCAACAACATTTGAGATTATTAGCAGTGTTGAAAGACATTTTGTTTAGGTCTATGTGATGAATGGGAATTTCAAAACAACAGCATTTATCTGAAATAGATAAAATATTGGTATTAATACATATATGTATACATATATTTATGTGTATGCAGTATAGTCAAGTCAACTTTATTTATATAGCGCTTTTTACAATGGCGATTGTTTCAAAGCAGCTTCACAGTGTTAACAGGAAAATCGCCTTTACAGCTGCTCTAGAGAAAACGGTGACGTCATCAGCTCGTTTCAATTGCCATATAGCGACACTGTGGGCAGATCAGTAATTTAGTTGATATAGTTCATTTAGTTTAGTGATTCAATTTATTTGAATATTTAGTTAAAAATGTAGTGTCCCAACTGAGAAAGCCAAGCCAAAGGCGATTTTTATTTGCAGTATAAATGCAAATATTTGTGAAAGAAAAAAAAAAATATATTTCTCAATAATAATGTGTTGGCTGTGCTTTGGATCAAAAATGTATTCACACAGATTCCACAGCAGAATGTACTTCCTCTGCCCTCACTGCAAGAAGGCACCGCGCACTTTGCCTGGCCATCTCAGGACGGCTTGCCTGTGTGACCGCACCGAGGCAGAGATTCAGGCTACTGTTATTGAAGCCAAGAAGGAGCTGTCTGAATTCTCCCACAAGGGACGCTTCTGGGAATACCAGCAGATTCGGGACATTTTGGGAGCTGCTGATTCTCTTGCCAGGTGTGTAGCCAACATTTATGCTTTCTCTTCTTTTCCTGTCAAAGTACAATACTCAATATTTCTTCAAATGTGTGTGTGTGTGTGTGTGTGTGTGTGTGTGTGTGTGTGTGTGTGTGTGTGTGTGTGTGTGTGTGTGTGTCTGTGTGTGTGTGTGTGTGTGTGTGTGTGTGTGTGTGTGTGTGTGTGTGTGTGTGTATTCACTTTATTTTATTTTATTAGGTTTTTAGAGGAGATGCAAAAGAAGGGCTTGGTGGTAAGGAACGTACCTCCGGTCCTCCCTGCCCTCACACTGCCTGCGTCCTCTTTACTGGCAACTGTTCCTCAAAGCGGCGGAGAAGAAGTTGCCAATGAGACCGCATCCGAGGAAAGCTCTGGCGAGTACTATCAGAGGTAAAGTTTTACATCATCATTCACGTGTCCTGGGACTGAACATGTTTCACCTCATCATATGTACATTCATTTGACCACCTGATTTATTTCATTTCAGCAACGAGGGACCACGGTGGAGAGATGAAGTCAGAGTGGAGATGACCAAAAAGGGCCTGTACAAAAAGCATTCCATTGATCACCCCCTTCTTCGGGGGTTTAACCACTATTTGCAAGTAGACCAGGGCAACAGGAAGAGCAAACAAGAGGCGAGTGAAAAGAAAAGACACATTTTAAACGTCACTTGCACAGTGAAACGGGGAAAAAAACAAAACATACATGCGAATAATAGAATAAATAACTGAAAGAAATGTTAAAAAATATGTACCTTAAAATGCAATGTAAGTCGCTTTGGATAAAAGCGTCTGCCAAATGCATAAATGTAAACTGATATTAATAAATCAGTTTGTAATAAAGTGTAACTAATTTAATAAAGTGTTTCGGGTTTCTTATCCCTATACTTTGTGTTATGGTCACAGGTTAACTTGTTTTATGTTCGGTCCTTCGTATTTTTGTGTAATTACAGGTTGACACAGTCTCCCCTGAAACTGCAGAGAAGTATTACAGAAGGAAAACTCTGACAGATGCGTTCCCGGCCCTGCGCGTGATCGAACAGATTGTTGGAAAAACACAGTATGCAATCTGAAATCTAATGACCGAGATGGTTATTATTCATGATGGTACATGATGGCAGTCACTGATTACCGCTTTCTTCATTACTTCTTCATTGATCTTATAGACATGGGTCAGGTGGGGCTTGCAGCCGAGAGCAGAGGATGGATAAACACACAGCATTTGATTTGCTGGTTCATTCTTGCCCAGTGACTCTTGACGGGCCTCCTCCGAAAAGGGCACGCTGACAGGAACTCTGCGCTGAACACGAGAGGCATTGCTACGACCGCTGGCGTAGCGAGCAGCTCAAGTTGCGTCAGCAGCGTGTCCTTGGTGAGGATCCATATTCCTGTTTTGCTACAAACATGTCCCGTGTGCAATGTCATAAATTGGAAAAATCGCACAGAACACGTGACCACAATGACTAACGCTTCTCCTGATTTGTTTTTAAAGAACATTTCAGTCGGCATCAGCCATCGGAGTCACGAATGGAGGCCTGGGTGGGGAAGCAAGGGTGGACGTCTAATGTCCCACGGGCTTCCCTAATGCTGAGTCAGTGGGAGCCCTATGGGAGGATCAACTCTGCCCATTTGTGAGTAAAATGGTTGACAGACAGCACTGGAACGGACTGATTGTTCAGGAAGTCCCAGGGAAAGGGCGTGGCATCTTCACCAAAAGGTCATTTAAAGAGGGGGAGGTCGCCTGTGACTACCACGGACGGCAGATCAGTCGAAAAGAGGGCATGAAGATCCATGCCTCGACCGCTGACATGAGACCTGGCTACATGTTCTTCTACAGGAAAAAAAAAGCGAGCATGTGCATTGATGCTCGCGAAGAAAGTTGCCAGTGTCACCCCCTCGCCATAACCTACGGGCACCGGAAAAGACACTCCTCTAAGAGTGCCAACATCCGCCCGAGGCTGTTTGTCCACAATGACAGAGATGTAATTCTCTTAATTTCATCCGGGGACATTCCAGCTGACGAGGAGCTCCTCTTTGATTACGGCCAAAGGAGAAAATCTTTTGCCGAGCAAGGGGTTGTTTTAAACTGGATGTGTTAAGACTGCACAACGGGTGCTTACTGGACACTTAACATCCTCACTGCTTTCCCAAGTGACCTTGGTTAACTCCATTGATCCGTCGCATTAGCTGTGTGAGCACACTGGACACATATTGCTCTGCGAGGACAACTGTTTTGCATTTTCCCTTGAATGTGTAGGCTGCTGGTATTTTAAGTTGTTTACAGATTGTGTTGCAATGTAGCTTGAGGATTAAAATTACAGAGACAATTACTTGACTCATTTTTGCTTCCACTCCACAGCAAATATGACCAGAATACATTACCATTTTAACTCTTTAGCATGCATGTAGAGAAAAACTGTAATTTGTAACTCACCATCACTAGGACAGTCAGTGAGATTTCTAGCACCCTAGCGGCCGTCCAGGAACTCTCATTACCCTTCTGAGCTGCACTGTAAAATATTGTGTCGTAAAATAATGGTAATCTACTGGCAGCTGTGGTTGCCAGCAATGTACTGTTAATTTACAGCCCTCTACTGTTTATATACAGCTCTCCTTTTTTACAGTATTTTACCGTAATAATACCATGAAAGGTAACTTTTCATTTGGAAAACTGATTGCTTCAAACAGTTCTCATTTTAAAACTAGTAATTATGGGTGTTTGTATCGTAAAACTTCATTTGAGTCCTTTCACATGTGTAAGGTGTAGTAGTGAAAGAATTTAGAAACATGACTTTAACTTCACTTTTTGCGGTTCATTTTGAGCAATAGCACACACGCATGTGATAAATTACTCAACAAACAGCTCATAACTGCATCAGCAAACACAGTCACTGCCGTTAAATAAAGCATCAGGCAGCATATCATCAATGTTTCTCTGCTCATTCTGGACTGAAGCACAGGCTCTACTCTTCAGCACAACGGTAACCCACAAAACTAATGAATTCAACTGAAAGATCTCTTCTATATCATCTTGTGCAACAATACATAAACACAGGTCATTTTAATATTTACTCTCCTTATCAGTTACTGACTTTGCACAACTTTTTTCTATTAACTTGCACTAATATTTCAGTGAAAATATCTTGATTCATCTGATAAATTTGACTGTTACGTTTTACAGTATATTACTGTTTTTCCTTGATTTAACGGTAATCTACTGGCAGCTCTGGTTGCCAGTAAAGTGCCGTTTTTTTACAGTGCTTTTCCGTAAATGAATTTACAGTTTCTTACTGTTAATTTACGGTTCCCTCTGTGGGTTTTTTCATCTAACCCCTTTAACCCTTTTAACCCCACTGCAAAATCTTCAGTTTTAAACGAACACTGAAGAGTGTACACACTACAGAGTGTTAGAGTAATTGAAGCATTGATGAAGTTCAGGAGATAATTAAGAGATTAATTAAGTGATAACTGAGAACACCTGTTAACAAGAATCACTGAAGGACAGAGAAACACAAGAACTACAACTGACTTCAGCCACAGCTTTAGATGAAATCAACTGAAGATAAAAGAAGACATTAAATCTCTGAAGATCTCAGCAGAGGATTAAACAACTCCACAAACAGCATTACCAGCGTCACACATTACTAACCAGACTGACTCTATTTCTGTCAGACGTCTACAGAAGCTCTTATTGGGAATTATCAGATCTTTAGGTGTTGATGTTTAATTGAAAATATTTGGTCACCATTATCGTGATCAGTGTTTGCTTCAGTTGGGCTCTTGGCCCTTGACTTTGTATTGATAGTCTTTCTTTGTCTGCTATAACTGTGTGTTTCTTAAACACATTTATTGTAGCAAAAAAGCCAAGAAAAAAAAAATCAGAAGTTATTGGCTATGTTTTGCTATAATTGTAATAGGATGTTTAGCTTGTTAATCTTGTCCAGTGTTTCTTCCCTAAACAAGCACATTCTTTTAAAAACACATACATGTATTTTTATTTTATTAAACTGGGACCCTTCTGAAATTATCAACCACTGATTAGGAATTAGTTATAATTTATAAAGTCATGAGTTCAAAAATTAGTTTGCTCTCTGCTGTCATTTAGACTCACATAGACATGAAGAATCAGCGTATGAATCTCAACAATGGTGACAATCAATAAAAAAAAACGAACAGATCAACTCTGAACATCACAAAACACTACTCAAAGTCAACACAAAAACAGCACCAAAAATAAAGGCAAATAGTAAGAATTAAAGAAAATAACCAGGCTATTCAGCAGCATAATTTATTCGTGCCGCAATGCATGCTGGGAGTTTTGAGTGTCACCGTGGCTGAGATTCATACGCCGATTCTTGATGTCTATGTAAGTCCGATTGATTCAGATGTTTTGACCACAAGCTGTTCCCATGCTCTTCAAATTATCTGGTTGTTGCAACGATGTTATAAAATTGTAGGGTTCAAGTTTTGCAAAAAATTAAGAAAAAATTAAGCGTCAACTACATGTTTATAGATTAGACTAGTAAATTATTAGTGAATTAAACTATTATTAAATAGTCAACATAACCAACTCATGGTTTTTTCTCAGCTTTGCTTGCCATAACAAATATATTGAAAACACAACGTTACAGCAGCGAGAGAAACACTAATGTTATTGTGTTAATGTTCAAGAGCCCAACTAAAGCAAACACTGATCACCATAATGGTAACGTCAGAAGAACCAATCAAACATCATCTGATAATTCTCAATAAGAGCTTCTGTAGACGTCTGACAGAAATAAAGTCAGTCTGGTTAGTAATGTGTGAAGCTGGTAATGCTGTTTGTGGAGTTGTTTAATCCTCTGATGAGATCTTCAGAGATTTAATGTCTTCTTTTATCTTCAGTTGATGAAATCATGTTTCTCTTTCCTTCAGTGATAACAGCAGGTGTTCATCAGTGTCTGAATTCACTCTCTTCTTTCCTCTCTCTCTCTGTCGAGTGGTCTATATCAGTGAACTAGTGTAGGGAATAGTGAATAAGGGGATAGGGAGTGATTTTGAACACAGCCTCTGAGTGTCGACTTTAAGTGTGTTAATTCACAGTATATTACTGTTGGCTATTTTCTCGAAAATGACAAATATTACCCAGAATGCATTGTTTTCTACAGTATATTACTGTTTTAATGGAAAACAGCATTTTACTGTCAAAACGTGACCGTTTTTTTTTACAGCATTTTTTTACAGTGTGTATTCCTCACAATCTGGACGGGCCAATCACGTCGTGTATAGAGTCGGCGGGCGGGGCCATAATGACGACGGCCGAGTTGCGTTTGCGTGCTTCTAGTAAACAGAAACTGGCGAACGTCTTTCGAATCAGCTTTGACCGCGACTCTGGAAGACTTGGAGTTAAGCTTTTCTCTGAGAAAAGAACAAAGAACGGCACTGAAGTCATTCTTAAAAAGGGAAGATGTGTTCGGAGTTTAGCCGACCGGATACGGCGAATGTTTAATCTGTCAGCGAGCTCTGTTTCACCTTCGTTGCTCTGGTTGGAGTAGCGCTATCCTATCGCGTGCAGAGGGAGTTTGAAAGACAACCGTTTATCCCACCCCTCGGATTGAGCCCTGTCTATGGTGAGTTTCCAGACCAAACATCTTGATGTGGGTCTGGCTTGTCAGGCTATGACAACATTATGAAGCTGCAGACTCGGAGCCTGCATCCACAGTCCCGCACTCAGAGTCCCGCATTCTCAGACCCCTCGTTTTTAAGAAACAGCGCCTCCTGCTGTTCTGAAGACCGTACAACACCCTTATAAGATGCAATATTATGTTATCGTTTCATTTAAAGTTTTCATTTAAAAATACATTTACACAAAATAACGCTTTTGCAAACATCTTTGCATTCCCAAAAAATGTCATTGTTTTCTCTGACTAAGTAGGCTACGCAGTAGATTTATTTATTTATTTAATAAAGAGTGTGGGCAATTAAAAGAAAATTACTGATGGACAAAATACAATTACAGATTGAACTATCCTCTGAAAAATATTATGTGATATATCGCTACAATTCTTTTTTTTTTTGTTCAATGTTTCTTTCAGGTTCACATGCTAATGGTTTAATTAACATATAATACGCAAGGCTAACATTACAAAACCATATTTTTTTATATCTGGAATGCAAAGCATATAACTCACACAAGAATAGACAAAACACCAATAATAAACGAGTCTGTAGGCTACTTTAACTATCACCTAAACAACATATTGCGGTAAACAGGACAAAGCAAAGAAAAAAGGAAGAAAGAATTGTGTTAGTGACTGTACTTTGTATCTTCAATTGCATAAGGAAAAATAATAACTACTGTAAATACTACTGTAATACAATTTTTGAATTGTACAGACTCGTTTATTATTGGTGTTTTGTCTATTCTTGTTTGAGTTTTGCTTTGGATTCCAGATATCAACAGGTTTTTTAATGCTAGCAATGTATAATATGTTAATTAGACCATTAGCATAGGTTGACCCAAAAGAAACATTGGAATTGGAATTAAAAAAACATTGTAGCAATATAATATCACATAACATTTTTTCAAAGTATAGTTCAATCTGTAATTGTATCTCTTCCATCAGTAATTTTCTTTTATTTAAATAAACAAAAAACAAAAACAAAAAATTACTGGGTACTTTGTTAGTCAGAGAAAACTGACATTTTTAGGGAATGCAAAGATGTTTGCAAAATCGTTAGGCTAATTTGTTTAGATTTATTTGGAAAACTTTAAATGAAACGACACGGTAATAATATATCTTATTTGGATAAGGGTGTTGTACGGTCTTCAGAACAGCAGGAGGCGCTGTTTCTTAAAAACGAGGGGTCTGAGAATGCGGGACTCTGAGTGCGGGACTGTGGATGCAGGCTCCGAGTCTGCAGCTTCATACTACTCGGCTATGAGATTTCAGCTTGTTTATATATTTGTTTTCACTGAATAACTCTCCTCTTGCCAGAGCTACGATCAAGAGAGCGATCAGGATTCATCAGCTGCTTATCGGACTGGGCTCTCTGAGGAGCTGCTGGCCAGCGGTGGCTGCAGGATCAGCGTGTTCAGGCTGCAGGTCATGCTCGGGTGCCAGAAGAAGATAAAGTGAACCTGTTCACAAGGTGAGGCTTATGGTCTGGCATCAGTGTCAAGGGTTCACTAGTATAGCACAGTCAATGTGATTTTTACATTTGATTTTTATGCAGTGAAACCTTTTGGCGTATATGAAGCACCCAAGTTTTATTTCAAATTTCACATTGTTATTTATTAGTATTGATTAATGTGTTTGTTTTACAGACATTGTGCCCCGTTTGAACTGGAGAGGTCAGACTGGCAGGACCGTTTCGCATTGAGTGGAGCCGGCGTTGGCTCAACGGGACGATTTCTGCCTTCTTGGCAGAGAGAAGAAAGGGCTGCATTCTTGTTTTCGTGTTTTGAAAGTTGTACATGGTTAATGGATGGATATAAAAAGGACTAAAATATAAAATTTACTCTAAACGATGAATTATTACTGGCAATTTAGAATGAAATTCCGCCTCTCAACGATCCTCAGTGAGACCTTGATTGTGTATAAAGTTCTATTGGTTGTGTGTGTGTGTGTGTGTGTGTGTGTAAAAGTGTAAAAAAGGATTTGTTATTAAACCTACAAAAAAACTGAAATATTGTATATAATGTAATATAACTGTTTAATGTTACTGTATTATTTTCTTATGGCTATATATCAATTCATGACTGTATTTTCATTGTCTTACAAATCTATAATAATTCACAACTGTATTATCATTTTCTCATAGATCTATGTTCACTGCTGCTTCATTTCATATTGTACAAAGGATCTGTAAATAAGCTGGAGGATGTCACTGTCATTGCCCATTTGCTCATTGAACACACACAGGATTAAAGCTGATTTGACTCACTATCTTCTTCTTCTTCTTCTGATTAATGGCGGTTCATATCTTTACGACATATATCGCCACCTACTGGACTACTACACAGGAGTGTGTAAAAGGACGCTGGCAACTGACACATTAAATCATAAAATCATAAAATAAGATCAAAACCTTCATACCCACCCCCAAAATTTATTAAAAAAAAAAAAAAAAAAAAAAAAAAAAGGAACTAAATTCTTCTGCTTAACCCAGTATCATTAAGGTATGTAGTAAGATGCTTGCTTCTTTGTTGCTGCATTCCTTGCTCCTGTAAAATATTATGGATGTCATTTTCTGCATCAGAGTCTTTCCATTTTTGTCTGTGTTGATCAAATTTCTTACATCTAAATAGGACATGCGTGACATCCTCCATGACTTTACATTCAGAGCATATACCATTACTTTTACCTATTAAGAATAAAGTGGAATTTAGGCCTGTGTGGCCAAACCTCAATCTGGTTATAATACCTTCTTCGTGCCTATTAAGACCCAATGAGGTGATTCTTTTCCCTTCAACATATTTCTGGTTCATTTGATAGTATCTAGCATTAGTCTCTGATTCCCATTCATCTTGCCACCTTAGCATAATTTGTGATTTAATTAAAGCTTTAGCATCTCCTTTACCCAATGGAATGTGAATTTCTACTTGATCTAATTCCAGAGCTTTTTTAGCTAATTTGTCAGCTATTTCATTGCCATTGATTCCATAATGGCCTGGAATCCAACAAAACTGTATCGCTAGTCCAAGGCTTTTAAGATTTAAAAGAAGATGCTTAACCTCTAATACTAAATCTTCACGTATTGCTTTATCTGTTATAAAACTTTGTAGTACTGCCATAGAGTCAGTACATATAACAGATCTAAGAGGTTTAGTCTCTTCAACCCACCTAAGGGCAGTTATTATTGCAGTCATCTCTATTGAGTATATTGATAAATGGTCACTCACTCTATACCCATATCTTTTTTCAAATTCTGGAATATAAATACCAATACCACAGTGACCTTTGGGTTCTTTAGAACCATCTGTAAATATTTTCAAATATCCATAGTATGTATTATTTAAATAACTTAGGCATGCTTCAGTATATCTTTGCTTATTTTGATGCTCACCTTTTTCAGCTAATAATTCAATATTTACCTCTGGAACAGGAAGCAGCCATGGGGGAACACAACTTAAGGCTAATGCAGGGCCATATTTCAACTCTTTTAATCCATAATGATTCACTAAATTGTCAATATTCCAACCAAACCCATTGGACTTTTTAGAATATTCCCAACAATCATTAATCACTGTCAGAGCTGGGTTGTTGACACTTCCTTTTAACCTCACCCAATACGTAAGTGACAATTTCTCATGCCTTAAATTAATAGGGGTTTCTTTAGATTCAACTAATAAAGCATTTGTAGGAGTTGTTTTAAAAGCACCAAGGGCAATCCTCAATGCCTTAAACTGCATTCTTTCGATTTTCTTGAGTGATGTCTTACAAGCTGAGCTATATATTATACAGCCATAATCAATATTTGTTCTTATTAAAGATTTATATATATTAATCAAAGACAGCCTATCAGCTCCCCAATTATGTCCTGTGACCATTCTCATAAGGTTAATTACCTTTTTACACTTTGTTTCAATATATTCAATGTGATATTTCCATGTAAGTTTGGCATCCAACCATACTCCTAGGTACTTAAATTTTTCCCTTCTTTCAAGTTGCTGATCATAAAGTGTAATTTTATAAGTTTCAGGGACTTTTTTCCTAGTAAAATAAACAACCTGTGACTTTGAAATAGAAAATTTAAAACCCCAATCAATTCCCCACTGTTCTAGTACATGAATGTCCTTTTGAATCTTATCATTAACATATGAAATGTTACGTCCTCTTCTCCAAATGACAGCATCATCTGCATATAATAAACCTTCATTGTTATCTCCCAACTTTTCATATATATCATTGATCATTATGTTGAACAAGATAGGACTGATAACACTCCCCTGCGGGATTCCATTTTCAACAATAAATTCATCAGATACTGCATCACCCACTTTGACCCTAATTGAACGTTCAGAGAGAAAGTCAAGTATATAATTATACATTTTCCCATTAATTCCCAATTTTCCTAATTTAATCAACAAACCTTCTCTCCACATAGTATCGTAGGCTTTCTCAATATCCAAGAAAACTGCTGCCATAACTTCTTTCATTATTAAAGTCTTTTCAATTTCATTACATACTTTAACCAGTGCATCAGTTGTTGACTTGCACCTCCTAAATCCAGTTTGATACCCTTTAAGTGGATTTATGTATTCTAGAAAATAATTCAAACGCCCAACAATAATTTTTTTCCATTAATTTTCCAAAATGTGAAGTGAGTGCAATAGGCCTATAATTTCCTGGATCACTTGGATCTTTACCTGGCTTAGGGAATGGAAGGATTCTTGCCCATTTCCACATGCTTGGTAAATTACCTTCATTCCACACTTTGTTAAACAGCTTAAGAACTTTCTCCAAAATATTATCAGGCAATTTTCTAAACATGGCATAACACAGGTTGTCCATCCCTGGTGCAGAGTATGTAGTATTACTCAATGCCCTTTTAAGTTCTGACATATTAATTTCAGAATCCATTATAGACATATTTGACTCTTTGATATGTAAAATATTCCTATTTATTTTCAGTACCTCTTCTTTCCTTTTCTTATACCGTTCCTCCAGGTGGTTACCCTTATGTATGTCTGCAAAAGCTCTAGCTAGCATATTGGCTTTTTCCAAATCTGAGACTGCATGGGTCCCATCTTTAATTAAGACAGACACCTGAGGAGGCTTACATTTACCTATCATCTTTTTAATCATCATCCATACTTTATTTAAAGTGGTCTCTCTTCCTATTGTTGAACAAAACTGTCTCCATGAATCTCGCTTAGCCTCTTTAATAACCTTCCTTGCTAATGCCTTCTTCCTTTGATAAATAATCAGATTGTCTATTGTTAATGTTCTACGCAGATTATTAAAAGCTTTATTCCTGTCCTTGATAGCCTCTGAACACTTATTACTCCACCATGGAACATTGGTTTGATTCTTTTGGTTTTGACTAATAGGAATGCTTTGGCTGGCAGCAACCAATATACAAGAACTTATACTACTATTAATTTCATCAACTGTCTGATCATTACTACTTGATGTGCTTTCCTCATTCCCACAGTTTTCTGCATATTTCTCCCAATCTGCTTTTTTAAAATTCCATCTTTGGGGCACATAACTCTGTTCTATATTAAATTCAATATCAACTGTACATGTAATTGGGAAGTGATCACTACCCATACTTGTGCTTTGATCTATTTCCCATTCACATCTACTGGCAATTTTTCTATCAACTAAAGTTAAGTCTATACAAGAAGTTTCATTTTTGTAAACATTAATTCTAGTACCATAACCATTATTTATGCACACTAACATCCTATCATTCATCATTTCTTCCACTGCCTCACCATTCAAATCTGTCTGTTTACTACCCCATAAACTGTTGTGAGCATTGAAGTCCCCACACCAAATCTCTCTGTGACTTCTCTTAACAATACTTTTCAATAACTCACTATTTAATCCTTTACATGGATTATAATAGTTAATAATAGTAAAATTACCATTACCTTTATTAAATATTTCAGTTACCACACATTCATGATCCTTAGTATTAATAAACCTATATGGTATTCCTAATTTAATAAATGTCATACACCCTCCTCCTCTGCCTTTTTCTCTATCACATCTAATGCAATTATACCCTTTCAATACAAAATCAATGTCTGATTTTAACCATGTTTCTTGAATGCATATGACCTCAGGTTTTCCTTTCAGATTATGTATATATCGCTTAAATTCTTGCCCATTAGAAATTAAACTTCTGGCATTCCATTGAAGAATGAAAAGTACCATAATGCTTTTAATCACTATTTTGACCCTCATATTTTACTAATCAGTATCTCTTGAATTTTACTAGCTTGTGACCTAAATCCTAAAAAGTCATTTGCTATATCCACAATTGCTTTAACCTTATTACTTCCCTGAGGAAGTTCAGTTGCTTTATTAATCACTGCACAAATGAAGGCAAGGAAATCATTTTTCTTGACCAACAATGTTTCCTCTGACATTTTCTTTTGGAATTCACAGCACTCTGACTGTTGAGAATTAGGTCTAGTTCTACTAACTTGTTGGATTCTCTCGTTAGGTTGGCTCCTGTGATTTACTCTGCTTATTGAGTTGCTAACACTTGTTTCCCGTGATTGCTCTGGTGTTTTGGGGGGGGGAATTAGGTTAGCTCCTTTCTTTTCCATTTCAATTTTCTTAACCGCCTCAGCATAGGAAACTTTGTGAATAACTTTGCATTTTTGTATTTCTTTTGCCTCTTTGTGCTTCTCACAACCTCCATAAGCTGCACTATGATTGCCACCACAATTACAGCATTTTAACACTGCATCTTCCTCACATTTGCCATACTCATGTTCTCCTCCACATTTTGCACATCTAATTTTTCCTCTACATTGGCTAGCAGCATGACCATACCGTTGGCACTTAAAACATCTTAGCGGTGGCGGGATATATTCTCTCACTGAGTATGACATGTATCCCATTTGAACCCTACTGGGTAGTTCTTTCTTGAAGTTTAATAGAATAGATAGACTTTCTATTTTATCTTTACCTTTTGTCAGTCGCTTAGCTTCAACTAAATCATAATCTTTTAAACATTCCATTATCTCTTCTATTGAAACTGAAGTTGGGATTCCAGATATTACTCCTCTGACTTTAGATGCAGCACCCGGAATATGTGGTGTTACTTTGAGGTTGTTAAGTGTGGTTTTCTTGAGAATATTACTTTGTTGTTCTTTGGAATTTGCAAAGATGAGTATCCTCCCATTCCCCATGAACCGCGCGTGATTAATCTTGCCTATTTCCTTCTCTATTGCTTTCGTGATATGTATTGGATGCAGATCTGGTCCACCCTTTTGATCAAATACCAAAATAACTTTCCAAACGTCGACTTGAGGTCTCAAGGGCATGTTACCATCTGTTTTGGTCTTTTTCGCCACAACTACTGATTCTATGGAATCCCCTTCACTCTCAGATCTTTGTCGTACATTCTGCTTGTTGTAGTTAACAACCTCATCCCAAAACATATTACCTTCATCAAGTATATTGTCTAGGCTTAATGATGTGAAAGATCCACCAGAAGTCTCAGCCATTGTCCAATTTACATTCACTGTGAGTAGTTTTATTTGATTTTACCGTCTGAGTTCAAAAGTTGCAATCGCCAACCCTGTCGTGAAGTTGACCGAAGCCAACTGCCCACCTCCCGACCCAGTTCTTGACACTGAGCCCCTCCCAAGCGCTTGACTCACTATGGCAATACTGCGCAAACCCAACTAAAATAGACGCCTATTACGATTATGGTAACACATTTTTTTTTTAAATGTTTTTTTTTTTTTTTAAGTAAGATGTTACACATTTCATAGAAATTTGAATACAAGAATATTACATAACACAATATGAATCTCTTTTAATTTATTTTATTAAAATGACATCAAACTAAGGAAAACTTGGAAAAGAAGTGCATTGTGGGTAAATTCATATTCACCTACCATTGTTGAAACAGACACGGCAAAGAACTACTACCAGAGGGAGTTTCACAGTGGTCAGAGCATTCCTGTAGCTCAACCAGTAGAGCGTGGCGCTAGCAACGCCAAGGTCATGGGTTCAATTCCCAGGAAAAGCAAGAACTGATAATAATATGGGAGGCCGAATGGGACTAAACACATTGAAACACTTGCGCGCACACTGAAATACTTGCGCGCGCGCATCAAAACACTCCCGCGCACACACACACACTGAAATACTTGCGCTCACACACTGAAACACTTGCGCACACACACTGAAATACTTGCGTACACACACTGAAATACTTGCGTACACACACTGAAACACTTGCACATACACACACTGAAACACTTGCACATACACACACTGAAACACTTGCACATACACTGCGCAGACTAACATATATTTGGGCACATATGAAACGCGGTTACAGGGAGTCCTTGCATATACTGTAATTGCCCACGTACTGTTCTGCTGCACCTTGAAACACGCGTGAGAGAGCAAAAACATTTTAGTGTGACCGGAAGTCGTTTCATTGCAACCGGAAGTTTTAGGTTAAATAGTCTCCATTTGTGGCTCCTTCCAAACTTTTTTAAAGAATGAAGTATTTGTTGATATTCTTTACAATAGGCTTTTTCGTATGTGATCACTCGTGTGTTATTGCAAACTCTGACGAAATTTTTAATTTTTTTTCGCGTGTCCTTCAGTGCCTAGAACGTTTACAAACTGACCCTGTAATCCCATACTTTACTGAACTAGAGCACCATGCACGGACAGTTCGTTCAATTACGAATGTAGTTACTCGTGCGGGAGGCCAGGGGTCTGAAGAATGCATTATTTTTCTAGAGTCATTATATAATAATCTCAATTTAATTCTGCAGCAGTTTGACAGCCAAATACTACAAGACACCGACAATTGCATTGTTCCGCCAACAATTCACAGTGGCACTGTTGGTCGCCCACGGTATGATTTGACAACAGATCAGATTAACCACTGCTTGGATTTGGGTTATAACTGGCAGGGAATATCTTTACTGTTTGGAATAGACCGGCGAACTTTATTCCGTCACAGGCAACGTCTTTCTATTCCATCGAATGAATACAGCTCATTGCCAGATGAGAATCTGACTTTAATAATTAGGCAAATTCTAGAGAACACTCCAAATGCTGGTGAAACATATGTGAGGGGAAGTCTTCGCTCAAGGGGATTCCGCATTCAGCGGTGGAGGGTCCGCCAAATTCTGCAGGAAATTGACCCTGTCGGACGATGCTTTCGACGTAGGCAAGCCATTCGTCGCAGAATTTACAGTGTCGGAGGTCCTAATGAATTATGGTATGTAATCAATTAACTAACTTATTGTATGTTATTGTACCTTTACAGATTACAATATGGATTATTAAACGGTCTGTAGACAAAGTAGGCTAATAATGTCAATTAAGGTAAATGCATTAAATACACTGGTGCAGTTAGAATAGGTTTAACCCCCGAACGACATTTACGTTTGTTTAAACTTCTTAAACCGCGAGGTACATAACGCCAGAACATGCTCAGCAGGGATATTTCCTCAAAGTCAATTTATGAAAAATCTATTGCCTTCTCAAACTGAAGTCTCATGCCACTAAGGCATCATTTATTTGTTCCAAAATACAGCAAAAACAATAATATTGTGAACTATTTTTACAATATAAAATATGTTCTCGTATCTGTACCTATCTGATCATAAAGCCAGTAAAACAGAAATATTACTCCAGTGTAAATTAGCTGTTCTGTGTGATTATATAGTAAGTGTATATATATATATATATATATATATATATATATATATATATACACACACATATATATATATACACACACATATATATATATACACACACACACACATTATATATATATATATATATATATATATATATATATATATATATATATATATATATATATATATATATATATATATATATACACATATACATATATACACATATACACATATATATATATATATACACATACACATATATACACATATATATATATATATATATATATATATATATACATACATACACACACACACACACACAGTGAGAGAAAACCGCTGATTTACACTGGAGTAATATTACTGTTTTACTGGCTTTATATTGGAATAGGCTTGGTGAGCAGGAAACTTCTTTCAAAAACAAAACCTTTTTGATTATGTATCACTAGTCTAGCCTTAAACACATTCTCCCAACCTGGCTGTAGTTTTGAAAACGAGAATCATTCCGGCGTTGAACCTACTAGAAGCTGACTTTAAAAGACCAAAAAAAAAAAAAAAAAAAATTCCTTAACGTCCAGGCTATACAGTATAACTGGATTTCATTGGATTTTACAAGGTGAAAAGCTCAATAATCCACCATTGCCATTTTCTCTTTTGACAGGCACATAGACGGAAACCATAAATTGGTTAGATGGAGGATGGTGTTCCATGGATGCGTAGACGGGTATAGCCGTACAATAATATACCTTGACTGCTTAAACAACAACAGGGCTTCCAGCGTTTTGTCCCTGTTTCAAAGAGGGGTGTGCAACTTCGGATTGCCTTCTAGAGTCAGATGTGATCGTGGTATGGAAAACATTGAGGTGGCAAGATTCATGCTGAGAAGAAGAGGACTGAACAGGGGAAGTATTATAGCAGGACGCAGTGTTCACAATCAGCGGATAGAGAGGCTTTGGGGTGAACTTAACCGTGTGGTGTCATACTACTACTCAGACTTGTTCAGTTTCATGGAGAATCAATTTATTCTTGATTCACTGTCTGAACTGCACCTGTTTGGCTTACATTATGTTTACATGCCACGAATCCAAAGGGCTGCGAGGGAATTTACTAACCAGTGGAATAACCACGCTTTATCTACAGAAAGACACATGACACCTTTGCAATTGTGGTACAGAGGAGTGATTTGTCGTGTTGGACAGAATAACATGGCAGTGAACAGTGTATTTGACACAAATGACTCTTCAATTAATGTTGACACTGGACACTTGGCAGAAGATATGCTCAGCAACCAAGTTGCAATTCCTGAAAACACTTTTCATGTAAACGACACTATCCTGAATGAAATCCATCAGATGTTTGATCCTTTGCAAGATGATGGTAATCACGGAATTGACATTTTTTTGGCTCTTGTGCATTTTCTTGAAACAAGACAGTAATTGTACATTTGTTTTTGCAAGTCCCTTAAAGTCAAGTGTAATCTCTTAGGCACCATGTTGAATAGTTATTTAAAAAAACTAAAACTTTCAAAATACACAAGGAAAATGTCATGTTCATTATGTTAATTTAATTAAATGCTTATTGTACCATAATAAAGATGTCAAGAGCCTCAGGACATGTAACATTTATTTTAACAAAACATACATTTGCATCTTCACTTACAAAGGTTAAAGAGCATAGTAGTGCAAATTTAAGTTGTGCAAATGAAAAGTTGTGCTGTTGTCTTAAAGTGTTTAGTCAAATAACTAAATTGCACAGGCCAACAAAAAACACTGTTTAACGAGGCTAACTCTCACAGGTTTTTATTCACTTGTAATCTACTGAACTAAAAATGCTAAATAAAACAGAATAAGTGCATGCCTGTTCAGAGGCTTGGATATAAAATAACACAAAATTGTCTTCACATACCTGCAGTATAAACAGTACACTTTTGGCTCAACAAAACCAAGGAACAAATGGTTTCATGCCTCTACTCCATTCCAAAACCCTGAGTATTTTGGATCCCAAAGTCCATGTTGTTTTTGAAGTCTTCATAACTTTTGTGGATGGGGAGTCGAAGGCAGTTGATGCAGGTGTTGGCTACTGGATATTTTCCTTCATTGTGAAGAAATTCCAGAGAGGGCTTAGGAGAAAAACCAATGGGTGGCACCACATTCGATCCGGTTGCAAATGTTAAAATATCCTCCAGCTTTGTTGGCCCTTCCTCTTCTGATGGAAATGTAGCATAGAAAACCATTAACCATGCTGACAAGTTTAAAAACTAATACTGTATGTAGTGGTTTACACTAAACACTAATCAGTGTCTGAGTGTGTGAGTTTGAGTACAGGTGTGTGAGGTAGAGTCTGTGAGTGTAATCTTAAGAGTTTTAATCTATGCGTGCGTGCGTGTGTGAGAGAGAGAGAGAATTTGAGTCCAAGTGTGTGAGTGAGAATCTGTGATTGTGTGAGAGTTTTAGTGTGCGATTCTAATGCCCAGTTTCATAGACAAGGCTTAAGCCTAGTCCCAGATTTAATTGCATGTTTGAGCTGTTTTAACTGAAAGCAACTTGAACTGACATAAAATATGTCAGTTGATTTGTATCAAAATGCACATCAGTAATGCTTTTTTCCTTAGGCAGGTTTATAAAAGCAACTTAAATGTCCTAATTAAACTGGCCTAATCCTGACTTAAACAAAGCCCTGTCTGTGAAACCAGGCCTAAGAGTTTTAATGTATGTGTGTGAGCCCAAGCGTGTGTGTGTCTGAGTGTGTGAGCCCAAGTGTGAGTGAGAATGAATCTGAGTGTGTGGGTGAGAGTTTAAGTCAGTGTGTGTGTGTGTATGTGTGTATGTGTGTGGGGGTAGTTAGTGAAGGCCCTGACTGAAACCCACGGTACGCTACTGTCTATTTTCAAATACTATTTAGGACAGATAGTATGCAAATTATGACGCAGCACCAGTATTCTAAATGTTTTAACACTAAAATGCCCACCTTCAGCATCCTGGAGGTAATCTCTCCAATAGGTGACCACTCGGTTTTCATTCGCTCGTCTATTGCTTCCTGTCTCTGACCATCTGATTTCAAACAGCCCATCCATGATATCTGCTGAAAGGTTCCTTGGAGTGAAGCAGAGGGCAGCATGAAAGGCTTCTGGATGTTGCTGGATCTTCTGGAGCACTCCAAGTGTTTTCAATCCATCTCTAAACCTAAATATACAAAATTGAGACAGAAGATAATATAACACTCCATTATTAAATAGTGTTCCTGTCATGTTTATCTTTACCTTCATGGATTTTTAGGTTGTTTGTCTTCCTACAATAGTTCGGGAAGTCAGTTTTAATCTAGACTCATTGGGGATTTAGTTGAGGATGGTGTTAAGTGGCACCAAATTAAATAACTAATCCATTTTTACTACAGAAATGAATCAATCAAAAACTTAATTTAGCTTTTCTTCTAAAGCTAAATGAATTTCCTATTATCACTGTAAAGCTGATTTGAGGCAATCTGTGTCGTAAAAAGCGCTATATAAATGAAGGTGACTTGACTTGTCAGTCACACGTTTCCTGTTTGACTTCCCCGTCACTCATCAGTTACCATAGACACTAATCCTCCAGCCAAGCTGCTCATAATTTTGTTAGTTTTGTCTGTCTTTAGTACCTCTGTTTTCAGTCGTGAGTGTCGGTTGAAGTTTGCTGCTGTTTAAACAGTTAAATGGACTGGTAAACCCCTGTCTGTTCTAGTATTTATTGTTATTAAAACTTAGAATTGGATCCTATCTACCCTTATCTTCTTCTTATGACAGTCACTTAAACCCTTATTGCTACTACCGAGATAGACCTAAAAGAGTAGCTAAAAAAATTAACTTGCAAAAACACATTTTTGCCCAATAAACTAAGAGAGCATAGTATTCACTGAGACACATACCTTTCAAAGGGACCACGGACACGGTGAACCACTTGAAACATTAGAACATCTTCCAGTAACGGATTCTTGTCCATCAAACTTGTAAGAGGTCTTAAGCAGCCCGCATGAGACAAGTAATCTGTCAAAGGTTCAGTAGATGTCTGAAGCTCCTCCACTGTTCTGGATTCAGAAATCTGGTTCCAAAAACAAACAAAACAAAAATTATAACTATATGCACAAACGATATATTTCTTCTTTTTTTTAATTTACATCCAAAAGAAAAATATTCATAGCACGCCTTACAAAAAACAAAAAGAAATCGCAAATTGCACAAGTAGAAAACGTAAAAGTGTCCACAAACCCGTTTTAGTTTTTCGTAGAGTTCATTGTCTGCAATGTCCTCAATGACTGGTCTGCTCATCTCTGGTCCTTTAACTAAGCAGCTGAAAAGAGTTTCAGAGAGGAAACATGGCGGTGGGCCTCCATGAACCAGGCTGACAGCAATGGATCGACCAGCAAAAAAATATCTGTCATCTCGCACAGCTGTAAAATGAGAATAAAAGTCCAATCAGGCAACTATCACTTTGTTACAATACTGTGGCTCAAAATAAATATTATAAAATGAATTCAGCAAATTCATTATTACTATATTTTTACTGATTCAGTGCAATTATACATACCAAAGGAATCAAGGGCCAAGTTCAAGTGTCCCTCATGTCCCTCAAACATTTCAGAGTGAGATAGTGCTTCCATAAGTAACCTCAGAAATTCTCGTCGAGGGCCACCAAGATCAACAGCCTCTTCAGTTGTTCCTTTGTCGTCAGAGAACTTAATGCACATTGTGTGGTTAGGGTTATAGGACACTCTTCGAAAGCCTCGAATCGCTCCGTCAAGCACTGCAGCCCGATTTATGTTAAATTTGCAAATGCTTGTGTTTGTGATTTTTTCATTAAGTTCTTTTAGTATTTCGCTAATGGAGGCATCTTCTTTGGGGCGTCTAAAATGACAATAACAGAAAAGAAACCTTTTTAAAAAATGTAACATTTCAAAATCCCATCTTAAAAATTTGTAGTAAAAAGTCACCTACTTAAAACAGCTCCTATTTGTTAGCTAACTGACCATGATGTGAAAAAGACTCACTCCTCTGATGTTATCAAAAGTTCAGTAAAAATTATCACTTTAAATTAAACATAATGCACTTACGTCTGGTCCTCCATACTGGCAATAATTGCCGTGTACAATTCCTCATCTTCATCCTCATCTAAGGAGTCATTTATTAAGTTAATATAAGCCCCATAATCATTTTGCCAGCGCTTTGAGGTGGGGCTGTTTGATTGTGACATTTCTTGTCGGCTGCTGGAAGAGGCTTGGGCATTTGATGGTTGTTCTTGTTCATCATTGGATATTTTCATGCCATGGGACTCTGTCATGGGTAGCTGCTCTATTGTGGTTTTGGTACTTCCTGAAATCAAGGTGGGATTCCCTGCCCTTTCTTTGTCTGACTTTGAGGAATGCCACTCATCATCTGAACCACCTGCCTCTACTGCCTCTTCCTCATAGTATTCTTCAGAATCTGAGGATTCTCCATTCACTGACTACAGAAACAAGTTAGCAGTAGTGAAACTTCTGATCAGTGCTTTTGTGCACATTTGTGTGAAGTTAATGCCAAAACATAGGTCAAACTAAACTTTTAACCTTTTGGGAATATACTTAATTACAAAGTAAATTAAGTAAATGTATTTAAATTAATTCAGTTTAATGGGTTGTACTTACTTGAAGAGGCTCGGATGGTCTCAGATAAAGAGAAGCTCGTTTGAAAACCTTCTGAATCATATTGCCATCGAGCTTCTGGCCTTCATGGAATGTAGGAGCAACAAGTTTGTTTCCACAAGGCAAGAGGATTTCCAGACTAAAAGACAAAAAAAACAAAAAACAAAAACAGGAGTAAAACTTTAATAATGTTTTATAAAATTTGATTAAACACTTGATTGTAAACACAACAGTTTTAGCATGAGATCAAGCTCAGCATTTTCAAACCTTAACTAACCGTAAAAAGTTGTAAACACCTGCATATGCACGATTACAAACCAACTTACCCCACACCACATGGAATTTTCCCTTTGAATGCCTCATGCATTTTATTCATGACTGTTCTGTAGTCCCAGGTTTTATCAAACTCAAAAGCACTAATTATGTGGCCCTTTTCATATAACTTCTGCTTCGTCTTCTGCTTGACCACATTGTTTTCTCTGGGGTGTGTCAGAAGAATTATATCTTTATTATAAACCCGATGATACGGTGGTTTTGGCCTGGAAAAAAAAAGACAAAAATTTTTAAATTTCATAAAAGTGCTATTAGTTGTAACCCCTCATTTTATATATCAGAAAACGTTAAGACCTGCCCCTAAACCTACCCAACAAACACACACACTGCCCCTAAACCTACCCATCACACACACACACTGCCACTAAACCTACCCATCACACAAAACTTTCTGCATTTTTAAATTTTCAAATAACTCATTCTGTATGATTTATAAGCTTTTGTACCCATGGGGACCTCAATTTAGGTCCCCACAGTGACACTTGTCCCCATGAGTCTGTGTGCATTCAGAGTGAAGTCCCCACCAGGCTAGAAAAACATGTACACACATACACACACAGTTAATGTGTTTTTTCTCTTAATTAATGATACGCTCGATGAAAGGTAGGGAAAATAATCAAATTTAATACCCTTTTATGTGAAGAAAAAAAAGAAAATAAAAAAATTAAATCACAATTTCAACCCACATTGCCTAAATGAAATATTTTAGCACCTGTCTATTATTGATTTTATTGTTATTTCCCATGATAAATTACAGTATTGTGGTGTCACCATATTACAGTTCATGGTAACCATAAATTAACCATGATTTTGCTACAGCATCAATCGTTTAACCATGGTATTTGTAGTAAAACTGTGGAAATGCGAATTGTAATTGCCAAAATGAATGGTGACTACAATTATATAAAACTAAAACTTTAATGAAGTTCATATTCGTCAGCCTGCATCAGCCTAACGTTACCCAAAACAACAACAAAAAACTACAACAACTGTAACGTTATGAAAAACATAAATATGCGGTACCTCTTTCCTTTGGAGTTGGGTTTCCAGCTGCTGTATCGTCTCGCTATGAAACGGGGCGTCTGGTTCTCTGATCCCGGTGTGCTCGGTAAAGTCACATGCTGTGTGAGGTTTGTGTTCCTAGCGTCCACGTTGTGCGTGGGTCTAAACAATGCTCCAATTTCTGAATCAATCTGAGTCTGACTGGTCGAAGGACTCGAATCAACGGAATTAGCAATCGTATTGATCAAGACAGGAGAACAAAGAAGATTTCGCAAAATATTTACAGCTTCTGCAGCAGCCTTGCTATCTGCCATGACTGCTAGATTCCAATAAACCGCGCTTCAGTTTCCAAATTAACTAAGCTTCCGGTTGGAAAGAAACGACTTCCGGTTGCAATGAAACGACTTCCGGTCACACTAAAATGTTTTTGCTCTCTCACGCGTGTGTTTCAAGGTGCAGCAGAACAGTACGTGGGCAATTACAGGTTATATGCAAGGACTCCCTGTAACCGCGTGTTTCATATATGTGCCCAAATATATGTTAGTCTGCGCAGTGTATGTGCAAGTGTTTCAGTGTGTGTGTGCGCAAGTATTTCAGTGTGTGCGCAAGTATTTCAGTGTGTGAGCGCAAGTGTTTCAGTGTGTGTGAGCGCAAGTATTTCAGTGTGTGAGCGCAAGTGTTTCAGTGTGTGTGCGCAAGTATTTCAGTGTGTGTGCGCAAGTGTTTCAGTGTGTGTGTGCGCGCAAGTATTTCAGTGTGTGTGCGCAAGTGTTTCAGTGTGTGTGTGCAAGTGTTTCAGTGTGTGTGTGTGTGTGTGTGCGCGCGAGTATTTCAATGTGAGCGCAAGTGTTTCAGTGTGTGTGCGTAAGTATTTCAGTGTGTGTGCGCAAGTGTTTCAGTGTGTGTGTGTGCGCGCGCGAGTATTTCAGTGTGCGCGCAAGTGTTTCAATGTGTTTAGATAATGTAAATTTGTGTACCTTGAATGCAATGTAAGTCGCTTTGGATAAAAGCGTCTGCCAAATGCATAACTCTAAATCTAAACTCTAAATATCGATCACAGGCAGGTAATGTATAACACTTGACAAAACGCTTTTAAAGATACTATAGTAGATTAACTTACAGGCATATCTTTCTCCAAGGCAAAAACTGTTTATGGATTGAAATCGATGCTGCGCGTTGAACTGTTGCCGAACTGATAAATCAACACTGATCATGTCCAGAAAAATAACAAACTCTAATACTTAAAATACATACACCACGACCAGATAATGGGCGGAACAAGAGAGAAACACTTTTCCCAGCACCTCAAAGCTCTCAATAGTATCCTATTTTGATATTATTTTTTTACTTTGCTGATTTATAAAACTAAAAGTTAAAGGTATAGGCCACTTTATGGCAAAGAAGCACTTTCATTAAAAAAAAAGAGACACGGAATGACCACTATAACCAGGAGGTGGTGGCATAGGAGCACTTATTTGACTTATTAGACATTTCCCCTCCTATGAAAAAGGTAGGAAGCCACTCAGTCTCATGAAAAACAAAGTCCTTTCATCAAATTGTGACTGGATTACACAAAAAACAAGTAAAGAGCTCATTTTATAATCACTGGTGCTGTCGGTCAGTTCGGTGTGAGACTACAGAAGATCAATGGCACATAAGGTACATAATGGTTTGATAAGAGCAGAATATTTACATTTTACCTATAACATGAGGGTTTTGCACATTACTGTTGTTAATACAAGTTTTTTTTTTCTACATATCAACTCAAACTCAGTGTTTCACTTTTACATTTCCCATAAACAAACATGTACTTTTATTAGTAACTGCGCTTATTAACAAAACAATAGCAATTTTATTCATTAAATTAAGAGGTAGACGGTCAAGCAGAGTCAAACAAAAACCCAGAATTCTGTGGTGTTACGGTGCTCTATAAATGGCAGAGAAGAGACGATTTTGAGAAGAGAATGTAAATGTGCAAATTGGCCTGTATAGTACATAATGTTTTGGTGGTGTTTGTGTTGAAGTGAGAAAACAATTCATGGAAATTGAAAGACGTCGCCATTGAATGTATTTTATGCCAAAGCAATGATAAATGATGATTTTAAGATTTTATATTTCAATATAATTCCTGCAGAAATGAGTTGACCTTCATGTTTTTTATCAGTTTGAAAGCAGTGTGTTAGCATTCAAAGAATGTGCTACAAATATATAGTTTTGCAGATGGTGAAGTACGAATGACAAAGAGTCTGTGGATTTTGGAAAATGTGGTCACTGAATGCATTTTGTGCGAAAGCAATGGAAAATGACTCTGACAGTTTGAAACATGTCGATTTAGAACTGGCCGATGCAATTAAAACAGAAAACTGTAAAGCGATATGCAGAAAGTGCTGGGCTAAACATCAAGAAAATATCATGAATTTTTAAAACAATTTTACACATTTACAGTTTTATTTTAAACATTTGCTAGGACCCATTTCTCAATACTAGTCCTGTTTTCAAAACTTCACTCAGTGATCAGATCCATCTATGTGGCTAAACTTTGGATCATTGCTTGGGCACAAAATGCGTTCAATGATGACATCTTTCAATTTACATTCATTATTTTCTCTATAAATGCCAATTTGAACATTTGTATTTTCTCTTTTAAAAACTGTTAAACTTGTGTTCAAAACTTAAAAATCATAACAGAAATCTGCTACATTTGGAGGGATTCTGAATCTAAAATACTATCAAAACAATTAGATGTGGCTGGTGTAAGTTTTTCCATCTCACTGACATCCATTCAAAACCCTTAGGAATATTTTTATACTGTCATGGACCATGTAACATTAACTGCACTGAATTATTATAGTGCCAATCTTGTTTTGAAAAGAACATTTTACAAAAGAAAACACTGTGTAATGATCATGTTGTTAGTGTGTTTTATGATGAACAAAGTGTGTTTGTTGGGTGAATCCTTTGAATCCTCAGAATCCTTTTTGGTAGTTTTAGTGCATTTTGAACATGAAATGAACTGCGGTGCCAAGCTTTGTTAGGAGAACTGTGGCAAGAGTTTTGAAAAAGTGACCTAATTATTGAGAAATGTGTCCTAGTGATAAATAATATATATATATATATATATATATATATTTTTTTTTTTTTTCTTTTTTCTTTTTTTTTTCTAGTGTACATTGGTTTTCTCCCCCTAGGTAAATCCCAGCGTCTTCCCTACCCAGATAGCACACATACGTCGGGCCGATGTCGGCGCGATGCACAAAGTTCCATCGGAAAGACATCGATCAGAGAGCGTTTGCTAATTGGGACAAAGTCGCCGAGACATCGGCATTTGATCGCGAATGCTGTCCGGCCGACGTGTGGACGATGCAAAACAGCAAATCCTGGCCACTATTCATGGGCTTTCTAGGACCTTTATTTAGGTCGAACCTTTCGGGTTACACCCAGATAGCACACTGGCATAGAATCAACGTTACACTCACGGCATTAAAGACCAACGTCAGACACTCCATTCAAAACACCAATCTACGCAGATGATTTACTTACCTTATGCTGAATGACGTTGATGTCAGTTGAGTGAAACACGATGTTGATTTCAGTTTGGTACAGTTAACGTTAACACATTTTCTGTTTTAAAAATAGCAAATACTTAATACTAATAAGATACATTAGCCTGTTTATGTAATAATCACACATAACATTCAGTTAACATTGTTTTAATATTTACAGAGCAGTTACAGATAGCCTACATGTTTAGAGCAAACAATCTATATAAATATTCAATATGACAATATAATAGAAAGGGCATTTAATAGAAAAATATATATAATAGAAAAGGCATTTACATTCAACCTACACAAAGAGGTAGGCTATACAGGTACATAAATTAAAAGCAATATTTACTCAAGAACAACTGATCATGTACCAGACACATTATTTTTATTGGAGCACAAAAGGATATGTCAGTCAGAACATAATGAGACTCAAATCACAGGTTCTTTTCTAATGGTGACTGAGACTATGGGACTCTTTTTGTGTTACACAAAATAAATGCATATGGGTGAGTAGATGGTTTATAAAGAAAGCTTACCCTTGAAAATGTAGGGCAGAAGAATATTGCAGATGAATTGGTTTTCTTTTGCAACTATTGCAGCCTACTATCAGCAAGTGTAAACTCCTTGGTGAAAAAGGTGACAAAGATGTAACCCACATTTTCAATAGCATAGAGAAAATATTTTTAATTACTTTAAAAAATAAAATGCATATTATGAGCCAAAAAAGAGGTTTAAACAACACTGAAAAGTCATTATTAAATACCGATGAGAAGGATGCAATACTAGTGAAACTGGAAAATTAAAGTTTGACCATTGGACGAGAAATACTGATCGAGTCCGCAAAGTCCAGCCAATCTCTTGAATTAAATATCAATTGTTTATATATTGACTACAAACAGAATTAATAGTTGTTAATGAAATAGGTTTGGCATTGGTAAATTGAGACTGGAAAAAATATAACCAGAAGATCGACTCAAACTATGCATGTGCTGTATAATATCGAGTATTATTTTAGCAAAACTAAGCACTGCTGACAGTGGAGAAAATTTCAGTAAAGTCACTGAGAAAATGTATTAGGATTTGTAAACTTGTAGTTTTCTTTTCTCTCACAAACACAACAGTTACATTTGTACTAATCCTATTCTACAAATCACAAATTAATAAAATCGTGGGCTCATTTTTTCCATCAAGGGGGAAAAAATCATACTCACGATCTCACATCATCTAACAAGTAAAATTTGTCCATGGCTTCACACTTTTGATACATGGGTGCACCAAACGCAGAATAAAGATACGGTCACACTACACTTTACATTACATTGACGAGAAACCTTTGTATTAAAGTCAAGTAGATATTTTTTTTATATTTTGAATATACTGTTTTTAAATGTTGAATTCATGTTTATATAAAGACTCTGCAGAGCATGAAGTCATATCATGTTTTGTCATGTTTTTATCATTTGTTAATTTGTAGAATAGGACTTGTGCACCACCAGAAAATAATTTGAAAAGGTTTAACTGTTGTGTTCTTTGTAAGAGAAAGAAAAGTTTGCAACTTCTAAAAAAAACATGTTCTCTGACTTTAAGGGTGCTTTCACACCTGCCTTATTTAGTTCAGTTGAATCGTACTAGAGTTCATTTTCCTCTTTGGTGCGGTTCGTTTGGTGAATAGCAGCAATCGCACTCGGGTGCGCACCAAAAGCGGACTAAACAAGCGTACCGAGACCTCCTTGAAGAGCTGATCTCGGTGCGCTTTCAAACGAACTCTGGAGCGGTTAGCTGGTGGTGAGAACGTGATCCGGCCTCGAACAGAACCAACTGCAAAAGTACTGATAATATTTTGACTAAACCAGCTGCCGTAGTTAGCTGCGCTGGCATTATGTGCATGACATTATTACCTGATAGATCGTTGGAAATATTTTCGGAATGAGCGTGTCAGAGTTAAGAATAATTAATGCACGCCTCTGATTGAAGTGACGAGTGATGTGCGCTCGCCGTCTGCAGTACGTTGTTTTCAAGTCGCATCCGCGCTTCATTATAGAAAGGTATTGTTTGCATACTGTGGTTAATACACAATATGTAGTAGATTATGGCCAGGGACAAAACCTGCCCGCAGTCGTCTTTCTATAGTGTTATAGTTTGCTGGGTTTTCCTCTTCTGTTGAAATTTTCCCACAAAGTAAATTCTGACCAATCGAAAAGCAGTTTAGGTAATACACCATGGCCAATGAGTGATGTGGATGTTGTCACGTGTTTCAACTGGTCCGGACCAAAGCAATCAGTGTGGTGTGAAAAGGAACCAAAAAAGCTGTAAAATGCAACAATGTATTATTTAATTGTTTGGCCTTGGTTCGGACCAAATTAACTGAACAAGAGATGTGAAAGCACCCTAAGTGCACTGATGTGTGACTATTCTTTACAACTACAAATCCCACTGTCACAGGTGTTCAGTTTTTCTATAATAATACCCTCACAGAACAGGGTATTGATCAGCCATCCATGCAAAAGCAGAGGTCAGTGTGGTGGACTGTTGGTACATCTGTCCAGGCCAACATTTGATGCCTTCAACTGGGGATTCCCAGAGAACCTGTAACAAAAATAGTACAGTTCATACTCATTACAAAGTATTGAATCTGGTTACACAAATTATCATACAAGGTTCAATTTAACTTTAGCTCAATATACAATATTTGCAGCATAATATTGCACAAAAGGCACGGTTTTGTCTTGCACTCTGAATATTCCATTAATTTGGCAATTTGTGACAAGCCCAGTGACATTGTCACATTTTCTTCTCTATTTAATTTTTATACAAAATGAATGAATAATGTAAAATATAAATAATTACATAACTAAACTGGAAAAATATTAGGGATGTCACAATTCTCAATATAATATTGACCCATTCGGTACGACACCCTTGGATCAATAGGCGCTTGAGTATTGCATTAATTTCTGTGCATTTTATTTCTCTCTGAATTGGCTCTGTTTTGTGTGCCAATGAGTCTATGCTGATATGAGCAAAATATCCAATCACGATGCACTAAAGTTAGGGGGTGTTTAGCCACGGATGCAATGCTGGTGTCTTAGGGTGCGTTCACACTTGTCATGTTTGGTTCGATTAAAACGAACCCTGGTGCGGTTGCTCGTTTAGTGCGGTTCATTTGAACATATGTGAACGCTGCCACCCGAACCCTGGTGCGCACCAAACAAGCGGACCGAGACCGCTAAAAAGATGGGTCTCGGTCCACTTCCAAACGAACTCTGGTGCGGTTCGATTGATATATGAACGCAACACGGACCAAAGACATGTAAACGGACCAAAAACCGGACGTAATGTCACAAGATGCCACGCATAATGCAGCTCGGCGTATCCAAAATGAGTAACTTTAACGTTAGAGGACAAACGTAGAGCAACGAGGAAGAGCCTCATCAATATTTGGTCTGACGAGCATGTTTCGAAAATGCTAGAAAAAACACACAAAAAGCATACCTGGCTCTTCTCATCAAAGTTCCTGTGTTGCCCATTATGAGCAGGTACAGACGACAGAACGGCTGTCTCTTTTGCACAACGGAGGAAATCCTGGTGCTGTTTTGAATGTTTTGAACATTTTATGAGCTCTTCATGAGTTCTCAGCGGGTAAAAATAATGCCACATGTACACGCATAAAACGATCGCGTTTAATCCAGCACACAGCGTTGTTTTGAACATTTCATGAGCTCTTCATGAGTTCTCCGGTAAAAAATAATGCCATGTGTTACACGCATAAAATGATCGCGTTTAATCCAGCACACACCGTTGTTTTGAATGTTGTGAACATTTCATGAGCTCTTCATGAGTTCTCTGGTAAAAAATAATGCCATATGTACACGCATAAAATGCCCGCGCGTGTAATCCGCACATAGCATTGTTTTGCATGTTCGGTAAACGAGCTCCTACGTCATATAAACCGACCAATCAGGTTGTGAGCGTCTCCCTGTGCCTTTGGTTCGGTAACTTTAGGTTCGCTGTTAAAAATGCCCGTGTGAACGCTAAGCGGACCAGGACTATTATGTTTGTTTTTGTTTTTTGGTCCGGACCAAACTAACCAAACGAACCGAACTACAAGTGTGAACGCAGCCTTAGAGCGGTGAAGTGAGGCTGCAGGGCGCACCACCATCGTTTAAACCTGTGGTGTGGGTGGGGTGTGCGATATAAAGTTAAAGAGTTAGTTCACCCAAAATTAACCCAATAACCCAATAAATTCTGCCATAATTCCTCATGTGGTTGGACACCGGTCAGACCTCCGTTCATCTTCACACACAGATGAAGATATTAGTGTTGAAATCAGATGATTTGATTTGATTTAATGGTTTATTTGAAAGGGGACAGTGCAATTTCATAAAACACATGAACAAACATGGTTAAAAAAGCCAGAATTAGCTAAAAGGCTATTTTTCATCTGTAGTCCCCTGGCCAAGATGTAAAAAAAGCAATTAAATACATATAAAAATATGTATCAGATTGCTCAGAAAGGCCTTCACTGACACCAATGTCATTTCCTCTCTTAAGACCCATAAAGGCACTAAAGACGGCGTTACAAAGCCCATCTCACTACAGTGGCTCTATAATCATTTTATGATAGTAAAGTAGGAAGTAAGGTAGTACTTTTTCAAAGTTCAGGAACTTTCGAGGGCGGGACTTGGGCGCTGAACATGCTGATTGGTTGAGCTCACGCAGCATTTTATTTCAACCGCGCGTTCGTCTCAGCCATCTTACGTACAATGTCTGTAATAGCTGATAATAATATACATTGTCATTTTAAATCTAGCTTTACAAGCTTTCTGAATATGCTGCTGAATCTGCATATTAGTGCTCTTTTCTGTCATAACCAGCAAAAGCAGCACAGCTTGAATCTCTTCCATACTTGTTATTCATTTTTTTTCACCATGTAAACGACCTGACCGATTACTTTTAAGTGTGCGTTCTTACATGACGTGACAGCACGCGCCGCGCTCATGTTGACAAGAGAGAATAGTTAATTTTTCTGAGGGGTAAACATTTTATTTCGTAAGTTATGAAGATAATGTTGGAATAATGACACAGCGTATATTGCCCCAGGCAGTTTTTACTTTAACTGCGCCTGACAGAAGATTTGTTTTTCTGAGATGATAATTACACTTTACAACAAATAAATAGCTATAAATAATACTGTATTAGTCCTGGTGGCCGTTAAGAGCTGCTATGGCTACAGTTAACACACTCCAGCTGCTGGAGAAAACAGCGGTGACATTTTTGATGCGGCAGACAAGCTGCATGTGACAAAATGATTGCGATTGAAAGTCATCACATGTAAACACCAGATCAGTTTAGATAACGGCTCATGTAGACAGTCCACTAAATCTTTCAATCGGTATACACAAAAATGATTTCTGTCCGACATTGATGGAGGAGCAGTCGCGCAGTAGGTTACATCACCAGACTAATTTGCCTAATCTTCTCGGAACTTTAGATCTCGGTTCGAAGCTTCAGGAAGCGGTGTTTTGAAAACAGCCATCACTATATAAGTTGTTATTTTGCTTTTTTTTGGCGGACAAAAACTATTCTCATCGCTTCATAAAATTAGTGTAGAACCACTGTAGTGAGATTTTTCATTTTTGGGTGAACTAACCCATTAAATTCATATAACAAGATTATAACAGATCATTCCATTAGATTTTGAAAAATGTAATTCAATTTTGTGGAAAAGTTTTCCTTAATTTAAGTGCGTTCAATAGCTTTGTTTTTGAGTGTATTTTCCAGACTAACAATGTAACATTAAACTTATCAAAATAAATTAAAGGGATAGTTCACCCAAAAATGAAAATGTGATGTTTATCTGCTGACCCGCAGGGCATCTGAGATGTAGGTGTGTTTGTTTTTTCAGTAGAACTCAGATGAAGATTTTTAACTTTGACATGCATTATACGAGCGAAATTAATCCATATTAAACCCTGTGGCTCGTGGCGACACATCGAAACAATCGGTTTCTGTGATAAACACAACTGTATTTGTTATTTTTTTACCTCATATAAGACGAATCTCATTTAGGATGAGTAGGTCAAAATCCCGGCGCGAACGTAGATGCCTCATTCGACCGATCCATCGAGGCACTAATAAGGCATATATCTATGATCGCACCGGGTTTTGACCTTCTTAGATGGAACTAATGGCGTTGGGAATACTAGATGAGATTCGTCTGATATGAGGTAAAAAATAACACAAATACTGGTGTGCTTCTCACAGAAAGTGATCGTTTTGTGTTTTAACACATCAATGTGTCGCCACGTGCCGCTGGGTTTAATATGGATTCCTAAGTCTTTGTGTTTTTTACTCTCATAGAAATACACCCCATTGACATGCATTATATGAGCAACAGCTAAGTTAAAAATCTTCATTTGTGTTCTACTGAAGAAATTAACACACCTACATCTCGGAAGCCCAGCAGATAAACAGCACAGTCTAATTTTTTGAGTGAACTATACCTTTAATACAGATTGAAGCCTGTTGTTTTCAGTCTTTTGATCTGGGATAGTGGCAGCTATTGGGAAACTCACCATCTTCATGTACTAATTGTAGATGTCATCAAGGCCTTGTCCTGAAAAATCTCAGCACCAAACGCTGGGCTTTATATCTGATCTGGTAATAAGAGCACAGTAATAACTGTAAGAACTCTAATGATATATCTTTACCCTCTGACACTGTATTGTGATATAATTCAAACATTTTAGAGGCTAATAGTATGAGCAGTGAGTACGCTGAAAAATAACTTAAATGCCTAAAGTTGTTGACCGCCTGAACCACAGTCAGCATTTAAAGTATTTAAGTATTTAGTAAAAGTATTTAAGACCATAACATCCTGTTATCATAATAGTTAATCATAAATACAAACTATAACACATAACATTTGTCACCTTGTCTAATTTTGCTGATTATTTTACCCTAAAGGCTTTTCAGACGGTCTTACTGTAACAACATGGAGTTAATGTTTTTAAAATGTACAGACCCCCAACTTTTGAACAGTAGTATAATTTTTGAGGTTTTGCTTACCAGTCATCTAGTTTTTAGCCTGAGATTTTCTTCAACAGGAGTGCAGGCCATCAGCATGGAAGAATCTAGGAACATAAACAATTTATCACAGAGATATAATGTCAGGCTTATTAGAAGGAGACAAGCTAGAGCAGAGGTGAAACGCAGATAAGAGAAAGTAGAATATGCAGAGTATACATACAATAATTTCTTAACATAATTTGTTTTAGGCTTACTTCATTTTACATTGCTCAGTGTTACTTACGTGTGGTTGTCAGAACCTTGCAAACTGTAATAAAAAATAATTTTGCAAAAGAAAATAACATGCAGGGTGATGTAGGTAAAATATTTATTATGGTAACACTTTGGTATGGGAAACATTCACTTAACTTTTGCCTCAAATTCATAATTTACTGCTTAATAGATAGTAAGGTAGTTGTTGTAGCGTTTAAGTTTAGTTAGATACCAGGAAGAATTTAGGGATGTTGTAGTATAAGGTCATGCATTAATATGTGCTTAATAATACTAATAAACAGCAAATGTGCAAGCTAAGAATTGTTCACCTTACTAAAGTGTTACCTTTTGTAGAAAAAATACTAAAGATTTAATGAGATTTTACCCTTCTGTCAGCAGCCCATGGGACCATCCTTTGCCTCCGTTGTTGTATTATTATTTTTTTTACTGAAATCACAGGGGGGAAAAAAAGGAACGTAATTGGTATTAAATAATTAAACATTAAATGTAATTTAGGTTGTTGTTGTTGTTGTTGTTTTTTTACCGTGAAAGATCATTTCATTTGATTTTGGCGTTTCCTGTAATAACATTAACTTATAGTGAAGTTAGGTTAAATAAATTAGCTCACTTCCAATAACCCATTGACAGACTACCAGCAAACCTAAAAAAAAACTATCAAAGCCTCTCTTCTGCACATAAAGACGTGATTAAAAACTCACTTTCATTAGAGCTAAAGTATATTAGCAAACTGCTAATAAAAAACGGTTGAGATGCTAACGGACTTTTTCAAAGACACTGAACAATTTTAATAAAGTAAATATTCGACAGAAGCGTGTCAATTACAGTAAGAAACGTGTACGGAACAGTTTTATATTATTTGTGTAATGTTTATGGACTAAACTTACCTGAAAGCAGCGAAAATAACAGGAGCGTGTCCGTTACTGTGCTGTTGCTGGCTTGCTGCAAACTCCGGCCCGTTTCCATGGTAACTTCCAGTGTTTGACTGTTCAACGCACGCCCGTCAAAGTCACGCAGCAGCATTACGTAGATTAAACACGTACATTACCAATTTAATGAACAGTCAGTTTATTTATCAGATGATGACAAATGTTCAGACAGTTTGGCAACTCAAAAAACTTTGGCACAAGAGTATGCACCATTTCTGACTAAAAACTGTGAGGAATTCTTGGAGTGAAAACTGCGATTACAAACTGCCTGTTTTTTTTCTGATTTCCTCAAGTGAAAATTTACCTAAAACCCACAGATGGCGTCGCGTCGCTTCGTCTTTCTCTCGGGTTGGTGGCAAAGAGATGAATGGGCAGCATGAGCAAACAACAGATAAACACAGCATCGGCCTCCAGTATATTGGGCCGACCCAAAGCCGACGAGCTGGAAATAAAGCGATATTCGCGTATGCCTGGCCGATACTTATTCGATGTTATGATTTGGAGGCCGACGTCCGCTCTGGGGCCGACGTCGGCCAGACGTATGTGTGCTATCTGGGTATAGTTTTGTTGAGAAGTGTCACTTATTCTTTGACATGCTGGTGACAGTATTGGTAGTCTGTGAGCTCTTTTGGCCTGTACCTCACCTGTGACTCTGAGGCTTTGAGTCCTGCATTGAAATGTAAATGACCTGTGGGGGTTGTGTAAGCTAACTAATTCACACTAGAGTAGTACACAGAGGATAAGAATGAGTAAAGTTTAGCATCCAAACCTTTATTTGGAGATTTTGCAAAAATATGTCATGCCATTGTGTCAGCTATTTCTGGGTTTTTGTTTGACTCTGTTTGACCGTCTACATTTAATCACTCACCAGACACTTTTATCTAAAGCGACTTACAAGGCAACTTTCCACCTCTCAGCTACAGTTTTAAAAAAGACAACGATAGTGTTCAAAATCTCTACAGTGTGTTTTTGACGGCAAGAAATGGCAACGCAACCAAACACGCGTCACATTTTACCATCCAACAGAGGACCTATTTAGGTTGCTTCAGTGATGTTACTTATTTTTTACTTGAACAAACTTACTTCATTTACCATTTTATGTTTTGCAGTTCCCAATGTGGCCAGGCACTGATGAAATGAACTGTTCCCAAAAGTTATTCCAGAGGTTTTGATTTCCTAGCCAGTATGAAATGCCATTATTTTCAATAAGGCTTTCATTAAACTCCACCCAAGTCACTCAAAAGACTTGTTTTGCTCAGTCACGTCTTAACCTGGGTTTATTCAAACCAGCCAATCAGGAATCTGTATCCAGGAGGCTTGTCCAGGTGCGAATCACTCATTAAACCCCCCATCCTGTTGTTCCGGGTCAAACATCCAATCAGGAATCTGTATCCAGGAGGCTTCATGAGTGACTTGCACCCGGACAAAAGCCCCCTGGAGACAGATTGGCTGGTCTGACCTCAGCAACAAGACAGGGGGGATTAATGGGACATTCACACCTGGACTATAGGCTCCGGGATACAGCAGATTCCTGATTGGCTGGTTTGAATAAACTCAGGTTAAGGCATTCCTGATTGGTTGGTTTGGATAAGCTCAGGTTAAGTCTGTCTGCTGTGGACTTTCAGCAACCACTTGTTTTACACATTCTGAATGTGAAAAGCTGCTTTTGGAGACCATCGATTGTTTGCGATTGCAAAAACTGCAATCAGTTATTTTTCAGTATCATCTGGAGATTATCCTTTTGTTTGTAACCAGTCACATTTTGTCGCATTTGAAATGGCTTCTGAGGGGTGAGTACTTTCTGTCTGACTATCTGTTTGCTTTAAGACAATCAAAACCTCTGCTATAACTTTTGGGAACAGTTCATTTTGCTCTGTAACTGTGCTGTGTCCAGTCCAGATATCTAAAATTCTTCAATCAAGAAACATTTACAAGGAGAGTATTAAAGGGGGGGTGAAATGCTGTTTCATGCATACTGATCTTTTTACACTGTTAAAGACTTGGATTCCCATACTAAACATGGACAAAGTTTAAAAAGTTAAGGTGGACGTTTGATGGAGTATTTCTGTGTCAAAAATACTACTTCCGGTTAGTCATAAGTTTCGACAAGTTTTTTGCGATCATGCGTCCCCTTTGACGTTAATGGGGGCGGAATTTCCTTGTATGGGCCGTACGGACAATTCTACCGGAAGAGCGTGAGAGAGAGAGAGGGAGAGAGCGAAAGTAACAGGCTATGCCCATCAAAGCGCTGGCTCGTAGGCTGCTGCACAGGTGATGTGCACAATTACAATGTCACCAAAAAAGTGCGTTTTTGGTTGCCAGACCAAGACAGTCCTGCACAGATTCCCCAAAAACCCTGTGTTAAGGCAACAGTGGATGTAATTTGCTTTTCCGGATCAGCAACTGAGTTGCGCGAATGTTTATATCTGTTCGCTGCATTTCGGTGCCGACTGTTTCATAAACAAGGCCCAGCTCGACGCCGGATTTTCCCGATCGCCTAATGCTGAAGGATGGAGCAGTCCCAACGATAAAGGTCCCAACGTTAGAACCGCAGGCTGTGAGTAAGACTGATTCAAATGTCTGTGTTTTTGCCTATGCTCATCAAGTAGCCCAAACATGATCACGTATAGTTAATTGATCAATGGAGCATGCGATGTGTAGTGCGTGTACATTTGTTTAGCTGGCCACTATATGTGTAACTTTATGTTTGTGTATTGTAAAAGCACTCCAAACAACAATACACAAAGAGTGGGGAAATATGTTGAACTAAATAAGCGCGCTTCTTCATTCAAATGCGCTACTATTCTATGTCTTTCTATGTAAACACTAACTTAGCCTGCCGTGCAAAACCAGTCCGCTTACTGTCTAACGTTACACAAACCACGCGTAAACACACACACACACGTGCACAACTGGACTTCCCACATGTACACCTTCAAAGACAAAAATACGACGATATAATTCAAGTATAAATATGTAAATAACACAAGCCGCTAAGCATATTATATAGTTAGTGTATAACTTGTACCACATACAGACGTCCTGCTCTAGTCGTTTTTGCTGCTGCTCCTGTTCAACTGCAGCCTCTGGGTCTGATTCCGGATCATAGATGTATGGCTGTATCTGATTAAAAGCCATATTTTTATTTTGAATAAAGTTTTTTCCCGCTGTTAGGGATGACACAGCTTTACGACGCACTCGACTCAACACAATAGCAGCAGCGCACACATGTCATTATTTAGCTCCGCTCACACGATACGCCCCCACCCGCTCAGCTTTTTTCGGAAAGACTCGGAACAGCGCATCTTTCTTATATAATTATAAAAAAATAAAGACTTTTCAGAGATATGCAGGATGCAATGCTACTCTATAGGTACTCAAGATTGACATGACACTGACTGAAACTGAGTGTTTCACCCCCCCTTTAAGTATTGTGTCATTTTAGGAAGAGGTCAATCAAAAGTCGAGCCCTGTGTGTAATTACATTGAAAGAAAAAAAAGAAAAAGAAAAAAAAACATGCTAATGTAATGCTAAAGTATTTTTTTTTCTTGTTCCAGTCCAAAAATCTAATCGTTCTTAAATCAAGATGCATTCACAAGATAAGTAAAATGACATTAGATTTTTTTTTTTGTCTTGTTTTCTTGAAAAGAAAATCAAAGTGAAGTGAGTTATTTGCTTAAAACAAGAACAATTATCTGCCAATGGGGTGAGAAAAGTAAATCTTGTTTCTGTCCCAAACAGAAGTAAGATGATTTTTCTCACCCCACTGGCAGATAATTTTGTTTTACACAGTTGCATTCAACACTGATAATAATCATAGATGTTTGTTGAGCAGCAAGTCATATTAGAATGAGAACAAACAGTATTATTGTAAATATGTTTACAAATAATTTCTTTCTATTTGAATATATTTTAAATGTAATTTATTCCTGTGATTGAGGGATGAATGTACATGCACTGCAGAACATGCTCTTCTTATTTAGTATTTTTCTGGTTTCCAGTCCAAATATCTAAAAATTCAAGATTCATTTACTACACAAGTAAAATGCCATAAGATCATGTTGCTTGTTTTAAGCAAATATTCACTTTATTTTGATTTTATTTTTAAGAAAACAAGGACAAATATCTTTCCTTGCCTAGTACATGCATCTTGATTTAAGAACTTTTAGATATTTAGACTAGAAACAAGACAAAATTAGTAAGAAGAGAATTGTTTGCTTTTCAGCCCTAATCCAGTCTTTAGAGTCACATGATCCTTCATAAATCATAGATTAATCATAAATAATAGCGCTTTTTACAATGTCGATTGTTTCAAAGCAGCTTCACAGTGTTAACAGGAAAATCGCCTTTACAGCTGCTCTAGAGAAAACTGTGTGACATCATCAGCTCGTTTCAATTGCCATATCGCGACACTGTGGGCAGATCAGTAATTTATTTGATATAGTTCATTTAGTTTAGTGATTCAGTTTATGTGAATATTTAGTTAAAAATGTAGTGTCCCAACTGAGAAAGCCAAGCCAAAGGTGACATCTGCAAGGAACCAAAAGTGTAAATGTATGTTTTATTATATTTTCATTTTTATTTGCAGTATAAATGCAAATATTTTTGAAAGAAAAAAAAAATAATATTTCACAATAATAATTTGTTGGCTGTGCTTTGGATCAAAAATGTATTCACACAGATTCCACAGCAGCAGAATGTACTTCCTCTGCCCTCACTGCAAGAAGGCACCGCGCACTTTGCCTGGCCATCTCAGGACGGCTTGCCTGTGTGACCGCACCGAGGCAGAGATTCAGGCTACTGTTATTGAAGCCAAGAAGGAGCTGTCTGAATTATCCCACAAGGGACGCTTCTGGGAATACCAGCAGATTCGGGACATTTTGGGAGCTGCTGATCCTCTTGCCAGGTGTGAAGCCAACATTTATGCTTTCTCTTTTCCTGTCAAAGTACAATACTCAATATTTCTTCAAATGTGTGTGTGTGTGTGTGTATTCACTTTATTTTATTAGGTTTTTAGAGGAGATGCAAAAGAAGGGCTTGGTGGTAAGGAACGTACCTCCGGTCCTCCCTGCCCTCACACTGCCTGCGTCCTCTTTACTGGCAACTGTTCCTCAAAGCGGCGGAGAAGAAGTTGCCAATGAGACCGCATCCGAGGAAAGCTCTGGCAAGTACTATCAGAGGTAAAGTTTCACATCATCATTCATGTATCCTGGGACTGAACATGTTTCACCTCATCATATGTACATTCATTTGACCACATGATTTATTTCATTTCAGCAACGAGGGACCACGTTTGTTCAGGAGGTCCCAGGGAAAGGGCGTGGCGTCTTCACCAAAAGGTCCTTTAAAGAGGGGGAGGTCGCCTGTGACTACCACGGACGGCAGATCAGTCAAAAAGAGGGCATGAAGATCCATGCCTCGACCGCTGACATGAGACCTGGCTACATGTTCTTCTTCAGGAACAAAGCGAGCAAGGGCATGTGCATTGATGCTCGTGAAGAAAGTTGCCAGTGTCACCCCCTCGCCATAACCTACGGGCACCTGAAAAGACACTCCTCTAAGAGTGCCAACATCCGTTCGAGGCTGTTTGTCCAAAATGACAGAGATGTAATTCCCTTAATTTCATCCGGGGACATTCCAGCTGACGAGGAGCTCCTCTTTGATTACGGCCAAAGGAGAAAATCTTTTGCCGAGCAAGGGGTTGTTTTAAACTGGATGTGTTAAGACTGCTTACTGGACACTTAACATCCTCACTGCTTTCCCAAGTGACCTTGGTTAACTCCATTGATCCGTCGCATTAGATGTGTGAGCACACTGGACACATATTGCTCTGCGAGGACAACTGTTTAGCATTTTCCCTTGAATGTGTAGGCTGCTGGTATTTTAAGTTGTTTACAGATTGTGTTGCAATGTAGCTTGAGGATTAAAATTACAATTACTAAAATTACAATTACTTGACTCATTTTTGCTTCCACTCAACAGCAAATATGACCATAATTTATTACCATTTTAACTCTTTAGCATGCATGTATAGAAAAACTAGGGGGGGGGGGTGAAAAAAATGGCGTTTGGGGGGTGAAATGTGTGTTATTTTGGCAAGGTTGCCTGCTAAAAGTCGCATTCATCGGTCTATATATCACATAATAGTTGCTTTAACCCGCGGACACGTAAAACAACACGTGGAAAAAAATGCAGACTTGGCAACACAGTGCAGTTGGGTTCTGTTGACATTTGACAACTAACGTAATGCGTTGCTTGGTTGCTCTGATTGGTTGTAGGTCTATCCAATTGATGTCTTTCCTGGTTCGCTTGAAACACGCCCCATAATCACAGCCCAATGGGAGCAGTATCAGACTCATATTCTGATAAGTTTTTTCCGCGGGTTCTTTTCTATTTCTGCGGGTTGAAGTGACTATTATGTGATATATAGACCCTGGAGTGCGAATTTTAGCAGGCAACCTTGCCACAATAACACACATTTTACCCCCCAAACCAATAATAACCAACTGCAGAACCGCAGAACCCATATACGTCACTCACAACGCTCTGAGGACAACAGCGCCATGCCACAGTCTCATGCCGGAAGTGGGCGGAGTTCACGAAAACTAAACAATCGGCACGGCGGAAGAAGAGGACACGGTAAACAGCTGTTTTGTGTTGTGGTTTTAATCTATCAAGTTTATTTGTGTTGTGTATTTGATTCATCGTTGTTGTATTAACACTTTATACAGAACGTGGCTCTATTTTTTTCTAATGTGCTTTGCTTCACGATGTCTATCGCGTCTGTTGATATGGTCTTGGTTTAAGTAACATAATTGTTTGTGATTTTATTTTGTTGTTGGCGCCGTATTTTTTATTTGCTTTTATCTGATACTGACCTGTGTTTTATGTGTTTTTCCCACTAATTTATTGAGGCATTACGATTTGGAGAGGATCAGCTTTACTTCATGTACATCAATGCAAGACATTCTGCAACAGTTTCTACTGCCCAGTGTGTTAAACTGACCAGATGGCACAGTACACCTTCAAATTCACTTCAAAAAGCAGCTGTCCATGGAGGTATGAAGGTTTTGAGTTATTTGTTTATACACAGTAGCAAGAAATAGTATTTATTTGTTGTCCCTTTTGAATTAGTTGGTTATAAAGTTTCAAGTGTATATAGTGCTTAAGCTAACAAAATGCAAACACTATTTCATGTGTTTGAATGTGTCCCATTAAAATTAAATTAAGTACACAACCAAGCATTATATATATCTGTTTGATTTTGTTGCAGTAAATTGACAATCAGAATGTCACCCAGGATAATGGAAGCTGATCAAAAACAAGGTTAGTTTTAAAAGGCTCTAATAAAGACATAAGCTACTTATACAGATAGTGTGTTGTTATATGTCACATTTTCCAGGAATGTTCTTCTATTCTATAATGTTCAATTGTTTTAGACTGTTCCACAACAGTTGGATGGCTCTATTGACAGTAGGATCGTCATGTTAATGGTAAGAAAAAGAAGGAAAAGGTTTTTTTTTTTTTAAATACAAGCTTCCCTTCATTAGGATAAAAAACATTAGGGTTTTTCACACTTGAAATAGTAAACTCCGGGTATACAGAATCCTGGGTTATCTTGCTTCATGTTTCACACTGATCATCATTTACCTGAGATGAACAATTAATCCTGGGTATTCACACACTGCCGTTCCACACTGTACTTTAATAAACCATGGGATAACATATGTGCAGTATCGGGTCACTGATAGACACTGCACTGCACACAAGATGTTTTCATAAATGCTCAAGCTTTGCATGTCCTTGTATTACAAGTTTATCCTGAATGGACATTTCAGACTATACAATAATTTAAATGGTCTCTTCTTCGCTGCAATTGCGTTTTCTGTTTGCATTTGATGTTTTTCCTCTTCAATGCTGACTTTATTATTTATATAGAGTGCACAGTGTTTCAGTGACTGTCCAAAGCACGTAAATATAAAAGTGTGAAATGTTACTTTACCCGAGGTTAAAAGTGTGTTTAGAATGACGATAAGCTCAGTGTGAGAAGCTCTATGAAGTGCTTGCCTTTAATTTCTGTATACCTTTTGAACTGAAAATGGTTAATTAATTTGATTGTGACAGGGTATCATTTATGTCAGAAATTTAGACATGAGAAACTGAATTTCACAACTTTATTATACATGCTACATCCTGACTTCAACACACGGTATTGTTAAAACACTTCCAACATTTCATCCTATTTTTTTGTACCCTTGTCTCATGAAGGAGCCGCGGATCACAGAAGACCTCTGCACTGCAGTTTAAAGACTGTGGAACAACCAAAAGTTTTCAACAGTTTAGTGGAAGAGCCCTGATTTCTGAAATGTGAAAGTGGAAGACTAGGAAAAAGCCCTTCAACTTTCACAGGCTGAATGGTTGACCGACAACTGGCCAAAGAGACAGTTGTCAATGTTTATAGAGGTTACATCTATTTTAGATTTAATTTGTCATGTACCTGCTGTGCAATTACTTTCAACTTAGCTCAATTTATTCCCCTTGGTCTGATTGTGTATTTTCTAAAGCAAACCCAAGCTAGTATATGATGCCTTTGCTACTTAAGGGGTTTTTAAGGAACATTTTATAAAATTAAACAATTTCTGTGTGTTTTGGGGTTTGTTTGATTAATCTGAATCATGCATAACAGTGTAGAATTGTGTAATGTATATTATGTACTATGAAAAAAAGGTTTATTCTGAGATGCTTGAGTAAAAAACAAATATATTGTGTCATAAAAATAAATGTTCAAATGCTCAATCTTTGTTTTCATTTTTTGTGTGTTAAGATTTGTGTTCAGTTTATCTAGTATAATATTTAAGACATAATATAAATAAATAAAAAATAATAGCAACTTTTTACTTTAAAAACGTTACAATATTTTTTTTATAAATACATTTTTAACGTAAATTATTTTATGTTGTATTAATATCCAGTATTGTTTATTTTAAAACATATTTATATGATTTAACTATGAGTGAGTATATCTATCTAGCCTATCTATCATCTCTCTATCTATCTTCAATTAGAACTTATTAATTAAATACTTGACATTATTAACATCGTTTAAAATTTGGGCTTGAAACGCTCCAAATAGAGCAATGTATGCGAAGATAAATCAGCTCCGCCCACTTCCGGCATGAGACTGTGGCATGGCGCTGTTGTCCTCAGAGCGTTGTGAGTGACGTATATGGGTTCTGCGGTTCTGCAGTTAGACCTGTCTCCCCCAAACGCCATTTTTTCACCGGAGAACCCCCTAGTAGTTGCCGCGTTTTGTTGTAAAAACTTGGGAACCCTGTCTGCACGCGCGCTGAAATCAGGCTGGAATACACGATCTTTGCCAAGAGTTTTAAAATAATTTAATGATACACAGAGTACTTACCCAACATGATCATCATTTCTGAGAGAAATTGTGATGGTGAATGCAGATACAAACAAGCTCTCTGTTTAGGATTCAAACAAATATAATCCAAGCCCCTTTGATGACGTGCATGATTACGTTACTGTTGATCATCTGTCCGTCATCGTCTAAAGCCCGCCCTGATGATTTTATTGGTCCGAACAGTTTCTGTTTGGGGATAATCACTCCTCTATGGAGCAAGGCCAGACCGAATTGCCCGACCTAAAAATTAAGTTCGGGCTAAGTTCGGCTGGCATCCAGGCTACTTTTGAGCTGTATTCCACACAATCTGGACGGGCCAATCACGTCGTGTATAGAGTCGGCGGCCGGGGCCATAATGACGACGGCCGAGTTGCGTTTGCGTGCTTCTAGTAAATAGAAACTGGCGAACGGCGGCAGTCTTTCGAATCAGCTTTGACCGCGACTCTGGAAGACTTGGAGTGGAGCTTTTCTCTGAGAAAAGAACAAAGAACTGCACTGAAGTCATTCTTAAAAAGGAAAGATGTGTTCGGAGTTTAGCCGACCGGATACGGCGAATGTTTAATCTGTCAGCGAGCTCTGTTTCACCTTCGTTGCTCTGGTTGGTGTAGCGCTATCCTATCGCGTGCAGAGGGAGTTTGAAAGACAACCGTTTATCCCACCCCTCGGATTGAGCCCTGTCTATGGTGAGTTTCCAGACCAAACATCTTGATGTGGGTCTGGCTTGTCAGGCTATGAGATTTCAGCTTGTTTATATATTTGTTTTCACTGAATAACTCTCCTCTTGCCAGAGCTATGATCAAGAGAGCGATCAGGATTCATCAGCTCCTTATCGGACTGGGCTCTCTGAGGAGCTGCTGGCCAGCGGTGGCTGCAGGATCAGCGTCTTCAGGCTGCAGGTCATGCTCGGGTGCCAGAAGAAGATAAAGTGAACCTGTTCACACAAGGTGAGGCTTATGGTCTGGCATCAGTGTCAAGGTGTCACTAGTATAGCACAGTCAATGTGATTTTTACATTTGATTTTTATGCAGTGAAACCATATTTGGCGTATATGAAGCACCCAAGTTTTATTTCAAATTTCACATTGTTATTTATTAGTATTGATTAATGTGTTTGTTTTACAGACATTGTGCCCCGTTTGAACTGGAGAGGTCAGACTGGCAGGACCGTTTCGCATTGAGAGGAGCCGGCGTTGGCTCAACGTGACGATTTCTGCCTTCTTGGCAGAGAGAAGAAAGGGCTGTATTCTTGTTTTCGTGTTTTGAAAGTTGTACATGGTTAATGGATGGATATAAAAAGGAAAGGTGCGTGTGCGTGTGCGATGAAAAGGTGCATAATTCCGTCTCTCAACGATCCTCAGCGAGACCGTTATTGTGTATAAAGTTCTATTAGTGGTGTGTGTGTGTGTGTATGTGTGTGTGTGTGCGTGTGTGTGTAAAAGTGTAAAAAAGGATTTGTTATTAAACCTACAAAAAAACTGAAATATTGTATATAATGTGAAATAACTGTTAAATGTTATTGTATTATTTTCTTATGGCTCTTTATCAATTCATGACCGTATTGTCATTGTCTTACAAATCTATAATAATTCACAACCGTATTGTCACTTTGCTATAGATCTTTGTTCATTCCTGCTCATCTACACCGTCATGTTTAGTTTATATATATATACATATATATACACAGCCAAAGCAGATAATCAATTACTTGAGCTAATTAACAAGATTCCATGCATATGAGATACTATCTTGAGCCACGATATAAACTTAATAAAGAAATTTAGAAGTCAACCTGAAAAATGCATGTACCATATAGTCTTTTAAATGCACAATTCAATATTGCACAAAGGTTATCTAAATAACCTGTAGCTATTGGGTGTCACTGACTTTGCCAAACTACTCATTGAACACTCATTGGATTAAAACTGATATGACTCACTATGGCAACACTGCGCAAACCCAACTAAAATAGACGCCTATTACGATTATGGTAACACATTTTTTTTTTTTTTTTAAGTAAGATGTTACACATTTCATAGAAATTTGAATACAAGAATATTACATAACACAATATGAATCTCTTTTATTTTATTTTATTAAAATGACATGACACTAAGGAAAACCTGGAAAAGAAGTGCATTATGGGTAAATTCATATTCACCTACCATTGTTGAAACAGACACGGCAAAGAACTACAACCAGAGGGAGTTTCACAGGGGTCAGAGCAAGGTTAAATGCATCTAAATACAGTACACCAAAGCTTGGCTCATATTTTGTTAATTTTTTACAGATTTTTATTGATTGTTGATTCCACTGCTTTATTCTTATAGATGTTGCTTTATATGTGGTGTTACTGCCATCTTCTTATAGTTTTATTAATTTGTGATCGTACTGACTTTCTCCTAAAGGTCTCTATTAATTCATGATGATGTTGTCATTTTCTTATAGATCTTTATTAATTTGTGATCATATTGTCATCTTCTTATAGTCTTATTAATTTGTGATCACACTGTCGTTTTCTTATTGATCTTTATTAATTCATAATCATCCTGTCAATTTCTTATAGATCTTTATTAATTCGTGATCATGCTGTAATTTTCTTACAGATCTGTATTAATTCATGCTCATACTGTGATTTTCATTTACAGTTTCCAACAAGTCTAATTACTTAGTTGTAACTCGTTCAGAAAGTTAGAGAGCAAAAGGTCAAATAGGATTAATTTTATGCCTTCATGAAATTGTACTCCCAATTGTAACACCCCCCTGTAATTAAAATACAATTACACCTCAGAGGGCCTCAGAGTTAGCCTGACAAGCCAGACCCACATCAAGATGTTTGGACTGGAAACTCACCATTTACCCGGCCGGCTAAACTCCGAACACATCTTCCCTTTTTAAGAATGACTTCAGTGCTGCTCTTTGTTCTTTTCTTAGAGAAAAGCTTAACTCCAAGTCTTCCAGAGTCGCGGTCAAAGCTGATTCGAAAGACCGCCGCCGTTCGCCAGTTTCTGTGTTAAATAGAAGCACGCAAACGCAACTCGGCAGTTGTCATTATGGCCCCGCCCGCCGACTCTATACATGATGTGATTGGGCAGTCCAGATTTTGAGGAACACAGCTCCGAATGGTATTGAGAGTGCCTAGACGACACTTTCGGGCAGATTAAATCTGCTGGGTCCAGGTATCGTTCGTTCATTTGTTTTTGCTTTCACAAATGAAAACGAAAAAACGAGAAAACAACTCCTTTGTTCGTTTTTTCGTTTTTTTAGAAAAACGAAAAAACGACATTATGACTTGATTTTTGGTTTTCCCGTTCTTGCACAGAAATCGGATTGGCAGGAAATGGATTCGTGTTTTTCAAAATAAGAGTTTTACCAAAACTGTATTTGTTTGCCTGTAAAATTAATAGTCTATATGCATGCCATTTGTCACCCAATTATTTGGCTTCTTTGACTGAAAAAATCTATTGAAATAGCCTAAATGTAAAACATGTTCACTGAGCATTGAGTGTTGTCATCATACAAATGTAAATAATACATGTATTATTTGTTTTAGATGTTTTTATTAACTTAAATTTCAATGAATAATATTAATATATTATTTTTTATTATATTAATATATTATTTAATAATATATTTTTTTGTTATATTAATATAATATAATATTAAGTTAATGCTTCAGTTTATGTTTGCACTACAAACATCATGAAGGAGTGGCACAATTTACACAAAAATAATTAATATGCTTTCAGGTTCCTAGAACAATTAATATGCAACATGCTTTTAGTCAAAGTTTGGTGGTAGGCTAATATTACATCGTCATTATAATACAATATAATGCATGATGTGCTCACTCGGTTGAGAGAAGATCCAAACTCTAATAATAAAGCCAAGAGAAAACTGTATTTTTAAAATCATCGTCATATCTATCTGTCCTCTAATAGCCAGACACGATGTATGGCTATTATGACCAAATAAAGGAATGTCGGTATCAATAAAATACATTTTTGGATTGACACAGGCTGTTTAGACATGGCATGTGGATTTACACAACAACTTATAATTGCATAAATTATGTTAAGAGATGAATGTTTAAAATGTAATGTAGAAATGAGACTACTTTTTAACTATAAAACTAACACCGCCAGTAGGTGGCAGCAAATCTCTATCTTAAAGAGAGAGTTGAATCCGTTATTCAAATGAGTCTTTCAAAAATCCTAAATCTTTTAATCTAGCAAACGACTCTGGGCTAATCTATAAAAAAAAATTAGCCTACTCAGTAACTTTATTGAACTGTTGTATAATGTCACATTTGCGATTGTGCAGATGTTCGGAGAAACACTCTTGCTGGTGTGATAGCCTAACTCACAGCCTCATAGGCTCGTGTTAGAACTATATAAAACGGGGACTCGTTAGGCCTAAAAGGTTTTTTTTTTTTCTTTTTTCTTTTTTCTTTTCTTTCTTTCTTTTTTTCATGTAGCCAATGCCTATTCCTATTGTGATGACCGTGGAGAGAGCGCTCAAAACTATATCATTTAGTGAACAAATTTATAGAAATGATCATTCTCTGTAAAGCAATGAGACGTGAACATGACAATGTATCAAGATTTCTCTAAATGTGCGCTCTTTTGGACTAAAAGCCTAATTGAAGCGATTTAAAGTAGCCGATCGGATGGAGTTAATGCGGATCAACGCGTGCTATTCTTTGCGAAATAAAGATACAGTCTTGTTCAAAATAATAGCAGCACAATGTGACTAACCAGAATAATCAAGGTTTTTCGTATTTTTTTTTATTGCTACGTGGCAAACAAGTTACCAGTAGGTTCATAGATTCTCAGAAAACAAATGAGACCCAGCATTCATGATATGCACGCTCTTAAGGCTGTGCAATTGGGCAATTAGTTGAATTAGTTGAAAGGGGTGTGTTCAAAAAAATAGCAGTGTGGCATTCAATCACTGAGGTCATCAATTTTGTGAAGAAACAGGTGTGAATCAGGTGGCCCCTATTTAAGGATGAAGCCAACACTTGTTGAACATGCATTTGAAAGCTGAGGAAAATGGGTCGTTCAAGACATTGTTCAGAAGAACAGCGTACTTTGATTAAAAAGTTGATTAGAGAGGGGAAAACCTATAAAGAGGTGCAAAAAATGATAGGCTGTTCAGCTAAAATGATCTCCAATGCCTTAAAATGGAGAGCAAAACCAGATAGACGTGGAAGAAAACGGAAGACAACCATCAAAATGGATAGAAGAATAACCAGAATGGCAAAGGCTCAGCCAATGATAACCTCCAGGATGATCAAAGACAGTCTGGAGTTACCTGTAAGTACTGTGACAGTTAGAAGACGTCTGTGTGAAGCTAATCTATTTTCAAGAATCCCCCACAAAGTCCCTCTGTTAAAAAAAAAGGCATGTGCAGAAGAGGTTACAATTTGCCAAAGAACACATCAACTGGCCTAAAGAGAAATGGAGGAACATTTTGTGGACTGATGAGAGTAAAATTGTTCTTTTTGGGTCCAAGGGCCACAGGCAGTTTGTGAGACGACCCCCAAACTCTGAATTCAAGCCACAGTACACAGTGAAGACAGTGAAGCATGGAGGTGCAAGCATCATGATATGGGCATGTTTCTCCTACTATGGTGTTGGGCCTATTTATCGCATACCAGGGATCATGGATCAGTTTGCATATGTTAAAATACTTGAAGAGGTCATGTTGCCCTATGCTGAAGAGGACATGCCCTTGAAACGGTTGTTTCAACAAGACAATGACCCAAAACACACTAGTAAACGGGCAAAGTCTTGGTTCCAAACCAACAAAATTAATGTTATGGAGTGGCCAGCCCAATCTCCAGACCTTAATCCAATTGAGAACTTGTGGGGTGATATCAAAAATGCTGTTTCTGAAGCAAAACCAAGAAATGTGAATGAATTGTGGAATGTTGTTAAAGAATCATGGAGTGGAATAACAGCTGAGAGGTGCCACAAGTTGGTTGACTCCATGCCACACAGATGTCAAGCTGTTTTAAAAAACTGTGGTCATACAACTAAATATTAGTTTAGTGATTCACAGGATTGCTAAATCCCAGAAAAAAAAAAATGTTTGTACAAAATAGTTTTGAGTTTGTACAGTCAAAGGTAGACACTGCTATTTTTTTGAACACACCCCTTTCAACTAATTGCCCAATTGCACAGCCTTAAGAGCGTGCATATCATGAATGCTGGGTCTCATTTGTTTTCTGAGAATCTACTGAACCTACTGGTAACTTGTTTGCCACGTAGCAATAAAAAAATATACGAAAAACCTTGATTATTCTGGTTAGTCACATTGTACTGCTATTATTTTGAACAAGACTGTACATATTCTGGTTGCGCCGTTTGATTATGGCCTCGAAGCTCAGTCGGAGGATATTTAGGACCGGGCATTTTTATTCTGTGCTCCCCTCCGTCTTTCAAACTAGCTTTCAAACTACTCCGTGATCGCGAAAAGACGCGTTCGGCCGGCGGAGCCGGCGTTCGGAGACACCGCAAGCGTGTCGTGAGCGTCTCGGCTGCGTGGCGTGTCCGTTTTTATTTCGGCTCCCATGTTAACGGGTTAGCGCTTGCATACTGCCTCCGTCAGCCGCGCGGCTCGGACGTGCATGCTTCAAATAGAATTACGCCTATTTTTCACGCGACACGCGAGCGTGTTGGAAGCGTTTCTAGGCAAAACAGCATAGGAAAAGATGTTTATATGCCATTTTGACACGAATACATATTAATAAATGACATTTTCATGTTTGAAAGTCTTTAGGTTAACATAAATGCAGAGATAGGCCTATTTGTAATAATAAAAAACAACATAATTATCGATTTTGAAATATTAAACCTGTCAATACAGAACGAAATATTCTGTAGCCTATTTTGCCGTCAATGCCATATATATGTATGGTCAATAGGCTACTGCCGACGTTGTCTTTGCTGTATCAATAGGCAATATATTTATATTTAACATGAAGTATAGGGCTTCCCAGCAGCAGCAGCGCCGCGTCAGACACGCTTCTGGTGTGCAAAGACAGAGAAAACGCAGCCGCCCCGCGGCTGACACGCAACAGAAACGCCACGCTTGCAGTGTGTCTCTGGCCGGAGACACACTGCAAGCGTGGTGTGAGTGTGGCGTTTCTGTTGCGTCTCATCCGCGGGGCGGCTGCCTGGTGTTTTCTCTGTCTTTGCACACCAGAAGCGTGTCTGACGCGGCGCTGCTGCTGCTGGTATTGATGTACAGGGAAGCCCTATATACTTCATGTTAAATATAAATATATTGCCTATTGATACAGCAAAGAGAACGTCGGCAGTAGCCTGCAGTTGACCATACATATAGATGGTATTGACGGCAAAATAGGCTACAGAATATTTCGTTCTGTATTGTTCTGTTTTTTATTATTACAATTAGGCCTATATCTGCATTTATGTTAACCTACAGACTTTCAAACATGAACATGTCATTTATTAATATGTATTCGTGTCAAAATGACATATACACATATTTTCCTATTCTATAGCCTACTTAGTTTTGTAGCGTATAAATTAATTAAACTTATGATTTTAATTAAACATAGGCAACCACATCCATTAGTCTACTAAAGTATTGTGGCCGCATATCTATTGTGTGTTTTGAGACCTAATTTTAAAACATTTTTTTGTTTGTTTTTTAAAACCCATACACAAACATTATTCTCTCAAAAATACAAGCAAGGCTACATATTGTTCTCATGTTATAGTAGCACAGTTTGTGCTGAATACATTGTAATAAAAAAGCACAAATGTCAGAGCAAAACTTTTAAAGGGCCCCAAAACAGCTCAGACTCCCGAGGGATAATTTTTTTTAATGGTTTCTAAACGTAAATTTGGCCCAAAGTAGGCTAATATGTGATAAACAGTAGCCATAGGCTATATGTTTCATCTGCTTTTATAATAGCCTATAGTCAAAATAATCCAGCAATGATGTTTTTAGTAGGTATATCAAACGAATTCAAGATGTATAAGATCAATGAGGCTAATTTATGCCAGATAACCAGGAATTATAAAACGTATTTCCACTGTCTGGCCATGTGCGAGCGAGGTAGCCTATAATCAGCCCAAAGTATAGTGATTTGGCTATAGCCTTTGAGCGCTTAGAGTGCGCGGCTCCGCCGAACGCGTCTTTTCGCGATCACGGAGTAGTTTGAAAGCTAGTTTGAAAGACGGAGGGGAGCACAGAATAAAAATACCCAGTCCTAAATATCCTCCGACTGAGCTTCGAGGCCATAATCAAACGGCGCAACCAGAATATGTATCTTTATTTCGCAAAGAATAGCACGCGCTGATCCGCATTAACTCCATCCGATCGGCTACTTTAAATCGCTTCAATTAGGCTTTTAGTCCAAAAGAGCGCACATTTAGAGAAATCTTGATAAATTCTCATATGTTCACGTCTCATTGCTTTACAGAGAATGATCATTTCTATAAATTTGTTCACTAAATGATATAGTTTTGAGCGCTCTCTCCACGGTCATCACAATAGGAATAGGCATTGGCTACATGAAAAAAAGAAAGAAAGAAAAGAAGAAAAATTTTTTTTAGGCCTAACGAGTCCCCGTTTTATATAGTTCTAACACGAGCCTATGAGGCTGTGAGTTAGGCTATCACACCAGCAAGAGTGTTTCTCCGAACATCTGCACAATCGCAAATGTGACATTATACAACAGTTCAATAAAGTTACTGAGTAGGCTAATTTTTATAGATTAGCCCAGAGTCGTTTGCTAGATTAAAAGAATTATGATTTTTAAAAGACTCGTTTGAATAAAGGATTCAACTCTCTCACGAGGATAGAGATTTGCTGCCACCTACTGGCGGTGTTAGTTTCATAGTTAAAAAGTCGATGTTTCATTTTTTTCCTTCTAATTATTTCATATTTCTACATTACATTTTAAACATTCATCTCTTAACATAATTTATGCAATTATAAGTTGTTGTGTAAATCCAGATGCCATGTCTAAACAGCCTGTGTCAATCCAAAAATGTATTTTATTGATACCGACATTCCTTTATTTGGTCATAATAGCCATACATCGTGTCTGGCTATTAGAGGACAGATAGATATGACGATGATTTTAAAAATACAGTTTTCTCTTGGCTTTATTATTAGAGTTTGGATCTTCTCTCAACCGAGTGAGCACATCATGCATTATATTGTATTATAATGACGATGTAATATTAGCCTACCACCAAACTTTGACTAAAAGCATGTTGCATATTAATTGTTCTAGGAACCTGAAAGCATATTAATTATTTTTGTGTAAATTGTGCCACTCCATCATGATGTTTGTAGTGCAAACATAAACTGAAGCATTAACTTAATATTATATTATATTAATATAACAAAAATATATATTATTCATTGAAATTTAAGTTAATAAAAACATCTAAAATTTATTTAAATTTATTTATTATTAACATCTATTATTTACATTTGTATGATGACAACACTCAATGCTCAGTGAACATGTTTTACATTTAGGCTATTTCAATAGATTTTTTCAGTCAAAGAAGCCAAATAATTGGGTGACAAATAGCATGCATATAGACTATTAATTTTACAGGCAAACAAATACAGTTTTGGTAAAACTCTTATTTTGAAAAACACGAATCCATTTCCTGCCAATCCGATTTCTGTGCAAGAACGGGAAAACCAAAAATCAAGTCATAATGTCGTTTTTTCTTTTTTCTAAAAAAACGAAAAAACGAACAAAGGAGTTGTTTTCTCGTTTTTTCGTTTTCATTTGTGAAAGCAAAAACAAATGAACGAACGATACCTGGACCCTGCTGCCACTAGGTCTAGATTTCTAGGCTACCTCAGAGTTTAAATGATCTCTAATGTGTCTAATGTGTTTCTATTAGTGGAAAAACAAACCCCAGTTCTAGGACCCTAGTTTTTTGTGACAGCACCACCTACCGAAATGAATCACCAAAACACTAATTTAAGATGGACGATGGACACCTATCAGACTGTGAGTACCGATATTCAATCAAGTTTTATTTTATAACCTTTAAACGAAACAAAATAGCCAAAGTGAGAGCTGCTAACTATGAATTAATAATTAATTCAGACAAATTAAGAATTTGTGTGCTAGTTTCATTAACTAGGCTACTATGATGTTCTTGATCGTGGTGTGGCTGAGATTTATTAAATCCTTTTTGATTTTTAATGACTATATTACATCTAGCCAGCACATTATTAAACTTAAAAAGATGACAAAAGCATGTTGTTGTAAGGGTGTGTACGATTACCTGTAGCGTACTGTATTAGAGGGCAAACTTGCTGAATACTCATTATTTTACCATAGTTAAGAATAAAATATCTTTCATCTGCGCTGACTGCCTGGTTTCACTACAATATTAGTCTGTCTAAATGATGCATAATATTTGACAAGTTCAGCCATTTATATTTTGGCTACGTTCTTGTACTGATATATTTTTGCTGTGAAGGATTAAAACTATTAAAATAATCCTTTATTTTTTTTTAAATAATTTTTCTGTATGAATCTTGCACAAATGTTTTTTTTGTTATCCTTGGAGCTAGACTGAAAAGACTGGGCATAATATTGCAGTGATTAATAAATGCATATTTAGCTACTCCAAACAAATATTATTATATTCCATTCTGCATATCATGTAAATTTCATAATGTAACCGAGATGGCAATGGCTTTTGACATGTGTTACCTTTTTTTTCCTTTTAGGGATTGCCACGCCATCACTGTGGAAATGACTGCGGGATAAAGTCTCAGTGTTTTTTGTTGTTGTTGTTGTTTCCGTTTTTTGTTTTTTTGCCAAGTATATGCTAATATAGTATCTGTCAATGTCACGCATCTTTCAGCTGGACATGCCTTTCATTAGAAAGTGGTGGTGTCTTCTTCTGATGGAGTGTTTCAAAATAGAAGGGTATTATAACAATATATATATTTGTATTCATCTCTGTAACACTTGCTGGTTTTTATAATTTTATAGCTTTATAATTTTATAGTTTTATAATTTTATAGTTTTATAATTTTATAGTTTTATAATTTTATAGCTTTATAATTTTATAGTTTTATAATTTTATAGTTTTATAATTTTTCAGTTACAATTTATCTACAGTTAATTTTGTGTCATGGCTCATTTATCAAAATTACCATGTTCACCAGATTAGTATAATGACTGTCAGTTGTCATCCATTTAGCTAAGTAAGGTATATAGGAAATGTTTAAAGTAGTTGCCTTATGCTATATGCAGCTTCAACTGTAAAGTACCATGGTCTCAATTGGTGGATATAGCTCTTATATACTTGTAAATTTGGAGTTTGGAATTAGACATGAGTAACATTAAAGGGGGGGTGAAACACTCAGTTTCAGTCAGTGTCATGTCAATCTTGAGTACCTATAGAGTAGCATTGCATCCTGCATATCTCCGAAAAGTCTTTATTTTTTTTATAATTATATAAGAAAGATGCGCTGTTCCGAGTCTTTCCGAAAAAATCCGAGCGGGTGGGGGCGTATCGTGTGAGCGGAGCTAAATAATGACATGTGTGCGCTGCTGCTATTGTGTTGAGTCGAGTGCGTCGTAAAGCTGTGTCATCCCTAACAGCGGGAAAAAAACTTTATTCAAAATAAAAATATGGCTCTTAATCAGATACAGCCATACATCTATGATCCGGAATCAGACCCAGAGGCTGCAGTTGAACAGGAGCAGCAGCAAAAACGACTAGAGCAGGACGTCTCTATGTGGTACAAGTTATACACTAACTATATAATATGCTGAGCAGCTTGTGTTATTTACATATTTATACTTGAATTATATCGTCGTATTTTTGTCTTTGAAGGTGTACATGTGGGAAGTCCAGTTGTGCACGTGTGTGTGTGTGTTTACGCGTGGTTTGTGTAGACAGTAACGGACTGGTTTTGCACGGCAGGCTAAGTAAGTGTTTACATAGAAAGACACGGAATAGTAGCGCATTTGAATGAAGAAGCGTGCTTATTTAGTTCAACATATTTCCCCACTCTTTGTGTATTGTTGTTTGGAGTGCTTTTACAATACACAAACATAAAGTTACACATATAGTGGCCAGCTAAACAAATGTACACGCACTACACATCGCATGCTCCATTGATCAATTAACTATACGTGATCATGTTTGGGCTACTTGATGAGCATAGGCAAAAACACAGACATTTGAAGCAGTCTCACTCACCGCCTGCGGTTCTAACGTTGGGACCTTTATCGTTGGGACTGCTCCATCCTTCAGCATTAGGCGATCGGGAAAATCCGGCGTCGAGCTGGGCCTTGTTTATGAAACAGTCGGCACCGAAATGCAGCGAACAGATATAAACATTCGCGCAACTCAGTTGCTGATCCGGAAAAGCAAATTACATCCACTGTTGCCTTAACGCGGGGTTTTGGGGGAATCTGTGCAGGACTGTCTTGGTCTGGCAACCAAAAACGCACTTTTTTGGTGACATTGTTATGTGCACATCACCTGTGCAGCAGCCTACGAGCCAGCGCTTTGATGGGCATAGCCTGTTGCTTTCGCTCTCTCCCTCTCTCTCTCTCTCACGCGCTTCCGGTAGAATTGTCCGTAAGGCCCATACAAGGAAATTCCGCCCCCATTAACGTCAAAGGGGACGCATGATCTCAAAAAACTTGCCGAAACTTATGACTAACCGGAAGTAGTATTTTTGACAAAGAAATACTCCCATCAAACGTCCACCTTAACTTTTGAAACTTTGTCTATGTTTAGTATGGGATTCCAAGTCTTTAACAGTGTAAAAAGATCAGTATGCATGAAACAGCATTTCACCCCCCCCTTTAATATTCAGTTTGGCTTTCTCTCTCTACAACTCCAGCAGTGCACAAGTGTTAAATCGGATATATCCATTCCGTCTGTGAGGCAACTGAAGAAAAAAGGGGTCTTTTTGGTGCTGTTGTTATTGCAAAAATGACATAAATATATATTCTTCAATCATTCTTGAGTCTTGTCTTGCCTCTATACAACCTTTAAAATATCTGACTGTAATTTAGTGACTGCATATACTGATTCCATCTTTATTTTACCTGATAATGAACTAATTAGTTAAATTTAAGGAGGTTAATCAATATAGAGTATAATTCAAGGAATTAAGATTTAAGGAACTCAACTTTTTTTAAAAGATTGATATACATTTTTCAGTTATATTTTGTGTAAATGAATTTGTTTAAACTTTAAATTGTGCATCAAAGCAGGTATTACACACTTTGTAATTAACCTCTGATGCATTTTGAATTTAAAAAATCACATAAAATATACTCCTGAGATTAAATATCTTGATACTATGTAGGCTAACTAAACCACCTGGGTCATAGAACTGAGGTCCTGAAACTGCCAAGTACACCTGGCTGCAGCCTGCAGATCGAGGTGGGGTTGCATGTCGGGGCGGGGCTGCACGTGTGGTTTGTGCCCCCGCCCACAACTCGTCTCATTGGTTAGTGCCAAAGTATGATGTCGATTGAGGCGGGGTTGCACCTGGAGCGGGACTGCACGACTCGTCCCGCCCGCAACTCTTCTCATTGGTTAGTGGCGTTCAAGTCCAAGAAGTCCTCGCTGCAGCCTGTAGCACGATGACGTACTGGATCAGATCCAACGCGTACTGGACGCGCATGCGCGGTGGTTTCATTCACAATTCGATGACGTCATATACGCATGCGCAGAAGAGTTTTGGGGACATTGAATGCACAGGAGAGTTTGCTGGATAGATAAATACTCAAACTGCTCGTGCAAAAATAATGATTAATAACATGCTCACGCCATCAGGACACGCGTTTTGCATTTTTCCTTGAATGTGTAGGCTACTGGTATTTTAAAGTTCTTTACAGATCGTGTTGCATTGAGGATTAAAATTACAGAGACAATTACTTAACTCATTTTTCCTTCCACTCAACAGCAAGTATGATCAGAATATATAAAAAATTAACTGTTTTGCATGCATGCACAGCGAAACTAGGATAATTTAAGCATCACATTTATGAAAAGATGATTTATTAATCAAAAATTACTTAATACTATTTATCAGTTCTACAACTACACAGTTTAGAACATCATCTATATACAATAATGATCATACATTATGACTAGTGCATACGCATTATAAATTAACTCAGAGATCTGTATGAATGACATTGTCATAACGATCCACCATCCAGTACGTATTGGATCTGATCCAGCAACGTCATCGTGCTACAGGCTGCAGCGAGGGGTGTCTCTTCAAGTCTGACGACGACGTTACGGCAAACAGGAAATGCGGTTAATAACAATGTCCTGAGGCAGTATATGTTCAAGACAGCATGTTTTTAGGAGACATTGATATTCTGAAACACAGTTGTAAGCCTACTAATAAACATATTAGGGATATTATAACCAGAGGTGGGTAGAGTAGCCAAAATATGTACTCAAGTAAAAGTAAAAGTACTTACGGAAATATTTACTCAAGTAAAAGTAAAAGTTACAATCGTAATAGTTACTTGAGTAAGAGTAAAAAAGTATTCGGTGAAAAAACTACTCAAGTATTTAGTTACTAGTTACTTTCGATCTGATTGATAAGAAGCGAAAACCCTGAATTTCAGACTAGAGCTTTCACAGACCTCCATATATATATACTCGTGTGTGTGTGTGTGTGTGTGTGTGTGTGTGTGTGTGTGTGTGTGTGTGTGTGTGTGTGTGTGTGTGTGTGTGTGTGTGTGTGTGTGTGTTTAATGGTTAAACAGTGTAAATTAATAGTGTGCTGGGGTAACCAGAGCTCTGTTTAAAACATGCTTTGTTCTTATGTTTTTATAAGTATATGCGGTCTTTAGGTAGGAATAAAATACAATCCTGTTTTTATTTGTATGTATACACTTCAGACTGTTGTCTGTCTGGATGTGTGTATAAATGCAAGAGGTCGAATTAGGCTATTTATTTGTTTCGTTTTTAGCCTGGTCATAGGAAAAACGTAGCTGTGGCAATGGTTTTGCAAACCACAAAATATGTACCAATACTTACATATCACGGCAGTTTTAAAGTGAAATGTCCACTGGGTGGCGCTAAAAGCTTTTTTTTTTTTTCGGAACACATGTGCGTGATCCAGGTAATTTTAGCTTGTGTTTTGAACTCGTCTTTGATCTCTTTTATCACGACTCGTTCCTCACGGGGTTCGTTCCCAAGTTTTTCACATTGCAAATACAAATCTGTATCAGCTGAGCTATCAAGCAAGCTTAATGGGTAAGAAAAGACGAACATTCAAAATGTATTTGTTTACAAATCATGGACTATGGTTAAACAAAACGATAAAAAATGCTGTTTTTCTGCCTCTAGTGTTTATTATTGTTGGAAACACTCTGACAGTGTGTGAAATAGTATTACAATAAGAAAAAAGTGTCCATAGTTACCAAATTACCATTAATAGTGTTCAAATATAAGCAACATTGTTACACTTCCCACTAGCTACATGTTTTTTCAGGTTGGAGCTGCATGCTGAGATGTCAGTTTGTTTTGGTGCACACAGTAGCCTATTGCATTATGAAACTATTCTTATTGACATCTAGGAATGAAAACGTGAACTAGAGGGAACGGCCTACCATAGCTCACACACACATCTTCGTGATCTTCCTCTGCTTTGGCCATCATCTGACTAAACGCGCACTAATTTTATGCAGGTGATGCGGCTCTCGCGAAGCAGCCTCTCCAACGTTTCGCGAGACTTGCGAACAGGTCATATTAACTTGTTTTAAAATATATAATTAATTATTACCATTGACAGTAGCGGAGGAACGCCACCGAATGTAACGAAGTAAAAGTACAGTTTTTTCACAAGAGATGTACTTGAGTAAAAGTAAAAGTACCCAGTTTTAAATATACTCTAAAAGTACAAGTTACCCAAAAAATTTACTCGAGTAAGTGTAACGAAGTAAATGTAATTCGTTACTCCCCACCTCTGATTATAACAGGTGAAACAGCTACTCATAAAAGTTTATTGTGGAACAGTGTATTTAGAAATATAAACTGGAATGAAGCTTGGTGTATTTGTGAAGCATACTGCTTAAATAATAAAGTAAAAGAAGTTACATTTAAATTTTTATTACATTATTACATTCTATTGTTCAATAGAAAAATTATATATTATTCATCTATTTTGTTATTGTATATACACAAAGATTTTTTTGGGTGGACGTGGAAAATTTCATTAGAAGGAAAACAAATGTTATATTTAAATTAAATAATTTTGATATATGTATGTTATTCCAATGAATGTAATAATAATAATAATAATAATAATAATAATAATAATTTCACCTTTATTGTACAACTTTTTATTATTTTGGGAACACAAAAAGAAATGGTCAAGATCCAAGCCACATTTTCTTCATTTTCTTCAGGAGACTAAGGACTATTGCACCAGTTTGATTAATATTGTGAATAAAAAAGAAAGAAAGACTTGTTATATTTATAATGAATATACTTTTTTAAATTAATTTATCAAGGTTTATATACTCTGGCATTTTTTTTTGTTTCATTGTTCTTTTTTTATTTTATTTTGCTGTATATATGTATTAATATGTTTTCTTTGTTGTATATTACATGTTTTTTCTCACAATAAAAAAACACAAACAAAACACATGTTAATAACAATGTTTATAATTTCTTATACTTATGAAGAACTATCATGTATAAAACAAAACTGTGCATCCGTTAATTACTTATACCTGGTGATAATACACTGTAAAAAATTGTGTCGTAAAATAACGGTAATCTACTGGCAGCTGTGGTTGCCAGCAATATACTGTTAATTTACAGCCCTCTACTGTTTATATACAGCTCTCATTTTTTACAGTATTTTAGCGTAATAATACCATGAAAGGTAACTTTTCATTTGGAAAACTGATTGCTTCAAACAGTTCTCATTTTAAAACTAGTATTTATAGGTGTTTGTATCGTAAAACTTCATTTGAGTCCTTTCACACTTGTAAGGTGTAGTAGTGAAATAATTTAGAAACATGACTTTAACTTCACTTTTTGTGGTTCATTGTGAGCAATAGCACACACACATGTGATAAATTACTCAACAAACGGCTCATAACTGCATCAGCAAACACAGTCACTGCCGTTAAATAAAGCATCAGGCAGCATATCATCAATGTTTCTCTGCTCATCCTGGACTGAAGCACAGGCTCTACTCTTCAGCACAACGGTAACCCACAAAACTAATGAATTCAACTGAAACATCTCTTCTATATCATCTTTTGCAACAACACAAACACAGGTCATTTTAATATTTACTCTCCTTATCAGTTACTGACTTTGCACAACTTTTTTTTTTAACTTGCACTAATATTTCAGTGAAAATATCTTAAATCATCTGGTAAATTAGACTGTTACGTTTCACAGTACACTGTAAAAAATGATCGTGATTTTAACGGTCAAAGGTTGTAAAAATGCTACAGTTAAAAACTGTTATTTGGTTAACACAAAGTTTCCTTACTATATACGGTGAATAACTGCAATAGATCTAACCTTATGCCCGTGAAATTTACAGAAAAACAATGTAAAATCCCAAAAGAAAATTATAGAAAACCCAAAAGCATATATATTTTTTGTTTGAATCACAGTGACATTTTGTAAACTATTAAACAGAATATTTTGTTATATTTACAACATGTGATTATAATAAAATTTTATTTGATAAAACTACAAATATTGGTATTAAAAACCTGTACGTTTTTTGAGAAAATACTGTAAAAACTAGTTTGTTAATTTGACATGCAAATATTGTTGACAATTTTTGTTAATCTTAAAAATGTAAGTCACTTTACACGTTTATGCATTTAAAAAATGTCTAAACATGTATTTGTATTGCATATAAATGTTCCATGCATTTGGATTATGTAATTTTAACAAACAAATTAATCAACTTACTAAGAATCACTATCTAAGAATCAGTAATAAAAATCTTATTTGTAAATCATTTATAAATGAAACGTTAAATGAACACTTCCTAGTGTTCATGTGTGTGCTCACTAATGAGTTAAAGTACCATTGAAGCAGTGTTGAAGTTAATGAGATAATTAAGAGATGATTGAGCATTAATGATGAACACCTGATGATAATAAGCACAATCACTGAAGGAAAGAGAAACACAAGAACTACAACTGACTTCAGCCACAGCTGTAGATGAAATCAACTGAAGATAAAAGAAGACATTAAATCTCTGAAGATCTCAGCAGAGGATTAAATAACTCCACAAACAGCATTACCAGCTTCACACATTACCAACCAGACTGATTTTATTTCTGTGGATGTTGATGTTTGATTGAAAATAATAGTTTTATTTGAAGTCACCATGATGGTGAGCAGTGTTTGCTTTAGTTGGGCTCTTGACCCTTGACTCTCCTACATTAGTTTTCTGGCTGCTTTAACTGTGTTTATAAAGCATTTTAGTTACAGCATGGTAAGCCAAGAAAACACATGGTCAGATGATTTGTCTCTTTGTTCATGATTATATAATCATCATCTAGTGATCACTGGTCTTGTTCAGAGTCTAAGACTCTGTTTATGTGTTATTAATTTTGTTTAATCATAATAGTGGCCAGTTGATTCTATAGCATGAGCGCTGTCGTGGCAATTCTAATATGCAGAATTTAAAAAAATATAGTGCACAAAAGGTTTTAATCTATGGCAAACATTAGACACAAACAGATATCAAGAATCAGTGTATGCATCTCAACAATGGTGACAATCAATGAAAAGCTTAATGCTGCAGTGCATGCTGGGTACCACCAATCAAAACTCTCCAATGAGTCCCAGCATGCATTGCGGCATGAATAAATTATGCATCTGAATTGTGTTTTTTTTTTGTTGTCACCATTGTAGAGATGCAAACACTGATTCATGATGTCTGTGTTTGTCTAAATAATGCCATAGATTAAACCTTTTTTTGGTCCTGCAAGTTGTTTGATTGCCACAACAATGCATGAGTTTATAATGTAAACCACATGGCTTTTATTACGCAGGCTACACAATTAACACATTACCTCTATAACCAGAGCATTAGAATCTGAATGAGTTTAGTGATTCAGCCACTACATGATGATTAATATAATCATCATTAAAGAGCCAAATCACCTGGCCATGGTTTTTTGGCTTTCCATACCATAACAAAAGTGCTTTACAAACACAGTTAAAGCTGCCAGAAAGCTAATGTTGGAGAGTCAAGGGTCAAGAGCCCAACTAAAGCAAACACTGCTCACCATCATGGTGACTTCATATAAAACTATTATTTTAATTAAAACATAAATTACAACAATAAAATCAGTTTGGTTAGTAATGCATGAAGCTGGTAATGTTGTTTGTGGAGTTATTTAATCCTCTAATGGGATCTTCAGAGATTTAATGCCTTCTTTTATCTTCAGTTGATTTCATCTAAAGCTGTGGCTGAAGTCAGCTGTAGTTCTCGTGTTTCTCTTTCCTTCAGTGATTGTGCTTATTATCATCAGGTGTTCATCATTAATGTTCAATCATCAATAAATTATCTCATTAACTTCAACACTGCTTCAATGGTACTTTAACTCAGTAGTGAGCATACACATGAACACTAGGAAGTCTTAATTTAACATGGGTGTTTTTCTGAGTACTTTTACATAATTCCTAACTGTTTCATTTACGTATAACTGGCATATATTAATCATCTTTAGTTTATTAATTTGTCTATGAAAAAATAACCCAAATGCATTGAAAATGTATATGCAGTTTACATACATAAATTTTATGCTTTACATTTTAATGTAATACTTACTGGTTTTCTATTTATTTTTAATAAAAATGAAAAAAAAACTGTGCCTCCTCTAACCACAGACTTAATTTTGAATTTCATAGTGCGCATAGTTTCATAATTCTCTGGTAACCACAGCTGCCAGCATTTTCCTGTAAAAATAACATTTTTTTGTAGTTTTTTGCAGCTCTGGTTGCCAGTAAAGTGCCGTTTTTTACAGAACTTTTCTGTAAATGAATTTACAGTTTCTTACTGTTAATTTACGCTTCCCTCTGTGGGATTTTTCATCTAACCCCTTTAACCCTTTTAACCCCACAGCAAAATCTTCAGTTTTAAATGAACACTGAAGAGTGTACACACTACAGAGTGTTAGAGTAATTGAAGCATTGATGAAGTTCATGAGATAATTAAGAGATCAATTAAGTGATAACTGAGAACACCTGTTAACAAGAATCACTGAAGGACAGAGAAACACAAGAACTACAACTGACTTCAGCCACAGCTTTAGATGAAATCAACTGAAGATAAAAGAAGACATTAAATCTCTGAAGATCTCAGCAGAGGATTGAACAACTCCACAAACAGCATTACCAGCTTCACACATTACTAACCAGACTGACTTTATTTCTGTCAGACGACTACAGAAGCTCTTGTTGAGAATTATCAGATCTTTAGGTGTTGATGTTTAATTGAAAATATTTGGTCACCATTATCGTGATCAGTGTTTGCTTCAGTTGGGCTCTTGGCCCTTGACTTTGTAATTAGTCTTTCTTTGTCTGCTATAACTGTGTGTTTCTTAAACACATATATTGTAGCAAAAAAGCCAAGAAAAAAAATGTGGCCAGAAGTTATTGACTATATTTTGCTATAATTGTAATAGGATGTTTAGTTTGTTAATCTTGTCCAGTGTTTCTTCCCTAAACAAGCCCATTCTTTTAAAAACACATATAAACTCTTATTTTACGTTATTAAACTGGGATCCTTCTGAAATTATTATCCACTGATTAGGAATTAGTTATAATTTATAAAGTCATGAGTTCAAAAATTAGTTTGCTCTCTGTTGTCATTTAGACTCACATAGAGATGAAGAATCAGCACATGAATCTCAACAATGGTGACAATCAATAAAAAAACGAACAGATCAACTCTGAACATCACAAAACACTACTCAAAGTCAACACAACAACAGCAGCAAAAATAAACGCAAATAATAAGAATTAAAGAAAATAACCAGGCTAATCAGCAGCATAATTTATTCGTGCCGCAATGCATGCTGGGAGTTTTGAGTGTCACCACGGCTGAGATTCATACGCCGATTCTTGATGTCTATGTGAGTCCGATTGATTCAGATGTTTTGACCACAAGCTGTTCCCATGCTCTTCAAATTATCTGGCTGTGTCAATACTAATGTTATAAAATTATAGGGTTCAAGTTTTGCAAAAAATTAAGTGTCAACTACATGTTTATAGATAAGACTAGTAAATTATTAGTGATTTAAACTATTATTAAATAGTCAACATGACCAACTCATGTTTTTTTCTCAGCTTTGCTTGCTATAACACATGTATTGAAAACACACCATTACAGCAGCGAGAGAAAAACTAATGTTATTGTGTTAATGTTCAAGAGCCCAACTAAAGCAAACACTGATCACCATAATGGTAACGTCAGAAGAAACAATCAAACATCATCTGATAATTCTCAATAAGAGCTTCTGTAGTTGTCTGACAGAAATAAAGTCAGTCTGGTTAGTAATGTGTGAAGCTGGTAATGCTGTTTGTGGAGTTGTTTAATCCTCTGATGAGATCTTCAGAGATTTAATGTCTTCTTTTATCTTCAGTTGATGAAATCATGTTTCTCTTTCCTTCAGTGATAACAGCAGGTGTTCATCAGTGTCTGAATTCACTCTCTTCTTTCCTCTCTCTCTCTGTCGAGTGGTCTATATCAGTGAACTAGTGTAGGGAATAGTGAATAAGGGGATAGGGAGTGATTTTGAACACAGCCTCTGAGTGTCGACTTTAAGTGTGTTAATTCACAGTATATTACTGTTGGCTATTTTCTCGAAAATGACAAATATTACCCAGAATTCATTGTTTTATACGGTATATTACTGTTTTAATGGAAAACAGCAATTTACTGTCAAAATGTGGCCGTTTTTTTACAGCATTTTTTTACAGTGTACTACACTAATATACTGTAAAACGTAACAGTCAAATTTATCAGATGAATCAAGATATTTTCACTGAAATATTAGTGCAAGTTAATAGAAAAAAGTTGTGCAAAGTCAGTAACTGATAAGGAGAGTAAATATTAAAATGACCTGTGTTTATGTGTTGTTGCACAAGATGATATAGAAGAGATCTTTCAGTTGAATTCATTAGTTTTGTGGGTTACCGTTGTGCTGAAGAGTAGAGCCTGTGCTTCAGTCCAGAATGAGCAGAGAAACATTGATGATATGCTGCCTGATGCTTTATTTAACGGCAGTGACTGTGTTTGCTGATGCAGTTATGAGCTGTTTGTTGAGTAATTTATCACATACGTGTGTGCTATTGCTCACAATGAACCACAAAAAGTGAAGTTAAAGTCATGTTTCTAAATTATTTCACTACTACACCTTACACATGTGAAAGGACTCAAATGAAGTTTTACGATACAAACACCCATAATTACTAGTTTTAAAATGAGAACTGTTTGAAGCAATCAGTTTTCCAAATGAAAAGTTACCTTTCATGGTATTATTACGGTAAAATACTGTAAAAAAGGAGAGCTGTATATAAACAGCAGAAGGCTGTAAATTAACAGTGCATTGCTGGCAACCACAGCTGCCAGTAGATTACCGTTATTTTACGACACAATATTTTACAGTGTACCTTTCATGGTATTATCACGGTAAAATACTGTAAAAAAGGAGAGCTGTATATAAACAGTAGAGGGCTGTAAATTAACAGTACATTGCTGGCAACCACAGCTGCCAGTAGATTACCGTTATTTTACGACACAATATTTTACAGTGTATGTATGTCTTTTTTATTTTAGTTCTATTATTATTACTAATATCTCTAATGTATTTTTTGTCATGCCAATAAAGCTTCTTGATTTTAATTATAGAGAAGGTGTGTGTGTGTGTGTGTGTGTGTGTGTGTGTGTGTGTGTGTGTGTGTGCGTGCGTGTGTGTGTGTAGTTGTATATACAAATCCCACCTTCTTTATTAGAATTAATTAAACGGTTTTATATCTCAATAACATTTAACTATTTGTCTTGGCATGTTGTTATACAAACCATGCTGGTATTTTTACCCTAACCCTTTTCATTATCAAGTAAACCCATCATCTATTCATTTTAATAACACAATAAGACTTGACATTCTTGCTGAGAACATTAAACTTTTATTTATATGTTAATGCATGCGTGTAACCATAAAGAATATACTAAAATAACAATATAAACAACCAAATAAGATATATAACTTACAAATAAGTTATAAATAAATAATATATAGTATACAAATAATTTAAAACTATTGCATTGTAACATTGCGATGTGAAGTCAAAAGCAGTAACCTAACCTTGTTAGGAAAGTAGTCTACATACATAAAACGTTTTCCAAAAATTAACCAATTTACAATGTGTTGTGTTTGATACTATATATTATCACCAGGTATAAGTAATTAACGGATGCACAGTTTTGTTTTTTATGCATGCTAGTACTTCATAAGTATAAGAAACTATATTATTCAAGTAGAGGTAACTGCAGACTGGAGCAATGGGCGTGCCATGAGGTCGGAAAGAAATGGGGCGTGCCGCGAGGTATGGGGCATGCCGCAAGGTCTTCTCGTCTTTTTACAGTCTATGACCAGGACGCGAAATTCCTGATCCGCATAAAAGCGAGCCATAAACTGAATCACTATAACTACACAAATAATTATACAAGACAAAATACATTTCTTTCACTCTAGTGAACTAGGGAGCTGATTGAGACGCAGGGTATGTTACCTTCGAAACCTTCTGTATGGCGCGGGTTACGTGACGTCATCACCACCGCGACTTTTTTAGTCAATCATTAAAAAAACATTCATACTGTTTGTGATAAATGCACTTTTTTAACACATCACTTGAATATATTAAACATTTATTTTTGTATTGCCCTTTTTCTATTTCATTTTAGACTGACTTTAAAATAGATATTCCTAAAATAGAAATTCCAAGTATTAGATTTTAGAACTTCATATCATTTTACTTTGTTTCCAAAACCCGTATTTTTCTGATTTTTTTTAAATATAATTAAATTATTTTGCTGAAGTTTTATAAGCATGACACAAATGAAAGAACCCTTCCTATATTACATTTTAGAAGACTGATCTCACAGTATACTTTGAAACGCTTTCAAACATGAGATCACAAGACAATAATTTTTCTACCTTGATTCATAAACTTATATTTGTGTATTTATTTGTATTGTTCATTGTATACTTGTTATTGTTATTCTCTGATCTACACACTTTGAGCTGTATTTACAATGCTTTGTATTCATCGTTTTTATTGCATTAAACTTGAAATGTCTGTACTTGAACTAAATAATAAATTAAAAAAAAAAATTAAAAAACTAATTATTATTTTAAAGATAAAAATGTCTCCTGACACTATTAAAGTCATACTAATTTTGTACTTTCATTTAAAGTAGGCTACATACAAACTAAAAGTAATATTATTTTTTATAATAATGGTAAAGCAAATGTTTTTGCTGTATAAAGGTATACATATATATATATGTGTGTGTGTGTGTGTGTGTGTGTGTGTGTGTGTGTGTGTGTGTGTGTGTGTGTGTGTGTGTGAGTGTGTGTGTGTGTGTGTGTGTGTGTGTGTGTGTGTGTGTGTGTGTGTGTGTATACGTGTTTGATCAAACACTCATCATATAATATAAAATGAAGTAAAACCGGTTTAATAAACTACTTTTAAGTGACATTAATCAAGTAAGCAAAACAAACAACATTTTATCCAAAACAACATTTATTCAATAGTCATTTTTACAATTAAGTTTTTTAAAACGTCAGTTGAATTCGTCATCAAAGGCTTGTGTTCAAGTCAAAACTCATTCCTCCACTGATTCATACGATAGTAAAACTAAGGTTACTGCTGATTGGCCAACGCAGTCGCCAGGAGGAAGCTCCTTTGACCAATGAGAAACCTCTCACCACGCCCCTACCTCCTGCCACGCCCCTACCTCTTGCCACGCCTATTACTCCAAGCTGCAGCTACCCCTGTCTCATATTATTAACCGCATTTCCTGTTTGCCGTAACGTCGTCGTCAGACTTGACGCCACTAACCAATGAGAAGAGTTGCAGGCGGGACGAGTCGACAGTGATGACGATACATAGAGCGTAGACCAATCAGAACATATGACAGTGATGACGATACATAGAGCGTAGACCAATCAGAACACATGACAGTGATGACGATACATAGAGCGCAGACCAATCAGAACATATGACAGTGATGACGATACATAGAGCATAGACCAATCAGAACACATGACAGTGATGACGATACATAGAGCATAGACCAATCAGAACACATGACAGTGATGACAATACATAGAGCATAGACCAATCAGAACACATGACAGTGATGACAATACATAGAGCATAGACCAATCAGAACACATGATAGTGATGACGATACATAGAGCACAGACCAATCAGAACACATGACAGTGATGACGATACATAGAGCGTAGACCAATCAGAACACATGACAGTGATGACGATACATAGAGCGCAGACCAATCAGAACACATGACAGTGATGACGATACATAGAGCGCAGACCAATCAGAACGCATGACAGTGATGACGATACATAGAGCGCAGACCAATCAGAACACATGACAGTGATGACGATACATAGAGCGCAGACCAATCAGAACACATGACAGTGATGACGATACACAGAGCTTAGACCAATCAGAACGCATGACAGTGATGACGATACATAGAGCGCAGACCAATCAGAACGCATGACAGCGATGACGATACATAGAACGTAGACCAATCAGAACACATGACAGCGATGACGATACATAGAGCACAGACCAATCAGAACACATGACAGTGATGACGATACATAGAGCGTAGACCAATCAGAACACATGACAGTGATGACGATACATAGAGCGTAGACCAATCAGAACACATGACAGTGATGACGATACATAGAGCGCAGACCAATCAGAACACATGACTGTGATGACGATACATAGAGCGTAGACCAATCAGAACACATGACAGTGATGACGATACATAGAGCGTAGACCAATCAGAACACATGACAGTGATGACGATACATAGAGCACAGACCAATCAGAACACATGACAGTGATGACGATACATAGAGCGCAGACCAATCAGAACACATGACAGAGATGACGATACATAGAGCGTAGACCAATCAGAACACATGACAGTGATGACGATACATAGAGCGTAGACCAATCAGAACACATGACAGTGATGACGATACATAGAGCACAGACCAATCAGAACACATGACAGTGATGACGATACATAGAGCGCAGACCAATCAGAACACATGACAGTGATGACGATACATAGAGCGCAGACCAATCAGAACACATGACTGTGATGACGATACATAGAGCTCAGACCAATCAGAACACATGACAGTGATGACGATACATAGAGCGTAGACCAATCAGAACACATGACAGTGATGACGATACATAGAGCTTAGACCAATCAGAACACATGACAGTGATGACGATACATAGAGCGCAGACCAATCAGAACACATGACAGTGATGACGATACATAGAGCTTAGACCAATCAGAACACATGACAGTGATGACAATACATAGAGCTCAGACCAATCAGAACACAAGACAGTGATGACGATACATAGAGCGTAGACCAATCAGAACACATGACAGTGATGACGATACATAGAGCACAGACCAATCAGAACACATGACAGTGATGACGATACATAGAGCTCAGACCAATCAGAACACATGACAGTGATGACGATACATAGAGCTCAGACCAATCAGAACACATGACAGTGATGACGATACATAGAGCGTAGACCAATCAGAACACATGACTGTGATGACGATACATAGAGCACAGACCAATCAGAACACATGACAGTGATGACGATACATAGAGCGCAGACCAATCAGAACACATGACTGTGATGACGATACATAGAGCGTAGACCAATCAGAACGCATGACAGTGATGACGATACATAGAGCACAGACCAATCAGAACACATGACAGTGATGACGATACATAGAGCGCAGACCAATCAGAACACATGACAGTGATGACGATACATAGAGCGCAGACCAATCAGAACACATGACAGTGATGACGATACATAGAGCGCAGACCAATCAGAACACATGACAGTGATGACGATACATAGAGCGCAGACCAATCAGAACACATGACAGTGATGACGATACATAGAGCGCAGACCAATCAGAACACATGACTGTGATGACGATACATAGAGCGTAGACCAATCAGAACACATGACAGTGATGACGATACATAGAGCGCAGACCAATCAGAACACATGACTGTGATGACGATACATAGAGCGTAGACCAATCAGAACACATGACAGTGATGACGATACATAGAGCGCAGACCAATCAGAACACATGACACTTATGACGATACATAGAGCGCAGACCAATCAGAACACATGACAGTGATGACGATACATAGAGCGCAGACCAATCAGAACACATGACAGTGATGACGATACATAGAGCGTAGACCAATCAGAACACATGACTGTGATGACGATACATAGAGCGCAGACCAATCAGAACACATGACAGTGATGACGATACATAGAGCGCAGACCAATCAGAACACATGACAGTGATGACGATACATAGAGCGCAGACCAATCAGAACACATGACTGTGATGACGATACATAGAGCGTAGACCAATCAGAACACATGACAGCGATGACGATACATAGAGCGTAGACCAATCAGAACACATGACTGTGATGACGATACATAGAGCGCAGACCAATCAGAACACATGACAGTGATGACGATACATAGAGCACAGACCAATCAGAACACATTACTGTGATGACGATACATAGAGCGCAGACCAATCAGAACACATGACAGTGATGACGATACATAGAGCGCAGACCAATCAGAACACATGACTGTGATGACGATACATAGAGCGCAGACCAATCAGAACACATGACAGTGATGACGATACATAGAGCACAGACCAATCAGAACACATTACTGTGATGACGATACATAGAGCACAGACCAATCAGAACACATGACTGTGATGACGATACATAGAGCGCAGACCAATCAGAACACATGACAGTGATGACGATACATAGAGCACAGACCAATCAGAACACATTACTGTGATGACGATACATAGAGCACAGACCAATCAGAACACATTACTGTGATGACGATACATAGAGCACAGACCAATCAGAACACATGACAGCGATGACGATACATAGAGCGTAGACCAATCAGAACACATGACAGTGATGACGATACATAGAGCACAGACCAATCAGAACACATTACTGTGATGACGATACATAGAGCACAGACCAATCAGAACACATTACTGTGATGACGATACATAGAGCACAGACCAATCAGAACACATGACAGCGATGACGATACATAGAGCTCAGACCAATCAGAACACATGACAGCGATGACGATACATAGAGCTCAGACCAATCAGAACACATGACAGCGATGACGATACATAGAGCTCAGACCAATCAGAACACATGACAGTGATGACGATACATAGAGCGCAGACCAATCAGAACCATAGACCGTAAAAAAATATGGACGACTCGACATCATCCGTTTCCGCTTGTCCTATTTGAAGCTTTCAGGCAGCCTTGCACGGCGCGGACATCTTGGGACCGAGTCTGCGCAGTAGCGATTTCGGGACCGGAGTTGCGCAGTAGAGCGCAGGAAGTAGAGCAGGAAGTACAGCTGCGATATCAAACGCCCGCCCACACTCTCGCAGATGCAGAACAATTAATTATGTTGGTGTGAAATAAACAGTTATGGAAATGTAGAAATTAAAGCTAAAGCTCCAATCTGCTCCCAAAAATTTCGAAAAAAGTCCGTTAGAGCCTCAGTGACAACTTCACTCAGAGAAGCCGTCAGTCTCAGCTGTCAATCATGACGTCACACCCCCCGTTTTTATAGCATCAAATAACTAACTCAAACTAAACTTATTTTTAAAACGAACACCTGAAATGAAATCATCGTGATGATAACTGCCTTCAGTGACATAAACTAACTTTGGGGGAAATTTTTTGAAGTGTAATTTTATTATTTTGTTTGCCTCGCGTCCATTAGAAATCACAGAGGGGCGGCTATACTGGGACCGGTCACCGGGGGGCGATCGAGGCGCGAAAGCTTCAGTAAATGAGAGGGAGACTGCAGGCTTGATCAGAACACATGACAGTGATGACGATACATAGAGCGCAGACCAATCAGAACACATGACAGCGATGACGATACATAGAGCGTAGACCAATCAGAACACATGACTGTGATGACGATACATAGAGCACAGACCAATCAGAACACATGACAGTGATGACGATACATAGAGCACAGACCAATCAGAACACATGACAGTGATGACGATACATAGAGCTTAGACCAATCAGAACACATGACTGTGATGACGATACATAGAGCGCAGACCAATCAGAACACATGACAGTGATGACGATACATAGAGCTCAGACCAATCAGAACACATGACAGTGATGACGATACATAGAGCTCAGACCAATCAGAACACATGACAGCGATGACGATACATAGAGCTCAGACCAATCAGAACACATGACAGCGATGACGATACATAGAGCACAGACCAATCAGAACACATGACAGTGATGACGATACATAGAGCTCAGACCAATCAGAACACATGACAGCGATGACGATACATAGAGCTCAGACCAATGAGAACACATGACAGCGATGACGATACATAGAGCTCAGACCAATCAGAACACATGACAGTGATGACGATACATAGAGCTCAGACCAATCAGAACACATGACAGCGATGACGATACATAGAGCTCAGACCAATCAGAACACATGACAGTGATGACGATACATAGAGCGCAGACCAATCAGAACCATAGACCGTAAAAAAATATGGACGACTCGACATCATCCGTTTCCGCTTGTCCTATTTGAAGCTTTCAGGCAGCCTTGCACGGCGCGGACATCTTGGGACCGAGTCTGCGCAGTAGCGATTTCGGGACCGGAGTTGCGCAGTAGAGCGCAGGAAGTAGAGCAGGAAGTACAGCTGCGATATCAAACGCCCGCCCACACTCTCGCAGATGCAGAACAATTAATTATGTTGGTGTGAAATAAACAGTTATGGAAATGTAGAAATTAAAGCTAAAGCTCCAATCTGCTCCCAAAAATTTCGAAAAAAGTCCGTTAGAGCCTCAGTGACAACTTCACTCAGAGAAGCCGTCAGTCTCAGCTGTCAATCATGACGTCACACCCCCCGTTTTTATAGCATCAAATAACTAACTCAAACTAAACTTATTTTTAAAACGAACACCTGAAATGAAATCATCGTGATGATAACTGCCTTCAGTGACATAAACTAACTTTGGGGGAAATTTTTTGAAGTGTAATTTTATTATTTTGTTTGCCTCGCGTCCATTAGAAATCACAGAGGGGCGGCTATACTGGGACCGGTCACCGGGGGGCGATCGAGGCGCGAAAGCTTCAGTAAATGAGAGGGAGACTGCAGGCTTGATCAGAACACATGACAGTGATGACGATACATAGAGCGCAGACCAATCAGAACACATGACAGCGATGACGATACATAGAGCGCAGACCAATCAGAACACATGACTGTGATGACGATACATAGAGCACAGACCAATCAGAACACATGACTGTGATGACGATACATAGAGCGCAGACCAATCAGAACACATGACAGTGATGACGATACATAGAGCTCAGACCAATCAGAACACATGACAGTGATGACGATACATAGAGCTCAGACCAATCAGAACACATGACAGCGATGACGATACATAGAGCGCAGACCAATCAGAACACATGACAGCGATGACGATACATAGAGCGTAGACCAATCAGAACACATGACTGTGATGACGATACATAGAGCTCAGACCAATCAGAACACATGACAGCGATGACGATACATAGAGCTCAGACCAATGAGAACACATGACAGTGATGACGATACATAGAGCTCAGACCAATCAGAACACATGACAGTGATGACGATACATAGAGCTCAGACCAATCAGAACACATGACAGTGATGACGATACATAGAGCTCAGACCAATCAGAACACATGACAGTGATGACGATACATAGAGCGCAGACCAATCAGAACACATGACAGCGATGACGATACATAGAGCGTAGACCAATCAGAACACATGACTGTGATGACGATACATAGAGCTCAGACCAATCAGAACACATGACAGCGATGACGATACATAGAGCTCAGACCAATGAGAACACATGACAGTGATGACGATACATAGAGCTCAGACCAATCAGAACACATGACAGTGATGACGATACATAGAGCGCAGACCAATCAGAACCATAGACCGTAAAAAAATATGGACGACTCGACATCATCCGTTTCCGCTTGTCCTATTTGAAGCTTTCAGGCAGCCTTGCACGGCGCGGACATCTTGGGACCGAGTCTGCGCAGTAGCGATTTCGGGACCGGAGTTGCGCAGTAGAGCGCAGGAAGTAGAGCAGGAAGTACAGCTGCGATATCAAACGCCCGCCCACACTCTCGCAGATGCAGAACAATTAATTATGTTGGTGTGAAATAAACAGTTATGGAAATGTAGAAATTAAAGCTAAAGCTCCAATCTGCTCCCAAAAATTTCGAAAAAAGTCCGTTAGAGCCTCAGTGACAACTTCACTCAGAGAAGCCGTCAGTCTCAGCTGTCAATCATGACGTCACACCCCCCGTTTTTATAGCATCAAATAACTAACTCAAACTAAACTTATTTTTAAAACGAACACCTGAAATGAAATCATCGTGATGATAACTGCCTTCAGTGACATAAACTAACTTTGGGGGAAATTTTTTGAAGTGTAATTTTATTATTTTGTTTGCCTCGCGTCCATTAGAAATCACAGAGGGGCGGCTATACTGGGACCGGTCACCGGGGGGCGATCGAGGCGCGAAAGCTTCAGTAAATGAGAGGGAGACTGCAGGCTTGATCAGAACACATGACAGTGATGACGATACATAGAGCGCAGACCAATCAGAACACATGACAGCGATGACGATACATAGAGCGTAGACCAATCAGAACACATGACTGTGATGACGATACATAGAGCACAGACCAATCAGAACACATGACTGTGATGACGATACATAGAGCGCAGACCAATCAGAACACATGACAGTGATGACGATACATAGAGCTCAGACCAATCAGAACACATGACAGTGATGACGATACATAGAGCTCAGACCAATCAGAACACATTACTGTGATGACGATACATAGAGCGCAGACCAATCAGAACACATGACAGCGATGACGATACATAGAGCGCAGACCAATCAGAACACATGACAGTGATGACGATACATAGAGCGCAGACCAATCAGAACACATGACAGTGATGACGATACATAGAGCTTAGACCAATCAGAACACATGACATTGATGACGATACATAGAGCGCAGACCAATCAGAACACATGACAGTGATGACGATACATAGAGCGCAGACCAATCAGAACACATGACAGTGATGACGATACATAGAGCGTAGACCAATCAGAACACATGACAGTGATGACGATACATAGAGCGTAGACCAATCAGAACACATGACAGCGATGACGATACATAGAGCGCAGACCAATCAGAACGCCTGACAGTGATGACGATACATAGAGCGCAGACCAATCAGAACACATTACTGTGATGACGATACATAGAGCGCAGACCAATCAGAACGCCTGACAGTGATGACGATACATAGAGCGTAGACCAATCAGAACACATTACTGTGATGACGATACATAGAGCGCAGACCAATCAGAACACATGACAGTGATGACGATACATAGAGCGTAGACCAATCAGAACACATGACAGTGATGACGATACATAGAGCGCAGACCAATCAGAACACATGACAGTGATGACGATACATAGAGCGCAGACCAATCAGAACACATGACAGTGATGAAGATACATAGAGCGTAGACCAATCAGAACACATGACAGTGATGACGATACATAGAGCGTAGACCAATCAGAACACATGACTGTGATGACGATACATAGAGCGCAGACCAATCAGAACACATGACTGTGATGACGATACATAGAGCGTAGACCAATCAGAACACATGACTGTGATGAAGATACATAGAGCGCAGACCAATCAGAACACATGACAGTGATGACGATACATAGAGCGCAGACCAATAAGAACACATGACAGTGATGACGATACATAGAGCTCAGACCAATCAGAACACATTACTGTGATGACGATACATAGAGCGCAGACCAATCAGAACACATGACAGTGATGACGATACATAGAGCACAGACCAATCAGAACACATGACAGTGATGATGATACATAGAGCACAGACCAATCAGAACACATGACAGTGATGACGATACAAAGAACGCAGACCAATCAGAACACATTACTGTGATGACGATACATAGAGCGCAGACCAATCAGAACACATTACTGTGATGACGATACATAGAGCGTAGACCAATCAGAACATATGACTGTGATGACGATACATAGAGCGTAGACCAATCAGAACACATGACTGTGATGACGATACATAGAGCGCAGACCAATCAGAACACATTACTGTGATGACGATACATAGAGCGCAGACCAATCAGAACACATTACTGTGATGACGATACATAGAGCGCAGACCAATCAGAACACATGACAGTGATGACGATACATAGAGCGCAGACCAATCAGAACACATGACAGTGATGACGATACATAGAGCGCAGACCAATCAGAACACATGACAGTGATGACGATACATAGAGCGTAGACCAATCAGAACACATGACAGTGATGACAATACATAGAGCGCAGACCAATCAGAACACATGACAGTGATGACGATACATAGAGCGTAGACCAATCAGAACACATGACTGTGATGACGATACATAGAGCGCAGACCAATCAGAACACATGACAGTGATGACGATACATAGAGCGTAGACCAATCAGAACACATGACAGTGATGACGATACATAGAGCGTAGACCAATCAGAACACATGACAGCGATGACGATACATAGAGCGTAGACCAATCAGAACACATGACTGTGATGACGATACATAGAGCGCAGACCAATCAGAACACATGACAGTGATGACGATACATAGAGCGCAGACCAATCAGAACACATGACAGCGATGACGATACATAGAGCGTAGACCAATCAGAACACATGACAGCGATGACGATACATAGAGCGTAGACCAATCAGAACACATGACTGTGATGACGATACATAGAGCGCAGACCAATCAGAACACATGACAGTGATGACGATACATAGAGCGTAGACCAATCAGAACACATGACAGCGATGACGATACATAGAGCGCAGACCAATCAGAACACATGACAGTGATGACGATACATAGAGCGCAGACCAATCAGAACACATGACAGTGATGACGATATATAGAGCGTAGACCAATCAGAACACATGACAGCGATGACGATACATAGAGCGTAGACCAATCAGAACACATGACAGTGATGACGATACATAGAGCCTAGACCAATCAGAACACATGACAGTGATGACGATACATAGAGCGTAGACCAATCAGAACACATGACAGCGATGACGATACATAGAGCGCAGACCAATCAGAACACATGACAGTGATGACGATACATAGAGCGCAGACCAATCAGAACACATGACAGTGATGACGATACATAGAGCTTAGACCAATCAGAACAAATGACAGTGATGACGATACATAGAGCGCAGACCAATCAGAACACATGACAGTGATGACGATACATAGAGCGTAGACCAATCAGAACACATGACAGCGATGACGATACATAGAGCGTAGACCAATCAGAACACATGACAGTGATGACGATACATAGAGCTTAGACCAATCAGAACAAATGACAGTGATGACGATACATAGAGCGCAGACCAATCAGAACACATGACAGTGATGACGATACATAGAGCCTAGACCAATCAGAACACATGACAGTGATGACGATACATAGAGCGTAGACCAATCAGAACACATGACAGTGATGACGATACATAGAGCGCAGACCAATCAGAACACATGACAGTGATGACGATACATAGAGCGCAGACCAATCAGAACACATGACAGCGATGACGATACATAGAGTTCAGACCAATCAGAACACATGACAGTGATGACGATACATAGAGCGCAGACCAATCAGAACACATGACAGTGATGACGATACATAGAGCGCAGACCAATCAGAACACATGACAGTGATGACGATACATAGAGCGCAGACCAATCAGAACACATGACAGTGATGACGATACATAGAGCGCAGACCAATCAGAACACATGACAGCGATGACGATACATAGAGCGCAGACCAATCAGAACACATGACAGTGATGACGATACATAGAGCTCAGACCAATCAGAACACATGACAGTGATGACGATACATAGAGCGTAGACCAATCAGAACACATGACAGTGATGACGATACATAGAGCGCAGACCAATCAGAACACATGACAGTGATGACGATACATAGAGCGTAGACCAATCAGAACACATGACTGTGATGACGATACATAGAGCGCAGACCAATCAGAACACATGACTGTGATGACGATACATAGAGCGTAGACCAATCAGAACACATGACTGTGATGAAGATACATAGAGCGCAGACCAATCAGAACACATGACAGTGATGACGATACATAGAGCGCAGACCAATCAGAACACATGACAGTGATGACGATACATAGAGCACAGACCAATCAGAACACATGACAGTGATGACGATACAAAGAGCGCAGACCAATCAGAACACATGACTGTGATGAAGATACATAGAGCGCAGACCAATCAGAACACATGACAGTGATGACGATACATAGAGCGCAGACCAATCAGAACACATGACAGTGATGACGATACATAGAGCACAGACCAATCAGAACACATGACAGTGATGACGATACATAGAGCACAGACCAATCAGAACACATGACTGTGATGAAGATACATAGAGCGCAGACCAATCAGAACACATGACAGTGATGACGATACATAGAGCGCAGACCAATCAGAACACATGACTGTGATGACGATACATAGAGCGCAGACCAATCAGAACACATGACAGTGATGATGATACATAGAGCACAGACCAATCAGAACACATGACAGTGATGACGATACAAAGAGCGCAGACCAATCAGAACACATTACTGTGATGACGATACATAGAGCGTAGACCAATCAGAACACATTACTGTGATGACGATACATAGAGCGTAGACCAATCAGAACACATGACAGCGATGACGATACATAGAGCGTAGACCAATCAGAACACATGACTGTGATGACGATACATAGAGCGCAGACCAATCAGAACACATTACTGTGATGACGATACATAGAGCGCAGACCAATCAGAACACATTACTGTGATGACGATACATAGAGCGCAGACCAATCAGAACACATGACAGTGATGACGATACATAGAGCGTAGACCAATCAGAACACATGACAGTGATGACAATACATAGAGCGTAGACCAATCAGAACACATGACAGCGATGACGATACATAGAGCGTAGACCAATCAGAACACATGACTGTGATGACGATACATAGAGCGTAGACCAATCAGAACACATGACAGCGATGACGATACATAGAGCGTAGACCAATCAGAACACATGACTGTGATGACGATACATAGAGCGCAGACCAATCAGAACACATGACAGTGATGACGATACATAGAGCGTAGACCAATCAGAACACATGACTGTGATGACGATACATAGAGCGTAGACCAATCAGAACACATGACAGCGATGACGATACATAGAGCGTAGACCAATCAGAACACATGACTGTGATGACGATACATAGAGCGCAGACCAATCAGAACACATGACAGTGATGACGATACATAGAGCGTAGACCAATCAGAACACATGACAGTGATGACGATACATAGAGCGTAGACCAATCAGAACACATGACAGTGATGACGATACATAGAGCGCAGACCAATCAGAACACATGACAGCGATGACGATACATAGAGCGTAGACCAATCAGAACACATGACAGCGATGACGATACATAGAGCGTAGACCAATCAGAACACATGACTGTGATGACGATACATAGAGCGCAGACCAATCAGAACACATGACAGTGATGACGATACATAGAGCGTAGACCAATCAGAACACATGACAGCGATGACGATACATAGAGCGCAGACCAATCAGAACACATGACAGTGATGACGATACATAGAGCGTAGACCAATCAGAACACATGACTGTGATGACGATACATAGAGCGTAGACCAATCAGAACACATGACAGCGATGACGATACATAGAGCGTAGACCAATCAGAACACATGACAGTGATGACGATACATAGAGCGCAGACCAATCAGAACACATGACAGTGATGACGATACATAGAGCTCAGACCAATCAGAACACATGACAGCGATGACGATACATAGAGCTCAGACCAATCAGAACACATGACAGTGATGACGATACATAGAGCTCAGACCAATCAGAACACATGACAGCGATGACGATACATAGAGCTCAGACCAATCAGAACACATGACAGCGATGACGATACATAGAGCTCAGACCAATCAGAACACATGACAGTGATGACGATACATAGAGCGCAGACCAATCAGAACACATGACAGTGATGACGATACATAGAGCGTAGACCAATCAGAACACATGACAGTGATGACGATACATAGAGCGCAGACCAATCAGAACACATGACAGTGATGACGATACATAGAGCGCAGACCAATCAGAACACATGACAGTGATGACGATACATAGAGCTCAGACCAATCAGAACACATGACAGTGATGACGATACATAGAGCGTAGACCAATCAGAACACATGACAGTGATGACGATACATAGAGCGCAGACCAATCAGAACACATGACAGTGATGACGATACATAGAGCGCAGACCAATCAGAACACATGACAGCGATGACGATACATAGAGTTCAGACCAATCAGAACACATGACAGTGATGACGATACATAGAGCTTAGACCAATCAGAACACATGACAGTGATGACGATACATAGAGCGCAGACCAATCAGAACACATGACAGCGATGACGATACATAGAGCTTAGACCAATCAGAACACATGACACCCAGCAAACACGCCAGTGTGGGCTCACTGTGGGTAAGTGTGGGTTTTCTGTGGGACAGTGTGGGCAAGGGCAAGCCCTTTGGGGCCCCATGTGGGCTAACTGTGGGCAAGCCCACTGTTGGGCTTGCCCACAGAAAACCTACACGGGCCCCCAGTGGGTTAGCCCATGCGGGGCCCATAGCGGCTGTGCCCGTTTGGGCCCCGTTTGGGTTTAGTGTGGGCAACCCACCGTGGGTTTGCCCACAGAAAACCCACACGGGCCCCCAGTGGGTTAGCCCATGCGGGGCCCATAGCGGCTGTGCCCGTTTGGGCCCCGTTTGGGTTTAGTGTGGGCAACCCACCGTGGGTTTGCCCACAGAAAACCCACACGGGCCCCCAGTGGGTTAGCCCATGCGGGGCCCATAGCGGCTGTGCCCGTTTGGGCCCCGTTTGGGTTTAGTGTGGACAACCCACCGTGGGCTTGCCCACAGAAAACCCACACGGGCCCCCAGTGGGTTAGCCCATGCGGGGTCCATAGCGGATTTGCCCATTTGGGCCCCAACGAGGAATTAGTGTGGGCAACCCACTGTGGGCCTGCCCACAGAAAACCCAAACAGGCCTTGTGTGGGTTAACCCTTTTGGGCCCCCAAAAACCCTTTTGTGGGCTTGTTTGCAGAAAAAACACCACAGGACACAGCTATTCGGCTGTGTGCATTTATTAAAAAGCTTCCAACAGGATATGCACAGACAATTTGGAGAGAAGGTGCCCAAAATAAAAAAGGGCATCCAAATAAAATTTTAAAATTAATAAACCTTAACTAAAAGACATTTTTGAATATGGAAAGAAGAAGAAAAAAAATGAAAACAAAATGTCTTAATGAGTCATTCACTGAATCATTTAAAGGTGCCTTAGAATGAGTTGAAACAATATTTTAAATTGTTCTCTGATATCTACATATAGGGTATGTGACTTAATTAATGGTTAAAATTGTCCAGATACGGTCTTACAGGGTTACTTCAGCGATTAGCATATGGCTTTTTATTAGTAGAAACCCTGGAGTACATTCTAATGATCGTGCTCCTGCTGCGTTTGTGCAGTGACACTCTCTCAGCGGCTAAATCACATTATACTGAACAGACACGTTCAGTTTTTAATTGTAGTGTCTGTTAACTGAACCGATTTTATGAATATGAACGTGGTGGGAAAGTGATCCAGTGATTTGGTAGCGGTGGCTTTGGGAGTGGCCTCATAGGGCAGCGAAGCATTCTGGGAATTGTTGTCTTTCATCCCGTGAAATAAAATACATTTTCTGTCTTTTCTCAGTCTAAAAAGCACCAAATTCAAAAATAATTTCACATTTCTACTACATTAATGACCCAGTTTAAATACAGAGTCATCTTCCCAGCGCTGAAGTAACCCTTTAAGTCCCTCCTGCGCTCTTTCTTTCTTTCTTTCTTTCTTTCTTTCTTTCTTTCTTTCTTTCTTTCTTTCTTTCTTTCTTTCTTTCTTTATTAAGATCCCCATTAGCTCCTGGCATGCCAGTTGCTATTCTTCCTGGGGTCTCCTCAAATTCATCACATACAGTATATATTTTGTACACACATATCTATACATGACATACACACACACGCTCACACACACACACACTGACATGAAAGCTCTATGCACCCTGATATACATAATACATATAAGAAAAAAATAAATAAATACACATATACATACATAAACAGCTCATAAAAAACAAAAACAAAACCAACCCAATAAATCAAACACTCTCATTATTATTATTAGTGAACATTATCATTCTCACTATTATTACTATTATATCATTGCCATTACCACTATTCTTATTAGTATCACCATCCTTATCATTAACATAGCAACAATAATCATCACAGAAATAAAATCCTAAACCATCACTCATGCTCCTTATTGTGTAAAAAGGAAAATCTTTAACTTTTTTTGAAATAGCTTTTTATTATTTTCAAACAACAAAAATACGGGCAATGCATTCCATGCAACCATGGCTCGATAGACAGCAGTACGCTGCATTTGATTAGTTCTGCAAATAGGCAGCAAACTTCTTGTGTTAATGCTTTGTCGTGTTCCATAATTATGAGTATCTATAAAAAAATTCATTTTGTAATAAATTATTTCAGGAATTTTGGTTGTAATGACATTTCTAACGAATGTTAGTAAATAATACTTAAGTCTTCCTTTAACAGTTAACCAGGCCAATTCATTATGCATTATCATAACATTGGTTCTGTATGGGCAGCCCAGAACTATTCGTGCTGCTTTATTCTGAGCGATCTGTAATCTGTATAAATTAGTTTCGTTTGTGTTTGACCAAACAACAGATGCATAATCCAACTGGGAAAGTACTAATGACTGAACAAGTTGTTTGGTCAACCATTGTGGAATACATTTCCTACAGTGTCTGATCATACCCATACTCCGACCCATGCTCTGCAACACTTGACTTATGTGACTTCCCCATGTCATCTTTGAATCTACTATAACACCTAATAATTTAATTACCTCAACTTGTGGAACTACAGTCGCTTCCAATGTCAAATGTAATTTAGATGTTGTTTTTAACATATATTGTGATCCTAGTAACATACATTTTGTTTTTTCAGGATTAATTTTTAATTTATTTTCTTGAATCCAATTTTTTTTTTTTTTTTTTTACTGCACTTAAGATCTAAAAAAAACCCACTATGATTTGCATTGTTTTAACAACGCGATCCCTTAAAAATAAAAATAAAAAACAAATCGTACTTTCAAAAGCCTTTTATTTTTTTTATTGAATATCGATGTTTGGCCTTAAATTATCAGTTCCAGTTTGTGGTAAAAATCTGGCTGGCTATATAATAATATAAAACAAACAATCTATCAACCTAGTTAATTTTGAATGCTGCATATAATGAATAAAATCATAGGCTTTTAATTTATTTGTGAAGCTCAGCGGTACAGAGCTCTGCGTCATATTTTGTTTGGAACTATTTTTTGCGGAAGAATCATCACTGCGCCATGCGCACCTGAGAGTGACTCACCGCCAACGGTCAAATTGGATCTACCTTCTTCTGACAGATTTCTCCTGACTCTGAGGTGAGTTTTAATTGTAAATTGTATTATATTTGGTATTTAACAGTAACGTTACCTATTTTCCACAGTGTGTGTTCGTCTGGGATTGTATTTTAGTATGTTTTTGTTAATCCAGATCATTAGTTATGTTTTGTTTAACGTTGCTTAGCTTAAACTCGATTTAGTTTAAATAAATAGGCTAAATATTGGTTAGTCCTTTTCACCCGTTTTCCCTATTCTGTATGTTATACATCGGTTTGCCACAGTAAACTGCTCAAGTCTGATGAAAAAGTTCGTTATATAACTTATCATAATGGCTGTGCTCGTAGCACACGCCCTAGCAAGTGCAGAGGAGAAAGACAGTTAGAAATATACGAAGCTGGGACATATCACGATTTTTGTTTGTGGACTATTAAAATGTCTCCACGATTTGCTTTTGAAGAAATATCTAATACAGCATTCTATCATTTTTAGTTCTGGCGCCTCCCTCTCAACATTGTCCAAGGACGTTTTCACCACATATATCTCGGTAAGTTATACTCCGGGACACTGCAATTCACAAATGTTCATTATTTACATGTGCTTTAACCTCTTAACATATGCCACTATTTTTCTATATTCATAAATCTGGTCTTATTTTAAATGTAACACTTTTAAATTTATATAACCCATGAGTCATAATAACTCAAACTAACAGTATGGGAACAAAACAAGGTCAAATTTACATGTAAGTGACAAGTAAGTTGAAATTCACTTAGGTAAAATGTATGAGACTTTAATGTTAAAGGCGACTGAAAACCTAAGTTGGTCAGGTGTGTGCGTAAACTAGCAGGCACGCGGGAGTCATGGAAACGTGAGCACCAGTAGTATTCACCAAAGCTGCATACTGCGTACATGATGTACATGATACATCTAAGCTGTATGTCGATGTCCTGACACACACACACGACAAGATAGAAGAGAACGCGCTGTATGTCAGTGTCCTGACACACACACACACACACACACACACACACACACGAAAGAAAAGAACGCGCTTTATGTCGATGTCCTGACACACACACACACCAGGGTATCCGCGGGGTCTTGAAAAGTCTTAAAAGGTGATAAATCAATTTTGGGAAAATTAAGACCCTTATAAAGTATTAAAAAGTCTTATCACGGCTTTATAAAGTCTTACATTTTGAAAGTATTTTGTTCAAGCTTTGTCAAAAGAATTTGACTCAAAAAAGTATTTATGAATATATTTATTTCATCCCCATAAGTGTTAAAAAACAACGGGGTGCTCAGTCTGAGATCGGCTCGGAGCGTGCGCGCCATGGATCGAAATTAGCACTGCCACCAGCCAAATGCGGCTGATTTTGAGTTGTGGCGGGTAAACTCGCTTCACCTACCGAGCTGTTTCACCTCTTTGTAAACTTTGTTCAATGCATGCGAGTGCTACCGTATGTGCACATATAACCAGTCGTTTTCTCCGTCATCACTCGCGTGAAGACGCGCTGTGAGACTCGCGCGCGCTGAGAGAAGATCTGACGCTGTGCATCATCCGACAGCGCGTGCTCGTCTCACAGCGCGCAAATATTGAGTTCTCTTTCAAGTCTTGCGCTTAAACGGACAAACTCACACAAGAAGTATGTCAACATGTCCATCTTGATGAGTATCCTAGCAGACATAGTCTGAATATGCCTTAAGTGAACTGTATAGTATGCACAGTCGAGAAAGACGAGCATATCCCTGCATCAGGTCTTAAAGGCGCAGTAGCCTTTACTGCTGCCTGAGGGATGTCCTTATATTTAGTTTGACATTAAACAATGCTCTTGATTGAATAGCTTTTGTAAGTTTAATAAGGATTAATCTTTCATTTAAACAGTTAAATATTCAGTTATTTTACATTTGATTACTTTATTCAATTTCTGTACCTTTCTGCAGGCCAGTAGGCATTTACATATGAGTGAGGTCGAGTTAAACATTTTAGTTTGAATCTTATTTTTCGGTTTTCGGCTTTGGTTTCTTCTTTTTTGGTTTCGGCCAAGAATTTTGATTTCGGTGCATCCCATTCTGATAATGTTCTGCTCAGTATGTTGTCAACACGCTTCAAAGATGCCAGAACAAATAGTTTCATTCATGGGACTAAAAACCATAAAACTGGAAGCCATAAAAGACCACAAATCATCGTGAAAATGTCAGTATTTCATTTAGACTTGAGATTAAATAAACTGCTTAAGTATTGTAGAGCTTGTAGTATTAATTTTCACATGCAGTTACACATTGTCAGTTAAAAACAAAAAAGTAGCTGGTAAAAACATTGAGTGGTAGACTTTGAAAAAAGTTAATTTTCGTCTACGGGTGACGTCATGTATTTTGCGAAATGCGCAGTTAGGTAATATCGCCCTCCATACGTTGCGAAACAGATATGCAATATAAACAATACAAAATTGGCCTACGATAGAGATTTTAAGTCTACATTCGACTACAACTGTTTATTAAAGGTTTGTTGCAGATTAGACCTTGAAGTGCGATGAGGTCTTAAAATATTTTGAGAAGGTCTTTAAAAAGTCTTAAAAAGGTATTGAAATTAACTTCAGGATTCCTGCATATACCCTGCACACGCTACAAGACAGAGGAGATCGTATGTCGATGTCCTGTCTGCGTCTCAATCAGATCCCTAAGTTAGTTGCGCCAGTCTCGTGCACTCAGAGTTCTCTGTCGCTCTTGAACAAACCACAGAAACACAGGGAATGGAATGCTGTCAAAATGTCAGTTTTGTTGAGTAGGATTCTTAAAATAGTTAAATAACGTCTTAAATGAACGTGAGAAAATGAGATGCGCGTGACTGCGCGTTAGATCCGCATCATGTTCGGCGGTGGCCGATTTTAAAGGGACAGCTACACTGAAGAACAAAGAAATAACGGGAAAAGAGAAAAGATGATTAATCTACATTTACATTTACACATTTGGCAGACGCTTTTATCCAAAGCGACTTACATTGCATTCAAGGTACACGTTTTACATTTTTGTCAATTCTTGCTTTCCCTGGGAACCGAACCCATGACCTTGGCATTGTTAGCGCCATGCTCTACTCATTGAGCTACAGGAAAGCCATCTATATTTAATGTATTATTTATGCAGTTAAGAAAGCTGTTTGATAACTATTAAATTTCTGTATATGTCTAACAGGGAAGCCAAGTAATTATTTATTTATTTTTTTAAACCTAATAAATGTTGAAATTGGGAAGCTTTCATTTATGCTGTAATGTAACGTCATTAATGTTTCATAGAGACATTGGTGTCAGTTATACTGGCCTTCATTCATAAAAAGATGCCATTACAACACATTTAAAATATGCTGTCTTTAAATTGTTTCTACATTAATTTGGAGAGTAACTGAAATTATTGCAATATTAAAAACTCCACAAATATTAAAGTTAAGTTTATTATTTTCTAATCTAAAAAGATACATAGAATTCCTTATTTTGTTCAAATGAGGGATTTTTTTAAAATTTCTTGTACCCCCGCTCCTTTCAGCCAAGTCCACCTGATGCTGAAGTTGAGAGTGAGATCAAGGTATGGCTGCGGAATTCAAGAGACCGAGCGGGTGGACGAAAGGAGCGCCACCACCGTCTGCTGACTAGCCGAGAGACCTCGGGGGAAGAGTGAGCTTTGCCAATGAATAGTTTAGTTTTCAAACTATGGGTCCGGGGACCCCCAGGGGGCCGCAAAGGCGTGACATGTGATCCGTGGAAAAGTATAGAGAAAAAACATTTAAAAAATAAGATTTAAAGGTCCTGTTCTTCGCGTGTTTTGAAGCTTTGATTATGTTTACAGTGCAGTGTACAATATAACATGAGTTCATGTTTCGCATGTAAAAAAACACAGTATTTTTTCACACAATTGACTTATCTGTACAGCGCTGTTTCCTCTGTCCTAAAAGCGGCCTGATGATTTCCTTGTTCTATGAAGTCCCTCCTTCAGAAACACGTAGCGAGTTCTGATTGGGCCAGCGGAGGGTTAGTCAGCAAACGGTTCTAGTGATGTCATTACATCCCTGCACTTCCTGCTGTAGTCCAAACCGCCCATTCGCTGTAGGCTTTGAAAGGGAACTTCTGTTAAATAAAATATCTCGCTTGGCATTGAACTTTGAGCTTTATAAGTTTACAGGTATTATTTATGCTCCAACAGCAACAATACACACTAACTAAAGTTTGAAAGATGGAATCGCGAAGAAAGGGACCTTTAAATAAAAAATGATTGCAAATAAAGTAAATAAATGAGATTCAAATATATGTGGAAAAGCCTCTATGAATTGTATAATAATAAAATAAATAAATTATAAATAAATGAGAATAAAATATATGTGGAAAAACCTGTGAATATTAAAGTAATAATAAAATAAATTAATGATTGTAAATAAATGAGATTAATATTCACAGAGTTTTTCCACGTATATATTTTAATCTCATTTATTTACAATCATTTATTTAATTATTATTTAATATTCACAGAGGTTTTTCCACATATATTTTAAAGTAATAATAATTAAATAAATAAATGATTGTAAATAAATGAGATTAAAATATATGAAGAAAAACCTCTGAATATTAATCTCATTTATTTAAAATCATTAATTTATTTTATTATTACTTTAATATTCACAGGTTTTTCCACATATATTTTAAAGTAATAATAATTAAATAATTAAATGATTGTAAATAAATGAGATTAAAATATATGTGAAAAAAACCTCTGTGAATATTAAAATAATAAAATACATAAATGGCTGACTGTAAATAAAACAAATAAATTAAATTAAATATGTGGAAAACCTAAAGTAAATCTGAATATTAAAATAATAATAATACAATTAATAAATAAATTAGCTTAAAAAACCTGCAAGTTTAATTAAATTTAATTAAAAACATTAAATTGAATAAATAAATTTGATAAAAATACATGATTACTTTTATTATTATTCTATTAAATTAATGATGAATGTAAATGAATAAAAATTGGACTTAAATATACAAATAAATTATGCAATTAACAGTATATTCTTATAATGAGTTGAATCATAATAATAAAGTAACTTGATATAAACTAATGTTAGATATATAATAGTAATAGTAAATTTTTAGTGTATTAATGGGGTGTTACGTTGTAAAAGAAAGATGTCTTAACTCTCAGGATGGGGGTCCCTCGCACGAGTATGTTCATATTTGGGGGTCCATGGCAAGTTTGAAAAGCACATTTTCAGCTGAGGTCAAAGACACATAATACATAAACAACACATAATTTTGTTGTTGTTTATTTGTATTATTTTTATATTTGTATATAACGTTCCCTGTCAGAGTGTTACATTTGCTGTATTGACATGAATTGAACTTTTTCTAATGATTTTATGAGCTATTTTTGTATTTAATAAATCCATTGATTTGAAATCCCTTTGACTACTGTACATTTTTGACAATACAGACATTAGTAATATGGTTTATGCATCCATTTCAGGTGTATAATATAAGTATATATAGTGAAACAGTTTTATTGTTGTAGCTAATATAGTGCCAGCCCTGTGTGGGCCTAGTGAGGGCTTCCTGTGGGGCTAAGTGAGGGCTGCCCGCGCAGGACCAGCGCTTAATAGTGCGGGCCTAGTGAGGGCTTTCTGGGGGCTAAGTGAGGGCTGCCCGCGCAGGGCCAGTGCTAAGGGGCCAACGTTTTGCCAATAAGCAAATTCTCTGGGGCCCTGCACGGGCAGCCTCCTGGGGGCCCTTAGGCTAGCCCTAAGTGGGCCCTTAAAGGACCAGTGCAGGCTTGTTTGCAGGGTAGCCCACAGTCAGCTCACTGTGGGCCCACATAGGCCAGCCCACACTTTGGGCTGTCCCACTGGGGCCAACATGGGCCCCACAAGTGCCTCGCATTTCGCGCCCATGTGGGGCCCACAGTGGGCTGCCCGTGATGGCCCCATATGGGCCAGCCCACAGTCAACCCACACTTTGGGCTGTCCCACTGGGGCCCCACATGGGCCCCACAATGTGGGCCCCACACGTACCCCACATTTCATGCCCATGTGGGGCCCAAAGTGGGCTGCCCGTAATGGCCCCATATGGGCCAGCCCACAGTCAACCCACACTTTGGGCTGCCCCACTGGGGCCCCACATGGGCCCCACAATGTGGGCCCCACACGTGCCCCGCATTTCACGCCGGTATCTGGGCCCACAGTGGGCTGCCCGCAGTGGCCCCATGTGGGCCCCAAAGGAGCATGTTTGCTGGGCAGTGATGACGATACATAGAGCGCAGACCAATCAGAACACATGACAGCGATGACGATACATAGAGTTCAGACCAATCAGAACACATGACAGTGATGACGATACATAGAGCGCAGACCAATCAGAACACATGACAGTGATGACGATACATAGAGCGCAGACCAATCAGAACACATGACAGTGATGACGATACATAGAGCGCAGACCAATCAGAACACATGACAGTGATGACGATACATAGAGCGCAGACCAATCAGAACACATGACAGTGATGACGATACATAGAGCGCAGACCAATCAGAACACATGACAGTGATGACGATACATAGAGCGCAGACCAATCAGAACACATGACAGTGATGACGATACATAGAGCGCAGACCAATCAGAACACATGACAGTGATGACGATACATAGAGCACAGACCAATCAGAACACATTACTGTGATGACGATACATAGAGCGTAGACCAATCAGAACACATGACAGTGATGACGATACATAGAGCACAGACCAATCAGAACACATGACAGCGATGACGATACATAGAGCGCAGACCAATCAGAACACATGACAGTGATGACGATACATAGAGCGCAGACCAATCAGAACACATGACAGCGATGACGATACATAGAGTTCAGACCAATCAGAACACATGACAGTGATGACGATACATAGAGCGCAGACCAATCAGAACACATGACAGTGATGACGATACATAGAGCGCAGACCAATCAGAACACATGACAGTGATGACGATACATAGAGCGCAGACCAATCAGAACACATGACAGTGATGACGATACATAGAGCGCAGACCAATCAGAACACATGACAGTGATGACGATACATAGAGCGCAGACCAATCAGAACACATGACAGTGATGACGATACATAGAGCGCAGACCAATCAGAACACATGACAGTGATGACGATACATAGAGCGCAGACCAATCAGAACACATGACAGTGATGACGATACATAGAGCACAGACCAATCAGAACACATTACTGTGATGACGATACATAGAGCGTAGACCAATCAGAACACATGACAGTGATGACGATACATAGAGCACAGACCAATCAGAACACATGACAGCGATGACGATACATAGAGCGTAGACCAATCAGAACACATGACTGTGATGACGATACATAGAGCGCAGACCAATCAGAACACATGACAGTGATGACGATACATAGAGCACAGACCAATCAGAACACATTACTGTGATGACGATACATAGAGCGCAGACCAATCAGAACACATGACAGTGATGACGATACATAGAGCGCAGACCAATCAGAACACATGACTGTGATGACGATACATAGAGCGCAGACCAATCAGAACACATGACAGTGATGACGATACATAGAGCACAGACCAATCAGAACACATTACTGTGATGACGATACATAGAGCACAGACCAATCAGAACACATGACTGTGATGACGATACATAGAGCGCAGACCAATCAGAACACATGACAGTGATGACGATACATAGAGCACAGACCAATCAGAACACATTACTGTGATGACGATACATAGAGCACAGACCAATCAGAACACATTACTGTGATGACGATACATAGAGCACAGACCAATCAGAACACATGACAGCGATGACGATACATAGAGCTCAGACCAATCAGAACACATGACAGCGATGACGATACATAGAGCTCAGACCAATCAGAACACATGACAGCGATGACGATACATAGAGCTCAGACCAATCAGAACACATGACAGTGATGACGATACATAGAGCGCAGACCAATCAGAACCATAGACCGTAAAAAAATATGGACGACTCGACATCATCCGTTTCCGCTTGTCCTATTTGAAGCTTTCAGGCAGCCTTGCACGGCGCGGACATCTTGGGACCGAGTCTGCGCAGTAGCGATTTCGGGACCGGAGTTGCGCAGTAGAGCGCAGGAAGTAGAGCAGGAAGTACAGCTGCGATATCAAACGCCCGCCCACACTCTCGCAGATGCAGAACAATTAATTATGTTGGTGTGAAATAAACAGTTATGGAAATGTAGAAATTAAAGCTAAAGCTCCAATCTGCTCCCAAAAATTTCGAAAAAAGTCCGTTAGAGCCTCAGTGACAACTTCACTCAGAGAAGCCGTCAGTCTCAGCTGTCAATCATGACGTCACACCCCCCGTTTTTATAGCATCAAATAACTAACTCAAACTAAACTTATTTTTAAAACGAACACCTGAAATGAAATCATCGTGATGATAACTGCCTTCAGTGACATAAACTAACTTTGGGGGAAATTTTTTGAAGTGTAATTTTATTATTTTGTTTGCCTCGCGTCCATTAGAAATCACAGAGGGGCGGCTATACTGGGACCGGTCACCGGGGGGCGATCGAGGCGCGAAAGCTTCAGTAAATGAGAGGGAGACTGCAGGCTTGATCAGAACGAGACAGGTCTAACTGCAGAACCGCAGAACCCATATACGTCACTCACAACAGTCTGAGGGCGACAACAGCGCCACGCCACAGTCTCATGCCGGAAGTGGGCGGAGCTGATTTATCTTCGCATACATTGCTCTATTTGGAGCGTTTCAAGCCCAAATTTTAAACGATGTTAATAATGTCAAGTATTTAATTAATAAGTTCTAATTGAAGATAGATAGAGAGATGATAGATAGGCTAGAGAGATATACTCACTCATAGTTAAATCATATAAATATGTTTTAAAATAAACAATACTGGATATTAATACAAAATAAAATAATAAAAAATAAATAATAAAAATGTATTTATAAAAAAAACATTGTAACGTTTTTAAAGTAAAAAGTTGCTATTATTTTTTATTTATATTATGTCTTAAATATTATATTAGATAAACTGAACACAAATCTTAACACACAAAAAATGAAAACAAAGATTGAGCATTTGAACATTTATTTTTATGACACAATATATTTGTTTTTTACTCAAGCATCTCAGAATAAACCTTTTATTCATAGTAGATAATATATATTACACAATTCTACACTGTTATGCATGATTCAGATTAATCAAACCCCAAAACACACAGAAATTGTTTAATTTTATAAAATGTTCCTTAAAAATCCCCTTAAGTAGCAAAGGCGTCATATACTAGCTTGGGTTTGCTTTAAAAAAAATACACAATCAGACCAAGGGGAATAAATTGAACTAAGTTGAAAGTTATTGCACAGCAGGTACATGACAAATTAAATCTAAAATAAAAGTGACCTCTATAAACATTGACAACTGTCTCTTTGGCCAGTTGTCGGTCAACCATTCAGCCTGTGAAAGTTGAAGGGCTTTTTCCTAGTCTTCCACTTTCACATTTCAGAAATCAGGGCTCTTCCACTAAACTGTTGAAAACAGTTGGTTGTTCCAGAGTCTTCTGTGATCCGTGGCTCCTTCATGAGACAAGGGTACAAACAAATAGGATGAAATGTTGGAAGTGTTTTAACAATATCGTGTGTTGAAGTCAGGATGTAGCATGTATAATAAAGTTGTGAAATTCAGTTTCTCATGTCTAAATTTCTGACATAAATGATACCCTGTCACAATCAAATGAATTAACCATTTTCAGTTCAAAATGTATACAGAAACAAAGGCAAGCCCTTCATAGGGCTTCTCACACTGAGCTTATCGTCATTCTAAACACACTTTTAACCTCGGGTAAAGTAACATTTCACACTTTTATATTTACGTGCTTTGGACAGTCACTGAAACACTGTGCACTCTATATAAATAATAAAGTCAGCATTGAAGAGGAAAAACATCAAATGCAAACAGAAAACGCAATTGCAGCGAAGAAGAGACCATTTAAATTATTGTATAGTCTGAAATGTCCATTCAGGAAAAACTTGTAATACAAGGACATGCAAAGCTTGAGCATTTCTGAAAACATATTGTGTGCAGTGCAGTGTCTGTCAGTGACCCTGATACTGCACATATGTTATCCCATGGTTTATTAAAGTACAGTGTGGAACGGCAGTGTATGAATACCCAGGATTAATTGTTCATCTCAGGTAAATGATGATCAGTGTGAAACATGAAGCAAGATAACCCAAGATTCTGTATATCCGGAGTTTACTATTTCAAGTGTGAAAAGCCCTCATGTTTTTTATCCTAATGAAGGGAAGCTTGTATTTAAAAAAAAATTACCTTTTCCTTCTTTTTCTTACCATTGACATGAAGATCCTACTGTCAATAGAGCCATCCAACTGTTGTGGAACAGTCTAAAACAATTGAACATTATAGAATAGAAGAACATTCCTGGAAAATCTGACATATAACACCACACTATCTGTATAAGTAGCTTATGTCTTTATTAGAGCTTTTTAAAACTAACCTTGTTTTTGATCAGCTTCCATTATCCTGTGTGACATTCTGATTGTCAATTTACTGCAACAAAATCAAACAGATATATATAATGCTTGGTTGTGTACTTAATTTAATTTTAATGGGACACATTCAAACACATGAAATAGTGTTTGCATTTTGTTAGCTTAAGCACTATATATATATATACACTTGAAACTTTATAACCAACTAATTCAAAAGGGACAACAAATAAATACTATTTCTTGCTACTGTGTATAAACAAATAACTCCAAACCTTCATACCTCCATGGACAGCTGCTTTTTGAAGTGAATATGAAGGTGTACTGTGCCATCTGGTCAGTTTAAAACACTGGGCAGTAGAAACTGTTGCAGAATGTCTTGCATTGATGTACATGAAGTAAAGCTGGTCCTCTCCAAATCGTAATGCCTCAATAAATTAGTGGGAAAAACACATAAAACACTGGTCAGTATCAGATAAAAGCAAATAAAAAATACGGCGCCAACAACCAAAAATAAAATCACAAACAATTATGTTACTTAAACCAAGACCATATCAACAGACGCGATAGACATCGTAAATTAGAGCACATTAGAAAAAAATAGAGCCACGTTCTGTATAAAGTGTTAATACAACAACGATGGATCAAATACACAACACAAATAAACTTGATAGATTAAAACCACAACACAAAACAGCTGTTTACCGTGTTCTCTTCTTCCGCCGTGCCGATTGTTTAGTTTTCGTGAACTCCGCCCACTTCCGGCATGAGACTGTGGCATGGCGCTGTTGTCCTCAGAGCGTTGTGAGTGACGTATATGGGTTCTGCGGTTCTGCAGTTGGTTATTATTGATCAGAACACATGACAGTGATGACGATACATAGAGCGCAGACCAATCAGAACACATGACAGTGATGACGATACATAGAGCACAGACCAATCAGAACACATGACAGCGATGACGATACATAGAGCGCAGACCAATCAGAACACATTACTGTGATGACGATACATAGAGCGCAGACCAATCAGAACGCCTGACAGTGATGACGATACATAGAGCGTAGACCAATCAGAACACATTACTGTGATGACGATACATAGAGCGCAGACCAATCAGAACACATGACAGTGATGACGATACATAGAGCGTAGACCAATCAGAACACATGACTGTGATGAAGATACATAGAGCGCAGACCAATCAGAACACATGACAGTGATGACGATACATAGAGCGCAGACCAATCAGAACACATGACAGTGATGAAGATACATAGAGCGTAGACCAATCAGAACACATGACAGTGATGACGATACATAGAGCGTAGACCAATCAGAACACATGACTGTGATGACGATACATAGAGCGCAGACCAATCAGAACACATGACTGTGATGACGATACATAGAGCGCAGACCAATCAGAACACATGACAGTGATGACGATACATAGAGCGCAGACCAATAAGAACACATGACAGTGATGACGATACATAGAGCTCAGACCAATCAGAACACATTACTGTGATGACGATACATAGAGCGCAGACCAATCAGAACACATGACAGTGATGATGATACATAGAGCACAGACCAATCAGAACACATGACAGTGATGACGATACAAAGAGCGCAGACCAATCAGAACACATTACTGTGATGACGATACATAGAGCGCAGACCAATCAGAACACATTACTGTGATGACGATACATAGAGCGTAGACCAATCAGAACATATGACTGTGATGACGATACATAGAGCGTAGACCAATCAGAACACATGACTGTGATGACGATACATAGAGCGTAGACCAATCAGAACACATGACAGTGATGACGATACATAGAGCGCAGACCAATCAGAACACATGACTGTGATGACGATACATAGAGCGCAGACCAATCAGAACACATGACAGTGATGACGATACATAGAGCGTAGACCAATCAGAACACATGACAGTGATGACGATACATAGAGCGTAGACCAATCAGAACACATGACAGCGATGACGATACATAGAGCGTAGACCAATCAGAACACATGACTGTGATGACGATACATAGAGCGCAGACCAATCAGAACACATGACAGCGATGACGATACATAGAGCGTAGACCAATCAGAACACATGACAGCGATGACGATACATAGAGCGTAGACCAATCAGAACACATGACTGTGATGACGATACATAGAGCGCAGACCAATCAGAACACATGACAGTGATGACGATACATAGAGCGTAGACCAATCAGAACACATGACAGCGATGACGATACATAGAGCGCAGACCAATCAGAACACATGACAGTGATGACGATACATAGAGCGTAGACCAATCAGAACACATGACTGTGATGACGATACATAGAGCGTAGACCAATCAGAACACATGACAGCGATGACGATACATAGAGCGTAGACCAATCAGAACACATGACTGTGATGACGATACATAGAGCGCAGACCAATCAGAACACATGACAGCGATGACGATACATAGAGCGCAGACCAATCAGAACACATGACAGTGATGACGATACATAGAGCGTAGACCAATCAGAACACATGACAGTGATGACGATACATAGAGCGTAGACCAATCAGAACACATGACAGTGATGACGATACATAGAGCGTAGACCAATCAGAACACATGACAGTGATGACGATACATAGAGCGCAGACCAATCAGAACACATGACAGCGATGACGATACATAGAGCACAGACCAATCAGAACACATGACAGCGATGACGATACATAGAGCTCAGACCAATCAGAACACATGACAGCGATGACGATACATAGAGCTCAGACCAATCAGAACACATGACAGTGATGACGATACATAGAGCGCAGACCAATCAGAACACATGACAGTGATGACGATACATAGAGCGTAGACCAATCAGAACACATGACAGCGATGACGATACATAGAGCTCAGACCAATCAGAACACATGACAGTGATGACGATACATAGAGTGCAGACCAATCAGAACACATGACAGTGATGACGATACATAGAGCGCAGACCAATCAGAACACATGACAGTGATGACGATACATAGAGCGCAGACCAATCAGAACACATGACAGTGATGACGATACATAGAGCTCAGACCAATCAGAACACATGACAGTGATGACGATACATAGAGCGTAGACCAATCAGAACACATGACAGTGATGACGATACATAGAGCGCAGACCAATCAGAACACATGACAGTGATGACGATACATAGAGCGTAGACCAATCAGAACACATGACTGTGATGACGATACATAGAGCGCAGACCAATCAGAACACATGACTGTGATGACGATACATAGAGCGTAGACCAATCAGAACACATGACAGCGATGACGATACATAGAGCTCAGACCAATCAGAACACATGACAGTGATGACGATACATAGAGCGCAGACCAATCAGAACACATGACAGTGATGACGATACATAGAGCGTAGACCAATCAGAACACATGACAGCGATGACGATACATAGAGCTCAGACCAATCAGAACACATGACAGTGATGACGATACATAGAGCGCAGACCAATCAGAACACATGACAGTGATGACGATACATAGAGCGCAGACCAATCAGAACACATGACAGTGATGACGATACATAGAGCGCAGACCAATCAGAACACATGACAGTGATGACGATACATAGAGCTCAGACCAATCAGAACACATGACAGTGATGACGATACATAGAGCGTAGACCAATCAGAACACATGACAGTGATGACGATACATAGAGCGCAGACCAATCAGAACACATGACAGCGATGACGATACATAGAGCGTAGACCAATCAGAACACATGACTGTGATGACGATACATAGAGCGCAGACCAATCAGAACACATGACTGTGATGACGATACATAGAGCGTAGACCAATCAGAACACATGACTGTGATGAAGATACATAGAGCGCAGACCAATCAGAACACATGACAGTGATGACGATACATAGAGCGCAGACCAATCAGAACACATGACTGTGATGACGATACATAGAGCGTAGACCAATCAGAACACATGACAGTGATGACGATACATAGAGCGCAGACCAATCAGAACACATGACAGTGATGACGATACATAGAGCGCAGACCAATCAGAACACATGACTGTGATGACGATACATAGAGCGTAGACCAATCAGAACACATGACAGTGATGACGATACATAGAGCGCAGACCAATCAGAACACATGACAGTGATGACGATACATAGAGCTCAGACCAATCAGAACACATTACTGTGATGACGATACATAGAGCGCAGACCAATCAGAACACATGACAGTGATGATGATACATAGAGCACAGACCAATCAGAACACATGACAGTGATGACGATACAAAGAGTGCAGACCAATCAGAACACATTACTGTGATGACGATACATAGAGCGCAGACCAATCAGAACACATTACTGTGATGACGATACATAGAGCGTAGACCAATCAGAACATATGACTGTGATGACGATACATAGAGCGTAGACCAATCAGAACACATGACTGTGATGACGATACATAGAGCGCAGACCAATCAGAACACATGACAGTGATGACGATACATAGAGCGCAGACCAATCAGAACCATAGACCGTAAAAAAATATGGACGACTCGACATCATCCGTTTCCGCTTGTCCTATTTGAAGCTTTCAGGCAGCCTTGCACGGCGCGGACATCTTGGGACCGAGTCTGCGCAGTAGCGATTTCGGGACCGGAGTTGCGCAGTAGAGCGCAGGAAGTAGAGCAGGAAGTACAGCTGCGATATCAAACGCCCGCCCACACTCTCGCAGATGCAGAACAATTAATTATGTTGGTGTGAAATAAACAGTTATGGAAATGTAGAAATTAAAGCTAAAGCTCCAATCTGCTCCCAAAAATTTCGAAAAAAGTCCGTTAGAGCCTCAGTGACAACTTCACTCAGAGAAGCCGTCAGTCTCAGCTGTCAATCATGACGTCACACCCCCCGTTTTTATAGCATCAAATAACTAACTCAAACTAAACTTATTTTTAAAACGAACACCTGAAATGAAATCATCGTGATGATAACTGCCTTCAGTGACATAAACTAACTTTGGGGGAAATTTTTTGAAGTGTAATTTTATTATTTTGTTTGCCTCGCGTCCATTAGAAATCACAGAGGGGCGGCTATACTGGGACCGGTCACCGGGGGGCGATCGAGGCGCGAAAGCTTCAGTAAATGAGAGGGAGACTGCAGGCTTGATCAGAACACATGACAGTGATGACGATACATAGAGCGCAGACCAATCAGAACACATGACAGCGATGACGATACATAGAGCGTAGACCAATCAGAACACATGACTGTGATGACGATACATAGAGCACAGACCAATCAGAACACATGACTGTGATGACGATACATAGAGCGCAGACCAATCAGAACACATGACAGTGATGACGATACATAGAGCTCAGACCAATCAGAACACATGACAGTGATGGCGATACATAGAGCTCAGACCAATCAGAACACATGACAGCGATGACGATACATAGAGCGCAGACCAATCAGAACACATGACAGCGATGACGATACATAGAGCGTAGACCAATCAGAACACATGACTGTGATGACGATACATAGAGCTCAGACCAATCAGAACACATGACAGCGATGACGATACATAGAGCTCAGACCAATGAGAACACATGACAGTGATGACGATACATAGAGCTCAGACCAATCAGAACACATGACAGTGATGACGATACATAGAGCTCAGACCAATCAGAACACATGACAGTGATGACGATACATAGAGCGCAGACCAATCAGAACACATGACAGCGATGACGATACATAGAGCGTAGACCAATCAGAACACATGACTGTGATGACGATACATAGAGCTCAGACCAATCAGAACACATGACAGCGATGACGATACATAGAGCTCAGACCAATGAGAACACATGACAGTGATGACGATACATAGAGCTCAGACCAATCAGAACACATGACAGTGATGACGATACATAGAGCGCAGACCAATCAGAACCATAGACCGTAAAAAAATATGGACGACTCGACATCATCCGTTTCCGCTTGTCCTATTTGAAGCTTTCAGGCAGCCTTGCACGGCGCGGACATCTTGGGACCGAGTCTGCGCAGTAGCGATTTCGGGACCGGAGTTGCGCAGTAGAGCGCAGGAAGTAGAGCAGGAAGTACAGCTGCGATATCAAACGCCCGCCCACACTCTCGCAGATGCAGAACAATTAATTATGTTGGTGTGAAATAAACAGTTATGGAAATGTAGAAATTAAAGCTAAAGCTCCAATCTGCTCCCAAAAATTTCGAAAAAAGTCCGTTAGAGCCTCAGTGACAACTTCACTCAGAGAAGCCGTCAGTCTCAGCTGTCAATCATGACGTCACACCCCCCGTTTTTATAGCATCAAATAACTAACTCAAACTAAACTTATTTTTAAAACGAACACCTGAAATGAAATCATCGTGATGATAACTGCCTTCAGTGACATAAACTAACTTTGGGGGAAATTTTTTGAAGTGTAATTTTATTATTTTGTTTGCCTCGCGTCCATTAGAAATCACAGAGGGGCGGCTATACTGGGACCGGTCACCGGGGGGCGATCGAGGCGCGAAAGCTTCAGTAAATGAGAGGGAGACTGCAGGCTTGATCAGAACACATGACAGTGATGACGATACATAGAGCGCAGACCAATCAGAACACATGACAGCGATGACGATACATAGAGCGTAGACCAATCAGAACACATGACTGTGATGACGATACATAGAGAACAGACCAATCAGAACACATGACTGTGATGACGATACATAGAGCGCAGACCAATCAGAACACATGACAGTGATGACGATACATAGAGCTCAGACCAATCAGAACACATGACAGTGATGACGATACATAGAGCTCAGACCAATCAGAACACATTACTGTGATGACGATACATAGAGCGCAGACCAATCAGAACACATGACAGCGATGACGATACATAGAGCGCAGACCAATCAGAACACATGACAGTGATGACGATACATAGAGCGCAGACCAATCAGAACACATGACAGTGATGACGATACATAGAGCTTAGACCAATCAGAACACATGACATTGATGACGATACATAGAGCACAGACCAATCAGAACACATGACAGTGATGACGATACATAGAGCTTAGACCAATCAGAACACATGACATTGATGACGATACATAGAGCACAGACCAATCAGAACACATGACATTGATGACGATACATAGAGCGCAGACCAATCAGAACACATGACAGTGATGACGATACATAGAGCGCAGACCAATCAGAACACATGACAGTGATGACGATACATAGAGCGTAGACCAATCAGAACACATGACAGTGATGACGATACATAGAGCGTAGACCAATCAGAACACATGACAGCGATGACGATACATAGAGCGCAGACCAATCAGAACGCCTGACAGTGATGACGATACATAGAGCGCAGACCAATCAGAACACATTACTGTGATGACGATACATAGAGCGCAGACCAATCAGAACGCCTGACAGTGATGACGATACATAGAGCGTAGACCAATCAGAACACATTACTGTGATGACGATACATAGAGCGCAGACCAATCAGAACACATGACAGTGATGACGATACATAGAGCGTAGACCAATCAGAACACATGACTGTGATGAAGATACATAGAGCGCAGACCAATCAGAACACATGACAGTGATGACGATACATAGAGCGCAGACCAATCAGAACACATGACAGTGATGAAGATACATAGAGCGTAGACCAATCAGAACACATGACAGTGATGACGATACATAGAGCGTAGACCAATCAGAACACATGACTGTGATGACGATACATAGAGCGCAGACCAATCAGAACACATGACTGTGATGACGATACATAGAGCGCAGACCAATCAGAACACATGACAGTGATGACGATACATAGAGCGCAGACCAATAAGAACACATGACAGTGATGACGATACATAGAGCTCAGACCAATCAGAACACATTACTGTGATGACGATACATAGAGCGCAGACCAATCAGAACACATGACAGTGATGATGATACATAGAGCACAGACCAATCAGAACACATGACAGTGATGACGATACAAAGAGCGCAGACCAATCAGAACACATTACTGTGATGACGATACATAGAGCGCAGACCAATCAGAACACATTACTGTGATGACGATACATAGAGCGTAGACCAATCAGAACATATGACTGTGATGACGATACATAGAGCGTAGACCAATCAGAACACATGACAGTGATGACGATACATAGAGCGCAGACCAATCAGAACACATGACTGTGATGACGATACATAGAGCGCAGACCAATCAGAACACATGACAGTGATGACGATACATAGAGCGTAGACCAATCAGAACACATGACAGTGATGACGATACATAGAGCGTAGACCAATCAGAACACATGACAGCGATGACGATACATAGAGCGTAGACCAATCAGAACACATGACTGTGATGACGATACATAGAGCGCAGACCAATCAGAACACATGACAGCGATGACGATACATAGAGCGTAGACCAATCAGAACACATGACAGCGATGACGATACATAGAGCGTAGACCAATCAGAACACATGACTGTGATGACGATACATAGAGCGCAGACCAATCAGAACACATGACAGTGATGACGATACATAGAGCGTAGACCAATCAGAACACATGACAGCGATGACGATACATAGAGCGCAGACCAATCAGAACACATGACAGTGATGACGATACATAGAGCGTAGACCAATCAGAACACATGACTGTGATGACGATACATAGAGCGTAGACCAATCAGAACACATGACAGCGATGACGATACATAGAGCGTAGACCAATCAGAACACATGACTGTGATGACGATACATAGAGCGCAGACCAATCAGAACACATGACAGCGATGACGATACATAGAGCGCAGACCAATCAGAACACATGACAGTGATGACGATACATAGAGCGTAGACCAATCAGAACACATGACAGTGATGACGATACATAGAGCGTAGACCAATCAGAACACATGACAGTGATGACGATACATAGAGCGTAGACCAATCAGAACACATGACAGTGATGACGATACATAGAGCGCAGACCAATCAGAACACATGACAGCGATGACGATACATAGAGCACAGACCAATCAGAACACATGACAGCGATGACGATACATAGAGCTCAGACCAATCAGAACACATGACAGCGATGACGATACATAGAGCTCAGACCAATCAGAACACATGACAGTGATGACGATACATAGAGCGCAGACCAATCAGAACACATGACAGTGATGACGATACATAGAGCGTAGACCAATCAGAACACATGACAGCGATGACGATACATAGAGCTCAGACCAATCAGAACACATGACAGTGATGACGATACATAGAGTGCAGACCAATCAGAACACATGACAGTGATGACGATACATAGAGCGCAGACCAATCAGAACACATGACAGTGATGACGATACATAGAGCGCAGACCAATCAGAACACATGACAGTGATGACGATACATAGAGCTCAGACCAATCAGAACACATGACAGTGATGACGATACATAGAGCGTAGACCAATCAGAACACATGACAGTGATGACGATACATAGAGCGCAGACCAATCAGAACACATGACAGTGATGACGATACATAGAGCGTAGACCAATCAGAACACATGACTGTGATGACGATACATAGAGCGCAGACCAATCAGAACACATGACTGTGATGACGATACATAGAGCGTAGACCAATCAGAACACATGACAGCGATGACGATACATAGAGCTCAGACCAATCAGAACACATGACAGTGATGACGATACATAGAGCGCAGACCAATCAGAACACATGACAGTGATGACGATACATAGAGCGTAGACCAATCAGAACACATGACAGCGATGACGATACATAGAGCTCAGACCAATCAGAACACATGACAGTGATGACGATACATAGAGCGCAGACCAATCAGAACACATGACAGTGATGACGATACATAGAGCGCAGACCAATCAGAACACATGACAGTGATGACGATACATAGAGCGCAGACCAATCAGAACACATGACAGTGATGACGATACATAGAGCTCAGACCAATCAGAACACATGACAGTGATGACGATACATAGAGCGTAGACCAATCAGAACACATGACAGTGATGACGATACATAGAGCGCAGACCAATCAGAACACATGACAGCGATGACGATACATAGAGCGTAGACCAATCAGAACACATGACTGTGATGACGATACATAGAGCGCAGACCAATCAGAACACATGACTGTGATGACGATACATAGAGCGTAGACCAATCAGAACACATGACTGTGATGAAGATACATAGAGCGCAGACCAATCAGAACACATGACAGTGATGACGATACATAGAGCGCAGACCAATCAGAACACATGACTGTGATGACGATACATAGAGCGTAGACCAATCAGAACACATGACAGTGATGACGATACATAGAGCGCAGACCAATCAGAACACATGACAGTGATGACGATACATAGAGCGCAGACCAATCAGAACACATGACTGTGATGACGATACATAGAGCGTAGACCAATCAGAACACATGACAGTGATGACGATACATAGAGCGCAGACCAATCAGAACACATGACAGTGATGACGATACATAGAGCTCAGACCAATCAGAACACATTACTGTGATGACGATACATAGAGCGCAGACCAATCAGAACACATGACAGTGATGATGATACATAGAGCACAGACCAATCAGAACACATGACAGTGATGACGATACAAAGAGTGCAGACCAATCAGAACACATTACTGTGATGACGATACATAGAGCGCAGACCAATCAGAACACATTACTGTGATGACGATACATAGAGCGTAGACCAATCAGAACATATGACTGTGATGACGATACATAGAGCGTAGACCAATCAGAACACATGACTGTGATGACGATACATAGAGCGCAGACCAATCAGAACACATTACTGTGATGACGATACATAGAGCGCAGACCAATCAGAACACATGACAGTGATGACGATACATAGAGCGTAGACCAATCAGAACACATGACAGTGATGACGATACATAGAGCGCAGACCAATCAGAACACATGACAGTGATGACGATACATAGAGCGTAGACCAATCAGAACACATGACTGTGATGACGATACATAGAGCGCAGACCAATCAGAACACATGACTGTGATGACGATACATAGAGCGTAGACCAATCAGAACACATGACAGTGATGACGATACATAGAGCGTAGACCAATCAGAACACATGACAGCGATGACGATACATAGAGCACAGACCAATCAGAACACATGACTGTGATGACGATACATAGAGCGTAGACCAATCAGAACACATGACAGCGATGACGATACATAGAGCGTAGACCAATCAGAACACATGACTGTGATGACGATACATAGAGCGTAGACCAATCAGAACACATGACTGTGATGACGATACATAGAGCGTAGACCAATCAGAACACATGACAGCGATGACGATACATAGAGCACAGACCAATCAGAACACATGACTGTGATGACGATACATAGAGCGTAGACCAATCAGAACACATGACAGCGATGACGATACATAGAGCACAGACCAATCAGAACACATGACTGTGATGACGATACATAGAGCGTAGACCAATCAGAACACATGACTGTGATGACGATACATAGAGCGTAGACCAATCAGAACACATGACAGCGATGACGATACATAGAGCGTAGACCAATCAGAACACATGACTGTGATGACGATACATAGAGCGTAGACCAATCAGAACACATGACAGCGATGACGATACATAGAGCGTAGACCAATCAGAACACATGACTGTGATGACGATACATAGAGCGCAGACCAATCAGAACACATGACAGTGATGACGATACATAGAGCGTAGACCAATCAGAACACATGACTGTGATGACGATACATAGAGCGTAGACCAATCAGAACACATGACAGCGATGACGATACATAGAGCGCAGACCAATCAGAACACATGACAGTGATGACGATACATAGAGCGTAGACCAATCAGAACACATGACAGTGATGACGATACATAGAGCGTAGACCAATCAGAACACATGACAGTGATGACGATACATAGAGCGCAGACCAATCAGAACACATGACAGCGATGACGATACATAGAGCGTAGACCAATCAGAACACATGACAGCGATGACGATACATAGAGCGTAGACCAATCAGAACACATGACAGCGATGACGATACATAGAGCGCAGACCAATCAGAACACATGACAGTGATGACGATACATAGAGCGTAGACCAATCAGAACACATGACTGTGATGACGATACATAGAGCCTAGACCAATCAGAACACATGACAGCGATGACGATACATAGAGCGTAGACCAATCAGAACACATGACAGTGATGACGATACATAGAGCGCAGACCAATCAGAACACATTACTGTGATGACGATACATAGAGCGTAGACCAATCAGAACACATGACAGCGATGACGATACATAGAGCTCAGACCAATCAGAACACATGACAGCGATGACGATACATAGAGCTCAGACCAATCAGAACACATGACAGTGATGACGATACATAGAGCGCAGACCAATCAGAACACATGACAGTGATGACGATACATAGAGCGCAGACCAATCAGAACACATGACAGTGATGACGATACATAGAGCGCAGACCAATCAGAACACATGACAGTGATGACGATACATAGAGCGCAGACCAATCAGAACACATGACAGTGATGACGATACATAGAGCTCAGACCAATCAGAACACATGACAGTGATGACGATACATAGAGCGTAGACCAATCAGAACACATGACAGTGATGACGATACATAGAGCGCAGACCAATCAGAACACATGACAGTGATGACGATACATAGAGCGCAGACCAATCAGAACACATGACAGCGATGACGATACATAGAGTTCAGACCAATCAGAACACATGACAGTGATGACGATACATAGAGCGCAGACCAATCAGAACACATGACAGTGATGACGATACATAGAGCGCAGACCAATCAGAACACATGACAGTGATGACGATACATAGAGCGCAGACCAATCAGAACACATGACAGTGATGACGATACATAGAGCGCAGACCAATCAGAACACATGACAGTGATGACGATACATAGAGCGCAGACCAATCAGAACACATGACAGTGATGACGATACATAGAGCGCAGACCAATCAGAACACATGACTGTGATGACGATACATAGAGCGTAGACCAATCAGAACACATTACTGTGATGACGATACATAGAGCGTAGACCAATCAGAACACATGACAGTGATGACGATACATAGAGCACAGACCAATCAGAACACATGACAGCGATGACGATACATAGAGCGTAGACCAATCAGAACACATGACTGTGATGACGATACATAGAGCGCAGACCAATCAGAACACATGACAGTGATGACGATACATAGAGCACAGACCAATCAGAACACATTACTGTGATGACGATACATAGAGCGCAGACCAATCAGAACACATGACAGTGATGACGATACATAGAGCGCAGACCAATCAGAACACATGACTGTGATGACGATACATAGAGCACAGACCAATCAGAACACATGACAGTGATGACGATACATAGAGCGCAGACCAATCAGAACACATGACAGTGATGACGATACATAGAGCACAGACCAATCAGAACACATGACAGTGATGACGATACATAGAGCACAGACCAATCAGAACACATGACAGTGATGACGATACATAGAGCGTAGACCAATCAGAACACATGACAGTGATGACGATACATAGAGCACAGACCAATCAGAACACATGACAGTGATGACGATACATAGAGCACAGACCAATCAGAACACATGACAGTGATGACGATACATAGAGCACAGACCAATCAGAACACATGACAGTGATGACGATACATAGAGCACAGACCAATCAGAACACATGACAGTGATGACGATACATAGAGCACAGACCAATCAGAACACATGACAGTGATGACGATACATAGAGCGCAGACCAATCAGAACACATGACTGTGATGACGATACATAGAGCGCAGACCAATCAGAACACATGACAGTGATGAAGATACATAGAGCACAGACCAATCAGAACACATGACAGCGATGACGATACATAGAGCATAGACCAATCAGAACACATGACAGTGATGACGATACATAGAGCACAGACCAATCAGAACACATGACAGTGATGACGATACATAGAGCACAGACCAATCAGAACACATTACTGTGATGACGATACATAGAGCACAGACCAATCAGAACACATTACTGTGATGACGATACATAGAGCACAGACCAATCAGAACACATGACTGTGATGACGATACATAGAGCGCAGACCAATCAGAACACATGACAGTGATGACGATACATAGAGCACAGACCAATCAGAACACATTACTGTGATGACGATACATAGAGCACAGACCAATCAGAACACATTACTGTGATGACGATACATAGAGCACAGACCAATCAGAACACATGACAGCGATGACGATACATAGAGCTCAGACCAATCAGAACACATGACAGTGATGACGATACATAGAGCTTAGACCAATCAGAACACATGACAGTGATGACGATACATAGAGCGCAGACCAATCAGAACACATGACAGTGATGACGATACATAGAGCGCAGACCAATCAGAACCATAGACCGTAAAAAAATATGGACGACTCGACATCATCCGTTTCCGCTTGTCCTATTTGAAGCTTTCAGGCAGCCTTGCACGGCGCGGACATCTTGGGACCGAGTCTGCGCAGTAGCGATTTCGGGACCGGAGTTGCGCAGTAGAGCGCAGGAAGTAGAGCAGGAAGTACAGCTGCGATATCAAACGCCCGCCCACACTCTCGCAGATGCAGAACAATTAATTATGTTGGTGTGAAATAAACAGTTATGGAAATGTAGAAATTAAAGCTAAAGCTCCAATCTGCTCCCAAAAATTTCGAAAAAAGTCCGTTAGAGCCTCAGTGACAACTTCACTCAGAGAAGCCGTCAGTCTCAGCTGTCAATCATGACGTCACACCCCCCGTTTTTATAGCATCAAATAACTAACTCAAACTAAACTTATTTTTAAAACGAACACCTGAAATGAAATCATCGTGATGATAACTGCCTTCAGTGACATAAACTAACTTTGGGGGAAATTTTTTGAAGTGTAATTTTATTATTTTGTTTGCCTCGCGTCCATTAGAAATCACAGAGGGGCGGCTATACTGGGACCGGTCACCGGGGGGCGATCGAGGCGCGAAAGCTTCAGTAAATGAGAGGGAGACTGCAGGCTTGATCAGAACACATGACAGTGATGACGATACATAGAGCGCAGACCAATCAGAACACATGACAGCGATGACGATACATAGAGCGTAGACCAATCAGAACACATGACAGTGATGACGATACATAGAGCGTAGACCAATCAGAACACATGACAGCGATGACGATACATACAGCGCAGACCAATCAGAACACATGACAGTGATGACGATACATAGAGCGCAGACCAATCAGAACACATGACAGTGATGACGATACATAGAGCGCAGACCAATCAGAACACATGACAGCGATGACGATACATAGAGCACAGACCAATCAGAACACATGACAGTGATGACGATACATAGAGCTCAGACCAATCAGAACACAAGACAGTGATGACGATACATAGAGCTCAGACCAATCAGAACACATGACAGTGATGACGATACATAGAGCTCAGACCAATCAGAACACATGACAGTTATGACGATACATAGAGCGCAGACCAATCAGAACACATGACAGTGATGACGATACATAGAGCTCAGACCAATCAGAACACATGACAGTGATGACGATACATAGAGCACAGACCAATCAGAACACATGACTGTGATGACGATACATAGAGCGTAGACCAATCAGAACACATGACAGTGATGACGATACATAGAGCGCAGACCAATCAGAACACATGACAGTGATGATGATACATAGAGCGCAGACCAATCAGAACACATGACAGTGATGACGATACATAGAGCACAGACCAATCAGAACACATGACAGTGATGATGATACATAGAGCACAGACCAATCAGAACACATGACAGTGATGACGATACATAGAGCTCAGACCAATCAGAACACATGACAGTGATGACGATACATAGAGCACAGACCAATCAGAACACATGACAGTGATGACGATACATAGAGCACAGACCAATCAGAACACATGACAGTGATGATGATACATAGAGCACAGACCAATCAGAACACATGACAGTGATGACGATACATAGAGCTCAGACCAATCAGAACACATGACAGTGATGACGATACATAGAGCTCAGACCAATCAGAACACATGACAGTGATGACGATACATAGAGCACAGACCAATCAGAACACATGACAGTGATGACGATACATAGAGCGCAGACCAATCAGAACACATGACAGTGATGACGATACATAGAGCGTAGACCAATCAGAACAAATGACAGTGATGACGATACATAGAGCACAGACCAATCAGAACACATTACTGTGATGACGATACATAGAGCGTAGACCAATCAGAACACATGACAGTGATGACGATACATAGAGCGTAGACCAATCAGAACACATGACAGTGATGACGATACATAGAGCGTAGACCAATCAGAACACATGACAGTGATGACGATACATAGAGCGTAGACCAATCAGAACACATGACAGCGATGACGATACATACAGCGCAGACCAATCAGAACACATGACAGTGATGACGATACATAGAGCGCAGACCAATCAGAACACATACAGTGATGACGATACATAGAGCGCAGACCAATCAGAACACATGACAGCGATGACGATACATAGAGCACAGACCAATCAGAACACATGACAGTGATGACGATACATAGAGCTCAGACCAATCAGAACACAAGACAGTGATGATGATACATAGAGCTCAGACCAATCAGAACACATGACAGTGATGACGATACATAGAGCTCAGACCAATCAGAACACATGACAGTTATGACGATACATAGAGCGCAGACCAATCAGAACACATGACAGTGATGACGATACATAGAGCTCAGACCAATCAGAACACATGACAGTGATGACGATACATAGAGCACAGACCAATCAGAACACATGACTGTGATGACGATACATAGAGCGTAGACCAATCAGAACACATGACAGTGATGACGATACATAGAGCGCAGACCAATCAGAACACATGACAGTGATGATGATACATAGAGCGCAGACCAATCAGAACACATGACAGTGATGACGATACATAGAGCACAGACCAATCAGAACACATGACAGTGATGATGATACATAGAGCGCAGACCAATCAGAACACATGACAGTGATGACGATACATAGAGCGCAGACCAATCAGAACACATGACAGTGATGACGATACATAGAGCGCAGACCAATCAGAACACATGACAGTGATGACGATACATAGAGCACAGACCAATCAGAACACATGACAGTGATGACGATACATAGAGCGCAGACCAATCAGAACACATGACAGTGATGACGATACATAGAGCGTAGACCAATCAGAACATATGACAGTGATGACGATACATAGAGCGTAGACCAATCAGAACACATGACAGTGATGACGATACATAGAGCGTAGACCAATCAGAACACATGACAGTGATGACGATACATAGAGCGTAGACCAATCAGAACACATGACAGTGATGACGATACATAGAGCGCAGACCAATCAGAACACATGACAGTGATGACGATACATAGAGCACAGACCAATCAGAACACATGACAGTGATGACGATACATAGAGCGCAGACCAATCAGAGCACATGACAGTGATGATGATACATAGAGCACAGACCAATCAGAACACATGACAGTGATGACGATACATAGAGCGTAGACCAATCAGAACACATGACAGTGATGACGATACATAGAGCACAGACCAATCAGAACACATGACAGTGATGATGATACATAGAGCACAGACCAATCAGAACACATGACAGTGATGATGATACATAGAGCACAGACCAATCAGAACACATGACAGTGATGACGATACATAGAGCACAGACCAATCAGAACACATGACAGTGATGATGATACACAGAGCTTAGACCAATCAGAACGCATGACAGTGATGACGATACACAGAGCACAGACCAATCAGAACACATGACAGTGATGATGATACACAGAGCTTAGACCAATCAGAACGCATGACAGTGATGACGATACATAGAGCGTAGACCAATCAGAACACATGACAGTGATGACGATACACAGAGCTTAGACCAATCAGAACGCATGACAGTGATGACGATACATAGAGCGCAGACCAATCAGAACACATGACAGTGATGACGATACATAGAGCGCAGACCAATCAGAACACATGACAGTGTTGACGATACATAGAGCGTAGACCAATCAGAACGCATGACAGTGATGACGATACATAGAGCTTAGACCAATCAGAACGCATGACAGTGATGACGATACATAGAGCGCAGACCAATCAGAACACATGACAGTGATGACGATACATAGAGCTCAGACCAATCAGAACACATGACATTGATGACGATACATAGAGCGCAGACCAATCAGAACACATGACAGTGATGACGATACATAGAGCGTAGACCAATCAGAACACATGACAGTGATGACGATACATAGAGCGTAGACCAATCAGAACACATGACAGTGATGACGATACATAGAGCGCAGACCAATCAGAACACATGACAGTGATGATGATACATAGAGCACAGACCAATCAGAACACATGACAGTGATGATGATACATAGAGCACAGACCAATCAGAACACATGACAGTGATGACGATACACAGAGCTTAGACCAATCAGAACGCATGACAGTGATGATGATACATAGAGCACAGACCAATCAGAACACATGACAGTGATGATGATACATAGAGCACAGACCAATCAGAACACATGACAGTGATGATGATACATAGAGCACAGACCAATCAGAACACATGACAGTGATGACGATACATAGAGCGTAGACCAATCAGAACACATGACAGTGATGACGATACACAGAGCTTAGACCAATCAGAACGCATGACAGTGATGACGATACATAGAGCGCAGACCAATCAGAACACATGACAGTGATGACGATACATAGAGCGCAGACCAATCAGAACACATGACAGTGATGACGATACATAGAGCGTAGACCAATCAGAACACATGACAGTGATGACGATACATAGAGCGTAGACCAATCAGAACACATGACAGTGATGACGATACATAGAGCTCAGACCAATCAGAACACATGACAGTGATGACGATACATAGAGCTTAGACCAATCAGAACACATGACAGTGATGATGATACATAGAGCTCAGACCAATCAGAACATATGACAGTGATGACGATACATAGAGCGTAGACCAATCAGAACATATGACTGTGATGACGATACATAGAGCGCAGACCAATCAGAACACATGACAGTGATGACGATACATAGAGCGTAGACCAATCAGAACATATGACTGTGATGACGATACATAGAGCACAGACCAATCAGAACACATGACAGTGATGACGATACATAGAGCGTAGACCAATCAGAACATATGACAGTGATGACGATACATAGAGCGTAGACCAATCAGAACATATGACTGTGATGACGATACATAGAGCGCAGACCAATCAGAACACATGACAGTGATGACGATACATAGAGCGTAGACCAATCAGAACATATGACAGTGATGACGATACATAGAGCTCAGACCAATCAGAACACATGACAGTGATGACGATACATAGAGCGCAGACCAATCAGAACGCATGACAGTGATGACGATACATAGAGCTCAGACCAATCAGAACACATGACAGTGATGACGATACATAGAGCGCAGACCAATCAGAACACATGACAGTGATGACGATACATAGAGCGTAGACCAATCAGAACACATGACTGTGATGACGATACATAGAGCTCAGACCAATCAGAACACATGACAGTGATGACGATACATAGAGCGTAGACCAATCAGAACGCATGACTGTGATGACGATACATAGCGCGCAGACCAATCAGAACACATGACAGTGATGACAATACATAGAGCTCAGACCAATCAGAACACATGACAGTGATGACGATACATAGAGCTCAGACCAATCAGAACACATGACAGCGATGACGATACATAGAGCGTAGACCAATCAGAACACATGACAGCGATGACGATACATAGAGCGTAGACCAATCAGAACACATGACAGCGATGACGATACATAGAGCGTAGACCAATCAGAACGCATGACTGTGATGACGATACATAGAGCGCAGACCAATCAGAACACATGACAGTGATGACGATACATAGAGCGCAGACCAATCAGAACACATGACAGTGATGACGATACATAGAGCGCAGACCAATCAGAACACATGACAGTGATGACGATACATAGAGCGCAGACCAATCAGAACACATGACAGGGATTACGATACATAGAGCACAGACCAATCAGAACACATGACAGCGATGACGATACATAGAGCGTAGACCAATCAGAACACATGACAGTGATGACGATACATAGAGCGTAGACCAATCAGAACACATGACAGCGATGACGATACATACAGCGCAGACCAATCAGAACACATGACAGTGATGACGATACATAGAGCGCAGACCAATCAGAACACATGACAGCGATGACGATACATAGAGCACAGACCAATCAGAACACATGACAGTGATGACGATACATAGAGCTCAGACCAATCAGAACACAAGACAGTGATGACGATACATAGAGCTCAGACCAATCAGAACACATGACAGTGATGACGATACATAGAGCACAGACCAATCAGAACACATGACAGTGATGACGATACATAGAGCGCAGACCAATCAGAATACATGACAGCGATGACGATACATAGAGCGCAGACCAATCAGAACACATGACAGTGATGACGATACATAGAGCGCAGACCAATCAGAACACATGACAGTGATGACGATACATAGAGCACAGACCAATCAGAACACATGACAGTGATGACGATACATAGAGCGCAGACCAATCAGAACCATAGACCGTAAAAAAATATGGACGACTCGACATCATCCGTTTCCGCTTGTCCTATTTGAAGCTTTCAGGCAGCCTTGCACGGCGCGGACATCTTGGGACCGAGTCTGCGCAGTAGCGATTTCGGGACCGGAGTTGCGCAGTAGAGCGCAGGAAGTAGAGCAGGAAGTACAGCTGCGATATCAAACGCCCGCCCACACTCTCGCAGATGCAGAACAATTAATTATGTTGGTGTGAAATAAACAGTTATGGAAATGTAGAAATTAAAGCTAAAGCTCCAATCTGCTCCCAAAAATTTCGAAAAAAGTCCGTTAGAGCCTCAGTGACAACTTCACTCAGAGAAGCCGTCAGTCTCAGCTGTCAATCATGACGTCACACCCCCCGTTTTTATAGCATCAAATAACTAACTCAAACTAAACTTATTTTTAAAACGAACACCTGAAATGAAATCATCGTGATGATAACTGCCTTCAGTGACATAAACTAACTTTGGGGGAAATTTTTTGAAGTGTAATTTTATTATTTTGTTTGCCTCGCGTCCATTAGAAATCACAGAGGGGCGGCTATACTGGGACCGGTCACCGGGGGGCGATCGAGGCGCGAAAGCTTCAGTAAATGAGAGGGAGACTGCAGGCTTGATCAGAACACATGACAGTGATGACGATACATAGAGCGCAGACCAATCAGAACACATGACAGCGATGACGATACATAGAGCGTAGACCAATCAGAACACATGACAGTGATGACGATACATAGAGCGTAGACCAATCAGAACACATGACAGCGATGACGATACATACAGCGCAGACCAATCAGAACACATGACAGTGATGACGATACATAGAGCGCAGACCAATCAGAACACATGACAGTGATGACGATACATAGAGCGCAGACCAATCAGAACACATGACAGCGATGACGATACATAGAGCACAGACCAATCAGAACACATGACAGTGATGACGATACATAGAGCTCAGACCAATCAGAACACAAGACAGTGATGACGATACATAGAGCTCAGACCAATCAGAACACATGACAGTGATGACGATACATAGAGCTCAGACCAATCAGAACACATGACAGTTATGACGATACATAGAGCGCAGACCAATCAGAACACATGACAGTGATGACGATACATAGAGCTCAGACCAATCAGAACACATGACAGTGATGACGATACATAGAGCACAGACCAATCAGAACACATGACTGTGATGACGATACATAGAGCGTAGACCAATCAGAACACATGACAGTGATGACGATACATAGAGCGCAGACCAATCAGAACACATGACAGTGATGACGATACATAGAGCGCAGACCAATCAGAACACATGACAGTGATGATGATACATAGAGCGCAGACCAATCAGAACACATGACAGTGATGACGATACATAGAGCACAGACCAATCAGAACACATGACAGTGATGATGATACATAGAGCACAGACCAATCAGAACACATGACAGTGATGACGATACATAGAGCTCAGACCAATCAGAACACATGACAGTGATGACGATACATAGAGCACAGACCAATCAGAACACATGACAGTGATGACGATACATAGAGCACAGACCAATCAGAACACATGACAGTGATGATGATACATAGAGCACAGACCAATCAGAACACATGACAGTGATGACGATACATAGAGCTCAGACCAATCAGAACACATGACAGTGATGACGATACATAGAGCTCAGACCAATCAGAACACATGACAGTGATGACGATACATAGAGCACAGACCAATCAGAACACATGACAGTGATGACGATACATAGAGCGCAGACCAATCAGAACACATGACAGTGATGACGATACATAGAGCGTAGACCAATCAGAACATATGACAGTGATGACGATACATAGAGCACAGACCAATCAGAACACATTACTGTGATGACGATACATAGAGCGTAGACCAATCAGAACACATGACAGTGATGACGATACATAGAGCGTAGACCAATCAGAACACATGACAGTGATGACGATACATAGAGCGTAGACCAATCAGAACACATGACAGTGATGACGATACATAGAGCGTAGACCAATCAGAACACATGACAGCGATGACGATACATACAGCGCAGACCAATCAGAACACATGACAGTGATGACGATACATAGAGCGCAGACCAATCAGAACACATGACAGCGATGACGATACACAGAGCTCAGACCAATCAGAACACATGACAGTGATGACGATACATAGAGCTTAGACCAATCAGAACACATGACAGTGATGACGATACATAGAGCTCAGACCAATCAGAACACATGACAGTGATGACGATACATAGAGCGCAGACCAATCAGAACACATGACAGTGATGACGATACATAGAGCACAGACCAATCAGAACACATGACAGTGATGACGATACATAGAGCGCAGACCAATCAGAACACATGACAGCGATGACGATACATAGAGCACAGACCAATCAGAACTCATGACAGTGATGACGATACATAGAGCTCAGACCAATCAGAACACAAGACAGTGATGACGATACATAGAGCTCAGACCAATCAGAACACATGACAGTGATGACGATACATAGAGCTCAGACCAATCAGAACACATGACAGTTATGACGATACATAGAGCGCAGACCAATCAGAACACATGACAGTGATGACGATACATAGAGCTCAGACCAATCAGAACACATGACAGTGATGACGATACATAGAGCACAGACCAATCAGAACACATGACTGTGATGACGATACATAGAGCGTAGACCAATCAGAACACATGACAGTGATGACGATACATAGAGCGCAGACCAATCAGAACACATGACAGTGATGATGATACATAGAGCGCAGACCAATCAGAACACATGACAGTGATGACGATACATAGAGCACAGACCAATCAGAACACATGACAGTGATGATGATACATAGAGCGCAGACCAATCAGAACACATGACAGTGATGACGATACATAGAGCGCAGACCAATCAGAACACATGACAGTGATGACGATACATAGAGCGCAGACCAATCAGAACACATGACAGTGATGACGATACATAGAGCACAGACCAATCAGAACACATGACAGTGATGACGATACATAGAGCGCAGACCAATCAGAACACATGACAGTGATGACGATACATAGAGCGTAGACCAATCAGAACATATGACAGTGATGACGATACATAGAGCGTAGACCAATCAGAACACATGACAGTGATGACGATACATAGAGCGTAGACCAATCAGAACACATGACAGTGATGACGATACATAGAGCGTAGACCAATCAGAACACATGACAGTGATGACGATACATAGAGCGCAGACCAATCAGAACACATGACAGTGATGACGATACATAGAGCACAGACCAATCAGAACACATGACAGTGATGACGATACATAGAGCGCAGACCAATCAGAGCACATGACAGTGATGATGATACATAGAGCACAGACCAATCAGAACACATGACAGTGATGACGATACATAGAGCGTAGACCAATCAGAACACATGACAGTGATGACGATACATAGAGCACAGACCAATCAGAACACATGACAGTGATGATGATACATAGAGCACAGACCAATCAGAACACATGACAGTGATGACGATACACAGAGCACAGACCAATCAGAACACATGACAGTGATGATGATACACAGAGCTTAGACCAATCAGAACGCATGACAGTGATGACGATACACAGAGCACAGACCAATCAGAACACATGACAGTGATGATGATACACAGAGCTTAGACCAATCAGAACGCATGACAGTGATGACGATACATAGAGCGTAGACCAATCAGAACACATGACAGTGATGACGATACACAGAGCTTAGACCAATCAGAACGCATGACAGTGATGACGATACATAGAGCGCAGACCAATCAGAACACATGACAGTGATGACGATACATAGAGCGCAGACCAATCAGAACACATGACAGTGTTGACGATACATAGAGCTCAGACCAATCAGAACACATGACATTGATGACGATACATAGAGCGCAGACCAATCAGAACACATGACAGTGATGACGATACATAGAGCGTAGACCAATCAGAACACATGACAGTGATGACGATACATAGAGCGTAGACCAATCAGAACACATGACAGTGATGACGATACATAGAGCACAGACCAATCAGAACACATGACAGTGATGACGATACATAGAGCGCAGACCAATCAGAGCACATGACAGTGATGATGATACATAGAGCACAGACCAATCAGAACACATGACAGTGATGACGATACATAGAGCGTAGACCAATCAGAACACATGACAGTGATGACGATACATAGAGCACAGACCAATCAGAACACATGACAGTGATGATGATACATAGAGCACAGACCAATCAGAACACATGACAGTGATGACGATACACAGAGCAAAGACCAATCAGAACACATGACAGTGATGATGATACACAGAGCTTAGACCAATCAGAACGCATGACAGTGATGACGATACACAGAGCACAGACCAATCAGAACACATGACAGTGATGATGATACACAGAGCTTAGACCAATCAGAACGCATGACAGTGATGACGATACATAGAGCGTAGACCAATCAGAACACATGACAGTGATGACGATACACAGAGCTTAGACCAATCAGAACGCATGACAGTGATGACGATACATAGAGCGCAGACCAATCAGAACACATGACAGTGATGACGATACATAGAGCGCAGACCAATCAGAACACATGACAGTGTTGACGATACATAGAGCTCAGACCAATCAGAACACATGACATTGATGACGATACATAGAGCGCAGACCAATCAGAACACATGACAGTGATGACGATACATAGAGCGTAGACCAATCAGAACACATGACAGTGATGACGATACATAGAGCGTAGACCAATCAGAACACATGACAGTGATGACGATACATAGAGCGCAGACCAATCAGAACACATGACAGTGATGATGATACATAGAGCACAGACCAATCAGAACACATGACAGTGATGATGATACATAGAGCACAGACCAATCAGAACACATGACAGTGATGACGATACACAGAGCTTAGACCAATCAGAACGCATGACAGTGATGATGATACATAGAGCACAGACCAATCAGAACACATGACAGTGATGATGATACATAGAGCACAGACCAATCAGAACACATGACAGTGATGACGATACATAGAGCACAGACCAATCAGAACACATGACAGTGATGACGATACATAGAGCACAGACCAATCAGAACACATGACAGTGATGATGATACATAGAGCACAGACCAATCAGAACACATGACAGTGATGACGATACATAGAGCGTAGACCAATCAGAACACATGACAGTGATGACGATACACAGAGCTTAGACCAATCAGAACGCATGACAGTGATGACGATACATAGAGCGCAGACCAATCAGAACACATGACAGTGATGACGATACATAGAGCGCAGACCAATCAGAACACATGACAGTGATGACGATACATAGAGCGTAGACCAATCAGAACACATGACAGTGATGACGATACATAGAGCGTAGACCAATCAGAACACATGACAGTGATGACGATACATAGAGCTCAGACCAATCAGAACACATGACAGTGATGACGATACATAGAGCTTAGACCAATCAGAACACATGACAGTGATGATGATACATAGAGCTCAGACCAATCAGAACATATGACAGTGATGACGATACATAGAGCGTAGACCAATCAGAACATATGACTGTGATGACGATACATAGAGCGCAGACCAATCAGAACACATGACAGTGATGACGATACATAGAGCGTAGACCAATCAGAACATATGACTGTGATGACGATACATAGAGCACAGACCAATCAGAACATATGACAGTGATGACGATACATAGAGCTCAGACCAATCAGAACACATGACAGTGATGACGATACATAGAGCGCAGACCAATCAGAACGCATGACAGTGATGACGATACATAGAGCTCAGACCAATCAGAACACATGACAGTGATGACGATACATAGAGCGCAGACCAATCAGAACACATGACAGTGATGACGATACATAGAGCGTAGACCAATCAGAACACATGACTGTGATGACGATACATAGAGCTCAGACCAATCAGAACACATGACAGTGATGACGATACATAGAGCGTAGACCAATCAGAACGCATGACTGTGATGACGATACATAGCGCGCAGACCAATCAGAACACATGACAGTGATGACAATACATAGAGCTCAGACCAATCAGAACACATGACAGTGATGACGATACATAGAGCTCAGACCAATCAGAACACATGACAGCGATGACGATACATAGAGCGTAGACCAATCAGAACACATGACAGCGATGACGATACATAGAGCGTAGACCAATCAGAACACATGACAGCGATGACGATACATAGAGCGCAGACCAATCAGAACACATGACAGGGATTACGATACATAGAGCACAGACCAATCAGAACACATGACAGCGATGACGATACATAGAGCGTAGACCAATCAGAACACATGACAGTGATGACGATACATAGAGCGTAGACCAATCAGAACACATGACAGCGATGACGATACATACAGCGCAGACCAATCAGAACACATGACAGTGATGACGATACATAGAGCACAGACCAATCAGAACACATGACAGCGATGACGATACATAGAGCACAGACCAATCAGAACACATGACAGTGATGACGATACATAGAGCTCAGACCAATCAGAACACAAGACAGTGATGACGATACATAGAGCTCAGACCAATCAGAACACATGACAGTGATGACGATACATAGAGCACAGACCAATCAGAACACATGACAGTGATGACGATACATAGAGCGCAGACCAATCAGAATACATGACAGCGATGACGATACATAGAGCGCAGACCAATCAGAACACATGACAGTGATGACGATACATAGAGCGCAGACCAATCAGAACACATGACAGTGATGACGATACATAGAGCACAGACCAATCAGAACACATGACAGTGATGACGATACATAGAGCGCAGACCAATCAGAACACATGACAGCGATGACGATACATAGAGCGCAGACCAATCAGAACACATGACAGTGATGACGATACATAGAGCGTAGACCAATCAGAACACATGACAGTGATGACGATACATAGAGCGCAGACCAATCAGAACACATGACAGCGATTACGATACATAGAGCGCAGACCAATCAGAACACATGACAGCGATGACGATACATAGAGCGCAGACCAATCAGAACACATGACAGTGATGACGATACATAGAGCTCAGACCAATCAGAACACATGACAGCGATGACGATACATAGAGCACAGACCAATCAGAACACATGACTGTGATGACGATACATAGAGCGCAGACCAATCAGAACACATGACAGTGATGACGATACATAGAGCACAGACCAATCAGAACACATGACAGTGATGACGATACATTATGGCAAGCCGTTTTAGCATTAAATACACCTTCGCATACTAGTCATAAATCAGTTTTGACTAGTCATAATTCCAGTTCCAGATATCTACAATGTGATTGTGACTAGTCATAATATGGATTGAAGATATCTACAATGTTAATTTGACTAGTCATAATATACATTCAAGATATCTATAATGCTATTTTGACTAGTCACATTCTTCCATTGACTTCCATTGGAAAATATTTCCAGATATCTTCAAATGAGTTTTGACTAGTAGAAATTGTAATTAAAGATATCTTTAATTGATTTAATACTAGGCATAATTCTAATTAGAGATATCTCAAATTACAATTGCACTAGTAAAAATTATAATTAGAGATATCTCTAACTGGTTTTTGACTAGTCATAATCACATTTAAGATATCTTTAATTCATCAAATTTAAAGATATCTAAAATACATTTGTAGATATCTGCAAATAATTTATTACTAGTCAAATTATAATTGAAGATATCTTGAATTGGATTTTTGTCTAGGCAAAACTTAATACGAGATATCTTGAATTGGAATTCTTCCTAGTCAAAACTCATTTAAAGATATCTGCAATTTAATTATAGATATCTCTGTCTGATTTTTGACTAGAACGATCTTTCTTTGGAGATATCTGCAATTAGCTTTGTGACTAGGAAGAATATAAATGTAGATATCTGGAATTAACATTCTGACTAGTCAAAACTCCTTTATAGATATCTTAAACATGCATGCAAATATGCCTTAGCTAAACCACACCTTAAACATTTTATGAACCAATCCTACCGCGGAAACCGTTGTCATCTGCCATTTTGTTTAAGAATTGTATAATAAAAGTCCTCCGTCTTTGGTCATTTTAAGCTCATTTATATAGAAGGAAATCAAACGAATGAAAATAAAAAATGTACCTGGGACATGTGTAAAAGTGACATATAATATGCTGAGAAGATCAAGAAGGTTGTTGTCTAATTCTAGGCTATATATTAAAGTAATAAACAAGGTTGAGATGTGCATGCTGTGGATTCAATTGTGTTAGTTTTCATTCCCAAACGAACACATTTAAAGCTAACCATTTGGCCTTATTTCTGGTGCAACATTACATATGTTATAATTTTAAAATAACTTTTCAACGCACTGGCGCTCATCACTCAACACAGCAGAATATCCCATCGCAGATCTTTTGCTATAATACAACACACCGCTCCCACCTTGTGGATTATTACCTTTATGACACGAGTAAACACAACGCAATGTACTAATCAATGTAATCAGTAGCTACATCGTGTCAATGTTATTTAAACATTTATTAACCTGTAATCTTTTTTAAAATCATTCTTAAATGTTTTTGACTGGGTCTGCTGGAGACATTTAATCATATGCATCCAAATGTTGTCACTCGTCGATTATTGGTGGAAAATGTCCTCACGTCACAACCCTACACAACAGCGCAGATTTGACTAGGAGCAGGTACAATTCAGATATCTTTAAATAGAGTTGTGACTAGTCGAAACTGAATTAGAGATATCTCTAATTACCTTTGCGTATGTGTGACGCGTCTATTGAAGATATCTCTGACCTCATTACAGATATCTTTAATAGAGTTTTGACTAGTCAAAATGTGTTTAGAGATATCTCGAATCAGATTTCTTACTAGTGCAATTATAATTGCAGATATCTCTAATTGTCATTTTGACTAGTCGAATTATAATTATCACTAGTCAAAATACAATTGTTACTATCTTTAAATATATTTATAGATAGTCAGACAAAGGTTTAAATGTTAAAATGGCTTGCGATAATACATAGAGCACAGACCAATCAGAACACATGACTGTGATGACGATACATAGAGCGCAGACCAATCAGAACACATGACAGTGATGACGATACATAGAGCACAGACCAATCAGAACACATTACTGTGATGACGATACATAGAGCGCAGACCAATCAGAACACATGACAGTGATGACGATACATAGAGCGCAGACCAATCAGAACACATGACAGCGATGACGATACATAGAGCTCAGACCAATCAGAACACATGACAGCGATGACGATACATAGAGCGCAGACCAATCAGAACACATGACAGTGATGACGATACATAGAGCTCAGACCAATCAGAACACATGACAGTGATGACGATACATAGAGCACAGACCAATCAGAACACATGACAGTGATGACGATACATAGAGCTCAGACCAATCAGAACACATGACAGTGATGACGATACATAGAGCTCAGACCAATCAGAACACATGACAGTGATGACGATACATAGAGCACAGACCAATCAGAACACATGACAGTGATGACGATACATAGAGCGCAGACCAATCAGAACACATGACTGTGATGACGATACATAGAGCACAGACCAATCAGAACACATGACAGTGATGACAATACATAGAGCACAGACCAATCAGAACACATGACTGTGATGACGATACATAGAGCACAGACCAATCAGAACACATTACTGTGATGACGATACATAGAGCGTAGACCAATCAGAACACATGACAGTGATGACGATACATAGAGCGTAGACCAATCAGAACACATGACAGTGATGACGATACATAGAGCGCAGACCAATCAGAACACATGACAGTGATGACGATACATAGAGCGTAGACCAATCAGAACACATGACAGTGATGACGATACATAGAGCGTAGACCAATCAGAACACATGACAGTGATGACGATACATAGAGCACAGACCAATCAGAACACATGACAGTGATGACGATACATAGAGCACAGACCAATCAGAACACATGACAGTGATGACGATACATAGAGCGCAGACCAATCAGAACACATGACAGTGATGACGATACATAGAGCACAGACCAATCAGAACACATGACAGTGATGACGATACATAGAGCACAGACCAATCAGAACACATGACAGTGATGACGATACATAGAGCGTAGACCAATCAGAACACATGACAGTGATGACGATACATAGAGCGTAGACCAATCAGAACACATGACAGCGATGACGATACATAGAGCACAGACCAATCAGAACACATGACAGTGATGACGATACATAGAGCTTAGACCAATCAGAACACATGACAGCGATGATGATACATAGAGCACAGACCAATCAGAACACATGACAGTGATGACGATACATAGAGCACAGACCAATCAGAACACATGACAGCGATGACGATACATAGAGCACAGACCAATCAGAACACATGACAGCGATGATGATACATAGAGCACAGACCAATCAGAACACATGACAGTGATGACGATACATAGAGCGCAGACCAATCAGAACACATGACAGTGATGACGATACATAGAGCACAGACCAATCAGAACACATGACAGTGATGACGATACATAGAGCGCAGACCAATCAGAACACATGACAGTGATGACGATACATAGAGCGCAGACCAATCAGAACGCATGACTGTGATGACGATACATAGAGCGCAGACCAATCAGAACACATGACAGTGATGACGATACATAGAGTGCAGACCAATCAGAACACATGACAGTGATGACGATACATAGAGCGTAGACCAATCAGAACACATGACTGTGATGACGATACATAGAGCGTAGACCAATCAGAACACATGACAGTGATGACGATACATAGAGCACAGACCAATCAGAACACATGACAGTGATGATGATACATTGAGCGCAGACCAATCACAACGCATGACAGTGATGACGATACATAGAGCGCAGACCAATCAGAACACATGACAGCGATGACGATACATAGAGCACAGACCAATCAGAACACATGACAGTGATGACGATACATAGAGCTTAGACCAATCAGAACACATGAAGTGATGACGATACATAGAGCGCAGACCAATCAGAACACATGACAGCGATTACGATACATAGAGCGCAGACCAATCAGAACACATGACAGCGATGACGATACATAGAGCGCAGACCAATCAGAACACATGACAGCGATGACGATACATAGAGCTCAGACCAATCAGAACACATGACAGCGATGACGATACATAGAGCGCAGACCAATCAGAACACATGACAGTGATGACGATACATAGAGCACAGACCAATCAGAACACATGACTGTGATGACGATACATAGAGCGCAGACCAATCAGAACACATGACAGTGATGACGATACATAGAGCACAGACCAATCAGAACACATGACAGTGATGACGATACATAGAGCGCAGACCAATCAGAACACATGACAGTGATGACGATACATAGAGCGTAGACCAATCAGAACACATGACAGTGATGACGATACATAGAGCGCAGACCAATCAGAACACATGACAGCGATGACGATACATAGAGCTCAGACCAATCAGAACACATGACAGTGATGACGATACATAGAGCGCAGACCAATCAGAACACATGACAGTGATGACGATACATAGAGCACAGACCAATCAGAACACATGACTGTGATGACGATACATAGAGCTCAGACCAATCAGAACACATGACAGCGATGACGATACATAGAGCACAGACCAATCAGAACACATGACAGTGATGACGATACATAGAGCGCAGACCAATCAGAACACATGACAGTGATGACGATACATAGAGCGCAGACCAATCAGAACACATGACAGTGATGACGATACATAGAGCGCAGACCAATCAGAACACATGACAGTGATGACGATACATAGAGCGCAGACCAATCAGAACACATGACAGTGATGACGATACATAGAGCGCAGACCAATCAGAACACATGACAGTGATGACGATACATAGAGCGCAGACCAATCAGAACACATGACAGTGATGACGATACATAGAGCGCAGACCAATCAGAACACATGACAGTGATGACGATACATAGAGCTCAGACCAATCAGAACACATGACAGCGATGACGATACATAGAGCACAGACCAATCAGAACACATGACAGTGATGACGATACATAGAGCGCAGACCAATCAGAACACATGACAGTGATGACGATACATAGAGCGCAGACCAATCAGAACACATGACAGTGATGACGATACATAGAGCACAGACCAATCAGAACACATTACTGTGATGACGATACATAGAGCGCAGACCAATCAGAACACATGACAGTGATGACGATACATAGAGCGCAGACCAATCAGAACACATGACAGCGATGATGATACATAGAGCTCAGACCAATCAGAACACATGACAGCGATGACGATACATAGAGCGCAGACCAATCAGAACACATGACAGTGATGACGATACATAGAGCACAGACCAATCAGAACACATGACTGTGATGACGATACATAGAGCACAGACCAATCAGAACACATTACTGTGATGACGATACATAGAGCGTAGACCAATCAGAACACATGACAGTGATGACGATACATAGAGCGTAGACCAATCAGAACACATGACAGTGATGACGATACATAGAGCGCAGACCAATCAGAACACATGAGAGTGATGACGATACATAGAGCGTAGACCAATCAGAACATATGACAGTGATGACGATACATAGAGCACAGACCAATCAGAACACATTACTGTGATGACGATACATAGAGCTTAGACCAATCAGAACACATGACAGTGATGACGATACATAGAGCGTAGACCAATCAGAACACATGACAGTGATGACGATACATAGAGCGTAGACCAATCAGAACACATGACAGTGATGACGATACATAGAGCACAGACCAATCAGAACACATGACAGTGATGACGATACATAGAGCGTAGACCAATCAGAACACATGACAGTGATGACGATACATAGAGCGCAGACCAATCAGAACACATGACAGTGATGATGATACATAGAGCACAGACCAATCAGAACACATGACAGTGATGATGATACATAGAGCACAGACCAATCAGAACACATGACAGTGATGACGATACATAGAGCGCAGACCAATCAGAACACATGACAGTGATGACGATACATAGAGCGTAGACCAATCAGAACACATGACAGTGATGACGATACATAGAGCGTAGACCAATCAGAACACATGACAGTGATGACGATACATAGAGCTTAGACCAATCAGAACATATGACATTTTTTACAGTATTTTACCGTAATAATACCATGAAAGGTAACTTTTCATTTGGAAAACTGATTGCTTCAAACAGTTCTCATTTTAAAACTAGTATTTATAGGTGTTTGTATCGTAAAACTTCATTTGAGTCCTTTCACATGTGTAAGGTGTAGTAGTGAAATAATTTAGAAACATGACTTTAACTTCACTTTTTGTGGTTCATTGTGAGCAATAGCACACACGCATGTGATAAATTACTCAACAAACGGCTCATAACTGCATCAGCAAACACAGTCACTGCCGTTAAATAAAGCATCAGGCAGCATATCATCAATGTTTCTCTGCTCATTCTGGACTGAAGCACAGGCTCTACTCTTCAGCACAACGGTAACCCACAAAACTAATGAATTCAACTGAAAGATCTCTTCTATATCATCTTGTGCAACAATACATAAACACAGGTCATTTTAATATTTACTCTCCTTATCAGTTACTGACTTTGCACAACCCTACACAACAGCGCAGATTTATGGCAAGCCGTTTTAGCATTAAATACACCTTCGCATACTAGTCATAAATCAGTTTTGACTAGTCATAATTCCAGTTCCAGATATCTCCTCTGCAATTTTGACTAGTCGATATTGCAATAAAGATATCTACAATGTGATTGTGACTAGTCATAATATGGATTGAAGATATCTACAATGTTAATTTGACTAGTCATAATATACATTCAAGATATCTATAATGCTATTTTGACTAGTCACATTCTTCCATTGACTTCCATTGGAAAATATTTCCAGATATCTTCAAATGAGTTTTGACTAGTAGAAATTGTACTTAAAGATATCTATAATTGATTTAATACTAGGCATAATTCTAATTAGAGATATCTCAAATTACAATTGCACTAGTCATAATTAAATTAGAGATATCTCTAACTGAATTATTACTAGTAAAAATTATAATTAGAGATATCTCTAACTGGGTTTTGACTAGTCACAATCCCATTTAAGATATCTTTAATTCATCAAATTTAAAGATATCTAAAATACATTTGTAGATATCTGCAAATAATTTATCACTAGTCAAATTATAATTGAAGATATCTTGAATTGGATTTTTGTCTAGGCAAAACTTAATACAAGATATCTTGAATTGGAATTCTTCCTAGTCAAAACTCATTTAAAGATATCTGCAATTTAATTATAGATATCTCTGTCTGATTTTTGACTAGAACGATCTTTCTTTGGAGATATCTGCAATTAGCTTTGTGACTAGGAAGAATATAAATGTAGATATCTGGAATTAACATTCTGACTAGTCAAAACTCCTTTATAGATATCTCAATTGTGTATTCAAACCACCCCTTTGCTAAGCTCCGCCTTCTTTTCATATTGTCTTCGAGGTGCGCGCCAAAAAATCTCAAAACGGCCTGACCTGGTTTTCAGGTAATAAAAATACTGTAAAACTAACTGTCATATGTTGTCATATATCATTTTATTAACACTAGTAACTGCATTATTATAAAATCACGGCTTGTTTTGCGTTGTCATTGTCAGAGATGGTATCGGAATAGGCCTAGACTACTATCTTAGCACCATAATTTACGTTTATGTTTTTAATTTTGTCGTAATGTTGATACATTGTATTATCAAAGTGATATCAGGCAGTGATATGTGCATGCTATTTTTTAGATTTTAAATATTTATCCATATTTGTTCATATTATTTGGTCGGATCTGTTCCATATAGTCATTAAATGTGAGTGGAAATGTCTTCAAAGTTCGTGTTGGAACGTAAACGAGTATTTAATGTTGCGATTAGACCAATGCTTTTGTTAAAATGTTCTATCTGTTTGGCTCCATGCATCGTCATGTTCGATGCTGGTAATGTATAATATTGTCTTATCTTTCATTATAAAAATGTGGCATTGCTGCGAACTTGGTATGTGCTGGTGTAACTTAGTCTGGCAGTAAAGAATTCCACGTGGCAATGCATGCTATCTGTTCTGTAGTCGTGCCGTTACCCCTCCCCAAACCCCCCACCGGCGGCGTCCTAAAATATCTAGGTTTTGTTTTCCTGTTTCTTACTTTAATGTCATATCCCGATGGGTCTTTGCAGACCTGCTTCAATACAGAAGCAAGTATGAAAATAGAAAAACAAAATCTGGATATTTTAGGCAATATTGAGTTCCTGGTCCGGATGCGTTTGAGAACGTGTTTAACGTTACTGTATGTAAACAACTTTTTTTCTATAAGTATAAGTTAGTTACAAATTCTAATAGTTCTTTATTCTAATTCAAAATGTTTTTTTTAGAACAATGTGTATAAAGGACAAGATCCTTTTAACCAAACAGTACTGAGTAAAGTACTGAAAGGCTCATGTACATGTCATTTGTGGTAAATAATATAATATGATTTAAGAACAAGAGGAATCCGTGATTGTTTAATCTGTATTTGACATCGCACTTCAAGGAGACTAACCTAGTCATTTAATCCACTTTAAACCAGTATATATTTAGTAAAACAATTATTTAAATAATTTTTAACACAGCTTTAGCTTTAGACAATTCTGTACATGCTCATCCACACAAATGTATGTAATATTTAATTTTAATGTTAATTTGGTTTATCACATTGTTTTCTGTCTTGCAATTTATTATGTTTTTTTTTCCCTGTTAAAACGTTTTTTTAAACATTTTCTACCAAATGCAATTTTTCTTAGTTTTCTCTCAGCCACCATGTCTTCAGATCAAGAGATGATCTTTGACAGAGTTTTTAACAGCATCTCAAGAGCCAGACAACAGCTTTCAGCTAACACTAATAACAACCTCCTTACTTCAACTAGACGCCTTTTCCGGCGTCAGGTCCAACGACTTCACAGTAAGTTGGACTGTGCTATGTAACAATTTGCATAATTAACAGTGATTTACCAATGTTTAAGATATTATTTAACTGTGTATTTTTGTGTATGCCAGGACCACCGGGAAGGCAAGAAAATTCTGTCTGGCAAACACACCTTTTCCTCCTCTCTGGCCCAGATATTGAGAATTTACCATCCACAACAGAGCTTGAACGATTTGCGACCATGGGATTGGGTAACTATTGATGTAACACAGTGTTTTTTGAATTGTAATTCCAAAAAAACATTTCAAAAACATTTTGTAATGGAGGTTGCTCAAAACATTAGCTTAGCCTGTTTATTCATAAAAAGAAATGATTGTCAGGACAGATCATAAAAACAAGTATTTAAAGCAGCACTAGGTAGCTTTTCAACCTTCATAATATATTTTTTAAGACTCTTGTGATGATAAATCGACTTACAATAGGTTAAATGACATGTCTGCCATAGCCTGACGGGGTCTGTATCGTTTTTAATCGTACTTTTAATCTTCGGGTTTCGGGTAGTAACCCGAGAACAAAAAGAACTACAAAATTCGACTGCTTTACGGCATATACGTCACTTCCACCAACACACACACTTCCTTACATTCAGACGTGCGAGCCCAACTTTGTTCGTCGGATAATATAGTCATGTCCGAAACAGCAGAGACAAATAAGAAAGAAAAGGTTTTGTTGGAGGAAAGCAATAAGAGGAAACGAAGAAGTGATGTGATTAAAGGCAGGACGAGGATCAACATGTGACCAGCGTTTGCTCGTCGGCGTGAGCTGAAGGAGGCGTGCCCGACCGATGCTGTCCTGCTTGATACGGTGATTACCGACCACTCAAACACTGAACTGAAGTATCATATAGATTCTGGAAAACGCTAACCAATAGACTACTATAATGACGCTGGCATGTAAACGTGAGCATCGTGATTATTTGGCGTTTGAAAAAAAATAAAACCCATGAAATTATATTCATATGACATGCTAAAGCATCTGCCACTGACTGTACCTGGGATGAAGACATTTCACACGCGCCGCCAGAAGAACACCTGCATGTGAACTCCTCCTGTAGTGTTCAGGGGAACTGTTAGTGCTGCACCGACCCGCGGGGCCGCTTTTATGAAGTTATTTGGCCCGCCCCGCACCACTGTATATATACATATCTATAATTTAGCTTTTACACTCTAAGACTTAATGCACAGATCATTTGACACACAGTATCAGATTGTAATGTTTCATCAATTGCTATAGTTATCATAGTCACTTGGATTCAGCTACACATTTTAATGAGTTTATTAAACCAAAAACTTTTTTTTTTGTAGTAAGTAGCATGAAAAACCTTAATACAGCATTAAAAAAGTGAGCAAATAGGCATAATAATCACTGAAGCTGTTTATTACTTTAGGTCAATTTATGGTATGCAAAGTAGTACACTTTCAAAAACTTAAAATCAATGGAGCTGTCTACACTGCAATGATTTTCTTATTACACATTCTTATTATATTTTCTTGGTGGGCATAAACATATTTTAAATACAGCGGGAAAAATACCAAACCTGGTAGTGATCTGTATATCAAACCTGATCTATTACATACAGTATATGATCAGTTGATGAGCTGTTGTTTATGTTGCTTATGTGTTCTTTCAATTTTGTAGGTAGACCAGTGCATGAAACAACAGGGAGAGGAATCCAACGATCAAAAATTCAATTAAATTGGACTCTGAATTAAACAATTTTGTCTGCCAATGCTACCCAACTGTGAATTTAAACTTAATAGGTTTTCATTTGGCAAGAGCAGGAAAAGGACAGAAGATAGAAAGAGTGCATGCAAATAGTGTGAAAGACCTAAAAAAAGCAATTGGAAAGAGCAGGCTCTATGTAGTCCCAAGAGCAGAAGTTTCACAGGTATGTCTTCACTACATGTTAAACAAAGTCTAAGGGCCAGATTTACTGACAGATTTACTTTTGCTCCAGCACAACCCTCCTTTGCCATAACCAAACTTTATGATGTGAGTTACTAATGTTTGTCAATGTACTAGTAATTCTCAGAACTTTACACTTCCTTCAGTGCATTGTGTTCTCATGCTAATTTATCCTGTTTAGTAAATCTGGCCCTAAATGTTCAAATGAACAAGCCATTTCTTTAAGACAAGTTCAGTTGAATTGGTCTTTAATTGAACTTTGATATAAATTATATGTTTCTGCACAGTGCACATTAAGGCCCGGTTTCACAGACAGGGCTTAGCTGAAGCCAGTACTAGGCCTTAGTTTAAATGATGGGCAAGAAAATGTTACTTGTGTGCATATTGTGACAGAACAATGGAGCTGACATATTTTAACATTTGTCAGAGCAAGATATTTTCAGCTGAGACAGTTCAAACATGCATTTTAGTCTGACTAGCTTTAAGCCTTGTCTGTGAAACCGGGAGTTAATGTTAAGTGACAGTTCAAGTCACTTCTTTACTGTGCAGTGACTCTTAACAATTTTTTTGTCTTTGTTTTTTTGTCTTCTCTTAGGTAATGACACAATCCACAGCCATTCCCCAGAACTCACAACAACCATCCAACACTACAGCACTGGATGAAACCTTCAATGCTGAGACCACAGAATCTGTAAATTTGTGTGTAAGTGAAGTTATTTCATGTAATTGTATGTAAATCACCCACAGAATTGTATTATCCATCAATGCATTTATGAGATTGTGTTTTTATGCTAATTTGTCCTGTTTAGTAAATCTGATCCTAGATGTACAAATAAATGAGCCATTTCTTTAAGACATATTCAGCTGAATTGGCGTTTCATTTAAATATAAATAATATGTTTTTGCACAGTGCACATTTAATGTTGGTGATAGTTCAAGTAACTTCTTTACTGTGCAGTGACTCTTAACAAAATCTTTTTTTTTTTTTTTGGGTTTTCTCTTAGGTAATGACACCATCCGCAGCCATTCCCCAGAACCAACCATCCAACACTACAGCACTTGATGAAACCTTCAATGCTGAGACCACAGAATCCATAAATCTGCATGTGAGTGAAGTTATGTTTGATGTTGTCAATGGTTGTAAATATGCTGATTTGTGACTCATAGTTGTACTTTATTTCCTTCAGGAGTGGCGAGCTATACGTTACCAACAAGATGAAGAATATAATGCTTCTCTGTTGGCAGATATAGAAAAAGTAAATTTTTGACTTTTCGCAGATTGTTTGCCAAGGTTCAATTTTGTTTAAAACAAAAATGTGTATTACATATATGGTATTGCAGGACAGAAGGAGGCATTGCTATGAGGTTCTGGAAGAAAGGCGCAAAAAGGTTTGTGCTGCCACTGTATATTTTATTGTTTAATTTTCTTTTTATATATATATTTTTTTGTTTTTTTGTTTTTTAGGCCATTGAGGAAAGACGCCAGCGAATGGCAGCCCGTGTTGAACCTCTAGATGGAGAATTTCTTAAAGCCAAATATCCAAACGGAGATGTGAATAAGAGGAAGTTCATTATGTCTGATCCAATTCAAGTAAGAAGTTTATTGTGAAGAAGGATTAAGTTTTTTTTCATAGATATTTTTTTTACTTATTTTTCCTAATTTCTGGATTTCTTTATTTTATTAATATTTGCCATCATGGGCTTTTTGTTTTTAGGTCTTGTTTGATTTTATTGGACAAGATGAAATGGCCAGCGAAGTTTTTAAAATCCAAGAAGCTACTTCGTCAAATTCTATCGAGAGCACGTCCACTGGATCAATTTCAGATCATGGAATAAAACCATTATCTACACTGTATATCCTTTGGACGTCGCCTTTCGATAATCTGGTAAGTTACTACCACAGTATCACTTGAGCAAGTTTTTTTTTTTTCATAATGATTTTGATTTGGCCCATATGCATTACCTTTTATTGAAAAATTATCATAATTTTTGACCTGATATGGCCTGTTAAGTTTTATCTTAAGGCTTGTTAAGAATCCTGCGTCCCAGTTTGCCTACTTATATCATGCCCTAAAAGTATGTACTCTTTTTCTGAAGAAAAAGTACATAGTTTTGAGTGTGTGAGAGAAAAGTAGGCAAACTTTGGGGTCTTTAATGGACATAAACTGGTCTGTCAATCATCTTTTCACAGTTAATATCCTCCACATTAAATTAAATTTGCTACTAAATTGACAGAAAATCAGTAGTATGTTGATCTGCAAATTATGGGTCTTGCTTGCGAAGACTATTCTAGAATCAATGCATAATGATGCATTTAAAAGTTGATTATGTAATGGATCTTTTTAAAAGTGTACACCGTTAAGATGAAATATAACATGGATAATATTAAATAAAAAATGTTATCAATTGAAATTTGTATTATCCGTTGTTAACACACATTTACTAATTTCTAAATGGTGAAAGGCACATAGCACACTATATATGTGAATAATGCAGCACGTTCCAAAGCACTTCAGTGGGGCTTTAACTCAGAATAGAGCATAATCAGCATAGAGTAAAAGACTGATTCTTGGGATTTAAGAATCAGACTGTCTAAATGAGAATTGATTAAATTTTAGAAATCAACAATTTTAACTCAACACTACTTATTAAATCACAGTTTTGTCACTTTAGTTATTTGTTCTTTTCATTTCAGGAAAAACATTGTGACCCTGTAAATGTTGCCCAGCCTCCAGTGGATTCACCCTTTGTTCAGTCTTCATTGGCTCTATCCCCAGTCCATTCTCCAGTTGCCTTGACCTCTGCCCATTCTCCAGTTGCTTTGACCTCTGTCCATTCTCCAGTTGCCTTGACCTCTGCCCATTCTCCAGTTGGTCTGACCTCTGCCCATTCTCCATTTGGTCTGACCTCTGCCCATACTCCAGTTGCTTCGACCTCTGCCCATTCTCCAGTTGGTCTGACATCTGCCCATTCTCCAGTTGCTCTGACCTCTGCCCATACTCCAGTTGCTTCGACCTCTGCCCAGTGTCCATTTGGTCTGACCTCTGCCCATTCTCCAGTTGCTCTGACCTCTGCCCAGTCTCCAGTTGCTCTGACCTCTGCCCATTCTCCAGTTGCTTCGACCTCTGCCCAGTCTCCAGTTGCTCTGACCTCTGCCCATTCTCCAGTTGCTCTGACCTCTGCCCAGTCTCCAGTTGCTCTGACCTCTGCCCATTCTCCAGTTGCTTCGACCTCTGCCCAGTCTCCAGTTGCTCTGACCTCTGCCCATTCTCCAGTTGCTTCGACCTCTGCCCAGTCTCCAGTTGCTCTGACCTCTGCCCAGTCTCCAGTTGCTCTGACCTCTGCCCATTCTCCAGTTGCTCTGACCTCTTTTAATTTTGAAGACCAACCTACAGAGCCAATTGTCATTGATTTTGATGAAGAGACACCACTTAGTTCCCTTTCAGTCGGTCACGTTCGACGTACGTCAGAACTGAACCGACGAATGGGATCTTACTTTAGAGACCAATCCTACTTCGAGCATCTAACAACGAGCCAATGAAATTTGGCATGCGATCACGCATTCCACGCTCCGCCCCGCAGCGCGGGTATAAATAGGAAGTGGAATGGTAGATCAGCGCTTTCTACTTCGGAGCCGAACAGTCTTCATTGCTGTTTCTACGAAGAGCTTTCTGACTACGAGTCTTGAATATCCTGTGAAAGAGTTTGCCAGTGCGGGTGATACGGCGCGTCAGCGAGAGACCGTCACTTCAGTGATAGAGTGTACAAAGAGCTTTGGTTCGCTGAGCGTTTCCTTACACACACACATTACAGTTGGTTCGCTGGGCGCTCACACATACATATCACTGAGAGCTCACGCAGGCTTGCACTATCGAACTGCGTGGAGCCGCGGTCATCTCCCTGAGTGCTTCAGCACTAAAAGAGCAAAACTTCCATTCACAAAAGAGCAACACGGTTTGACCCTGCGTCTTTTTCAAGATGTCATTCAAGCCGTGTGTTTCTGGGTGCGGTCGATTTCTGTCCCCGCTTGACGGACACGTTCGTTGTCTCTCGTGTCTGGGCGCACAGCACGCTGAGGCTGCGTTCGTGGATGAGACATGTTCCCATTGCGGGAATATGTCCATTGCAGTGTTGCGGTCCCGTCTCCAGTACCTCAGAAGAGGTGGAACACCATCGTCCATCCCCCGATCTAGTGGTCCTCCAGCTGCAAAGCAGAGGGCTACTACTTTGGCTGATGACCTTGGTGGGGACCTGAGGGTGTCGGTCAGGGTAAACCCGACGGGTCTCACGGCTCCTCGGGCCCCTCCCCCCTCCACTGTACCGGTGGAGCTTCCGGAAGGGCGCGCTGACCTCCCACGTGGAGCGCCAGTCGTCTCTTTTGGGGCTCCGGCGGAGGACCAGATGTCGGTTGCTGCATCGGGGGATGAGCTAATGGGTTCCGAGGATGAAGACTCGGCTGCGTTGCCCCCTTCGGGTGTGACAGCGTTGCCCGAGTCTGACCCGGAACTTACGGCTATGCTTGCCCGGGCCGCCGCAAGTGTCGGGCTTGAGTGGAACCCTCCACCACGTCCCGAACCTTCGCGGCTGGATGATTGGTTTCTCGGGACGGGTCGCGCTGGTTCTCAGCGTCCCGCCCCGGTGCCTTTCTTCCCGGAAGTGCATCAGGAGCTCACGAAGTCCTGGGTAGCGCCGTATAGCGTACGCCAGCGATCGACTGACTCCTCCATCCTCACCACTCTCGATGGTGGTGCAGCTAAGGGCTACGAGGGGATCCCTCCAGTCGAGCGGTCGGTTGCGATGCACCTGTGTCCTAAGACCGCTGCGGACTGGAGGCACGCCCCGCGTCTCCCCTCCCGGGCGTGTAAGTTCTCGTCCGGCTTGACGGGCAAGGCTTACACAGCCTGCGGAGAAGCTGCATCAGCTTTGCATGCCATGGCGCTCCTGCAGGTCCACCAGGCCAAAGCGCTCATGGAACTGCACGAGGGTGGTTCCGACCAGGCAGTTATGCAGGAACTGCGAGCCGCGACGGACCTCGCCCTCCGGGCGACGAAAGTCACGGCCCGCTCCCTGGGTCGGGCGATGTCCACCTTGGTGGTCCAGGAACGCCACCTGTGGCTGAACCTGACAGACATGCGGGACTCGGACAAGGTTCGGTTTCTAAACGCCCCTGTCTGTCAGGCCGGCCTCTTCGGCGACGCCATCGAGGACTTTGCCCAGCAGTTCTCGGTGGCCAAGAAGCAGACGGAGGCCATCAAAAACATCCTGCCCCGGCGGCCCGCTGCTGCCTCCACCCAGCCGCCCGGGGCAGCCCCCCAGTCTGCTCGTCGCCGAGGGCGTCCTCCAGCGTCCGCCTCCGCCCCTGCCAAGCCCAAGCAGCAGCCTCCACCCGCGAAGCAGGGCGCCGGACGCAAGGGGGCCGCCCAACCCGTCCAAGGGCCCGCCAAACCTGCCGGCAAGCGTAAGGGGAAGCGGCCCTGAGACGGGCAGCCCAGGGAGAAGAGGAGCTGCTCTGAGGGAGATGATGTCCGCATCCCTCCCACCCCCCCGGAGGAGGACCGGGGGGGCAACACTGGTCACAACATCTCTGCCGCTGGCTCTCCGGAGTCCAGCGGTACCCACATTTTCACCAAAAGAGCAATTTCCTCTCTCTCTGGGCCCCAAGAGGGTCAGGTTGGCAGTGTGCGACGCCCACGGGCCTTGTCACTCCTTTCCTACCCTCCCGTCGCCAGGGGGCAGCTGTGTGGGCCTCGAGGACGCCCCCGGGCCTTCTCACCCACACACTGCCTCTCTTGTGAGCACTCAGTCAACACTCCGGGCCGCCCACGGGCCTTCCGGGTCGGGGCTGAGTGCTTCACTTCCCTGCCTCCGGGCAGTGGACAGCAGAGTGGGCTCCGAGGACGCCCCCGGGCCTTCTCACCCACTCTCTGTCCAAACCAGGAGTGCTCAGGCAACACTACGGGCCGCCTCCGGGCCTCCCGAGTCGGGCCAGAGTACTCCGCTTCGCTGCCCCACCCCGGGCACGTCTGTGGTGCCGTTGGTCCCGCTTGTACGGTCTCTGGGGGCCTGGCTAGGTCTCCCCAGGCCGTCTCGCTGGCTCATCCGTACCATCAGACTCGGCTACGCGATTCAGTTCGCACGCCGGCCACCCAAGTACAAGGGCATCCTCTTCACCTCCGTGCGAAGCAGCGATGCTCAAGTCTTGCGGTCAGAGATCGAGGTCCTACTGGCGAAGGACGCGATCGAGCCGGTTCCTCCAGCCGATATGAAGACGGGGTTTTACAGCCCCTACTTCATTGTGCCCAAGAAAGGGGGTGGGTTACGGCCAATCCTGGACCTGCGAGTTCTGAATCGGGCCCTGCACAAGCTCCCGTTCAGGATGTTGACGCAGAAACGCATTTTCCCATGCATCCGTCCCCAGGATTGGTTTGCAGCGATCGACCTGAAGGACGCGTACTTCCATGTGTCTATTCTCCCTCGACACAGACCGTTCCTACGCTTTGCGTTCGAGGGGAAAGCATATCAGTACAAGGTCCTGCCCTTCGGGCTGTCCCTGTCGCCCCGCGTCTTTACGAAGGTCGCGGAGGCAGCCATTGTTCCACTCAGAGAACGCGGCGTTCGGATTCTCAACTACCTCGACGATTGGCTGATCCTAGCCCAGTCGAAGGACCAGTTGTGCGAACACAGGGACCTGGTGCTCAGTCACCTCAGCCAGTTGGGCCTTCGGGTCAACCGAGAGAAGAGCAAACTCTGTCCCACACAGAGGATCTCTTATCTCGGTATGGAGCTGGACTCGGTCAACCGGACGGCGCGCCTCACCGAGGAGCGAGTCCAGTCGGTGTTGAACTGCTTGAATATGTTCAAGAGCAGGACAGCGGTCCCACTGAAATTCTTTCAGAGGCTCCTGGGGCATATGGCATCTGCAGCCGCGGTCACGCCGCTCGGATTGCTTCATATGAGACCGCTTCAACGCTGGCTCAATGGCCGAGTCCCGAGGTGGGCGTGGCAGAGCGGTCAGTACCGGGTCCCAGTGACTCCTTACTGCCGCCAAACCTTCAGCCCGTGGTCCAGCACTTCGTTTCTCCGGGCCGGGGTGCCCCTAGAACAAGTGTCCAGGCATGCTGTGCTATTCACGGATGCCTCCACCACGGGCTGGGGGGCCACGTACAACGGGCATGCAGTTGCTGGTCTGTGGACGGGGCCGCATTGCATTGGCATATCAATTGCCTCGAGTTACTGGCAGTACATCTGGCACTCCGCCGCCTCAAGGGGCCGCTGCGTGGCAAGCATGTACTGGTCCGTACGGACAGCACCACGGCCGTTGCGTACATCAACCGTCAGGGTGGTCTACGCTCCCGTCGTCTGCTCCAACTCGCCCGCCACCTCCTCCTGTGGAGTCAGAAGCAGCTGAGGTCGCTTCGGGCCATTCATGTCCCTGGTGTGCTGAACCAGACAGCCGACGAGCTCTCTCGTCAGCCGACACCTCCGGGAGAGTGGCGACTCCACCCCCAGGCGGTCCAGCTGATATGGGACCAGTTCGGAGCCGCACAGGTCGACCTGTTTGCCTCTCCGGACTCGACCCATTGCCAGTGGTACTATTCCCTGACCGGGGGTACCCTCGGCACAGATGCACTGGCGCACAGCTGGCCCCGGGACCTACGCAAGTATGCGTTTCCCCCAGTGAGCCTTCTTGCACAGACTCTGTGCAAGGTCAGGGAGGACGAGGAGCAGGTCTTGTTAGTTGCGCCGTATTGGCCCAACCGGACCTGGTTCCCAGAACTCACACTCCTCGCGACAGCCCCTCCTTGGCCGATTCCCCTGAGGAAGGACCTTCTTTCTCAGGGACGGGGCACGCTATGGCACCCGCGTCCAGACCTCTGGAATCTTCATGTCTGGTCCCTGGACGGGACGCGGAGGTTCTAGATGGACTACCACAAGCTGTCGTAGATACCATCGCTTCAGCTAGAGCCCCCTCTACGAGGCGCCTCTATGCTCTGAAGTGGAACCTGTTCGTTGAGTGGTGCGCTTCCCGCCGGGAAGACCCCCGAAGGTGTTCGATCAGTGTCGTGCTTTCCTTCCTGCAAGATGGGTTGGAGAGAAGGCTGTCTCCCTCCACCCTCAAGGTATATGCTGCAGCAATAGCAGCGTACCATGATGTAGTAGAAGGTAAGTCCGTGGGGAAGCACGACCTAATCGTCAGGTTCCTCAGAGGTGCGAGGAGACTAAATCCTCCTCGTCCATCCTCGATACCCTCTTGGGACTTAGCTCTAGTGAAAAAAAAAAAAAAAAAAAAAAAGCTTCAGAGCCCTCCCTTCGAGCCTTTGGCGTCTTGTGAGCTGAAAATCTTGTCAATGAAGACAGTGCTCCTGACGGCATTGGCCTCGATCAAGAGGGTAGGGGACCTGCATGCACTTTCGGTCAACGAATCGTGCCTAGAGTTCGGGCCAGGTAACTCTCACGTTGTCCTGAGACCCCGGCCCGGATATGTGCCCAAGGTTCCTACCACTCCCTTCCGGGATCAGGTGGTGAACCTGCAAGCGCTGCCTTCGGAGGAGGCAGACCCAGCCCTGGCTTTGCTGTGTCCGGTCCGCGCTCTTCGCGCTTACGTTGACCGGACCCAAAGCCTTCGGACCTCAGAGCAACTCTTCGTCTGTTACGGAGGCCAGCAGAAGGGAAAGGCTGTCTCCAAGCAGAGGTTAGCCCACTGGATAGTGGATGCTATAGTCTTGGCCTACCAGTCCCAAGACGTGCCTTGCCCGTCCGGTGTAAGAGCTCACTCCACTCGGAGTGTTGCTTCTTCCTGGGCGCTGGCGCAAGGCGCCTCGCTGACAGACATATGTAGAGCTGCGGGCTGGGCGACACCTAACACGTTTGCTAGATTCTATAGCTTACGTGTAGAGCCGGTATCTTCCCGCATCCTCGCCCCCAGTGGCCAGGAGCGCTAAGTGCCCGTTCTAAGTGTCGGCTTGCGAAACGCCACTCCCGCCCTCTGGGCCGGATACGTGCGTCTATTGTCTCCAGTTGTGTTCCCCGGGAAACCGGCTAACCCTGTCGAGCTCCTCCGTCACCCCTCCGGTGTCAGACGTTGCGGACCGTCTGACGCCAGGCCTGCACCCGTATGCTTGTGAAACGTGGCTGTAGGCTGGGTTCCATATGTAGCGGTTCCCTCACGGCAACCCCATATGTGTATTCTTCCACGGTATCAGCTACCCTTCGGGCTAGCCCCGTGTCTTTCCCTCGACAGAGCCCGCTCTGTCGTCTCTGGGCGTGTTCTTTCCCCCCCTTCAATCAGGCTGGAACCACCCCAGAGACTGCCATATGTTGCACTACCCTGCCAGGTTAGTCCTTATGTGTATTCTGCCACCTCTCCTTCCCTGAAGGACGTGGCCCCGCAGCGTACCCTCTCTCTCAAGTACGAGGTAGGCACGCTTTCCCAGCGTTATCCAATAGTCATTCTGAGTGGGTCTTGCAGAAACAGCAGTGACTGTACTCCCTGCTTGGAGCCCTGACTTCCGTACCTTACTAGACGGTGCAGTGCGCTCAAGCAGGACGCTGGAAGGGCCAGCATCCTGGCGTTTTCCATAGGGATCCCATTCGTCGGTTCAGTTCTGACGTACGTCGAACGTGACCGACTGAAAGGGAACGTCTCGGTTACGTATGTAACCCTCGTTCCCTGAAGGAGGGAACGGAGACGTACGTCCCGTCGCCAGATGCTGTGCTTCCGCTGGGAGTCCGGTCACCTTTCGGCTCCTCAGTAGGAAAAGCGCTGATCTACCATTCCACTTCCTATTTATACCCGCGCTGCGGGGCGGAGCGTGGAATGCGTGATCGCATGCCAAATTTCATTGGCTCGTTGTTAGATGCTCGAAGTAGGATTGGTCTCTAAAGTAAGATCCCATTCGTCGGTTCAGTTCTGACGTACGTCTCCGTTCCCTCCTTCAGGGAACGAGGGTTACATACGTAACCGAGACGTTCTCCATCTCCCCAGCCATCAGACATTGTAGATCTATCCCTAATGGATCAAGGGAGGTCCGTGGCCCTAAATGAGTATGTTCCTATATATGCTTATTTACTAACAGTTAAAAAATAAAATATTTGTATTCATTCGCAAATTAACATAAACACACACACACAAAGCCACCAACTCTTAATTTAAAATTAATGGGATGAGGTTGCTTTGTGACTAGAATGCGGGGCTTTATGCAACTAGCTAAATTCTAAAATATACCATAATGTTCTGCATTTGACTAAAAACAATCCAAATCTTTGTCTCTTGTAGGGTTGACCTACAGACCATTCTAAAAAAACTGCAAAGCCAAATTGATGGAAACATCTGCCCAACAGCAAACCAAATAAATGTTTTCAGAGAAAACATACTACAGTGTAGCCTGCAAGCTGTCAAGAGGCGACGATTCAACCCACAAGCAAAATTAGATGTAGTGTTTGTTGATGCTGAGGAAAATGGGGAAGGGGCAATAGATGAAGGCGGCCCTACTAGAGAATACTTGCGGTTGTTGATGCGGGCCATCCATCAATCAAATGTCTTTCAGGGCCATGAGAAAGACCGGAATTTAGCTCTAGACACACAAGGTCAGTACTGTTAAAACAGAAACCTTTTCTGATTTCACCTTAACAGTTGAACAGTCTTTTTGATCTCTTGTGTTTTTTTTTTTAAGTGTTCATGAACTGAAAAACCTAATTACCCAAGTTTCACATTGTACTATTAAAACATTGATTGTTTCAGAAATAATATCTAACTTGGTAGAGTTGACTTATAACGTTTCTATCTCACAGTCATAACTTTATAGTAAACAATTTTGATTATATAATTTGCAGTTGTTCAAAAAGAATTTGGACAAAGATGAGACATACAAAGAGTCAAAAAGATGAATCTGTTTAAAAAATGTCTCAGTTTTCCTCAGTTACATTAGAAAATGATAGACTGTAGAATTTAAGGATGACAACTTTTTTTTACCTGCATTTAAAATTATGCATAATTTGCAAATTATGATCAGAACTCCTGCATTCTTATAACAAAAATTAATCTGGGATGACTGAGGGGTAAAATATTAACTTTAAAAAGTATTCATTATGGTTCTGTAGGAATTTCTAGCATCAATATTTCATCTGTTTTACTTTAGCTTTGGAGAATAGGTTGTATGCATCAGTGGGGAAGATGATTGCTGTCTGTGTCGTCCATGGAGGAGTTGGCCCACATTTCTTCTCCGAAAGGCTTTTTCAGCAGATCTGTGGTATGCCAACATCCCCTGCCTCAATGGATGAGGTTGAAGATCATACATTTAGGGAGCAACTAATCAAGGTACAGAGATGTTTGAGAATTTAAATAATTGTTTAAATGTGTTATATAATGCTTATTTTGTGTATTTGGCAAAATGTGTTGACATGCTTCAATGTTAAAGAAAACATTATTTTTCATATGCAGTGCATTATTGTAGCTCCCCATGCCCAGCCACTCAAATGTGACGTTTTCTTCATAGCCCCTCCTTTCATCTGCTCTAATTGGTCAGCTGACCCAGTGCATTGTGATTGACCAAACACCACAAGTGTGTGTCAGAAATGTAATGCCCCTTACCTTAATTGTGAGTTACAGCTTTCAAAGTACATACAAAATCAGTTAGGTACATTAGCAGGCATCAGTGTCAAACAGAACATGGCATCTAGAGCTGCTTTTCCACCATCAGGCCGAACGGTTCTCTTTGCTCAACACTTCCGATACAGATGGTTTTTCTCACAATTGTAAAACTGCTTTTCTCACAACTGTTTTAGATACAGGAAGCAACAACTGTTCAGGAGGCAAATTGTTCCATTATAGAAGCAGCAGACAGCTTAAGTATCATTGGTGCCTTGAGATATATATCACACCTGACAGAAAGGAACTCTCTTGTCCAGTCAGCTGCAGAGTTCTTTGTGAATGGAAGACTGCGAGCTGCCTTGGACCAGTAAGTGATTTAAAGGGTTAGTCTGCCCAAATATTAAAATTCTGTAGTTAATTATTCACCCTCATGGGTTTCCACACCCAAGGACTTTAGTTAACTTCGGGAACACAAATAAAGATACTACCATGCTAACATCTCCTGTGAGTTGTCATGATAGAACACCTTTTGTTGACCTGAGTAATTAATGACAGAATTAAAAAATGTTTGGGTGAAGTACATTTTTAAGCCTTTCCTTTCTGAATCTGAGAACATAATCGTCAGCCTAAAACTCCCTTTGACTGCTATGTTTGTTAAGCAGGTTTTCAGAAGGCTTGCAAACTCTCGGTTTGCTGAAAGAGATGCAGAAATATCCTGCACTTTTTTATGACATGTTCGTCAATGAGCAGAAGCCCCTTCAAGCAAAGGACCTCTGCAATCTTTTTTATGTGAACTTTTCCCCACAAGGCAGCAACAGAAGGGCAAAGGAAAACCAGACCATATGCTACTGGAGGGACTGGTTGATCGATGTTGAAGGTACAAAATGTTTTTATGTAATGGTAAATGTATGCCATGTCTTTTTTTAATTTCTATAGTATAATGAGTAAATACGTAAATCCATTGTCCAAATTGTTTGTGCCTTGTCCTGAATCACTACAATCACAGTAAATATTTATATTCAGACTGTTTCATTATGAGCAGGACACATGCAGTTAAATTAATAGCTAGAATGCCAAAGAAAACGTCTATGACCAATGACTTATTCATAAAAAAAAGTAACTTGGATTTTAAGAAAACAAGTGTTTGAAATGAAGAATTATCTTATTTGTAGTGAATTTAACAATTATGCAGAACAAATACTTAGGATTGTATTTTTTTGTAATCGGACAAAATATAGAAACCATGCAGCTAGATGTATTCTTAATTAGACAGCTGGCTAACTCTGTTTAGATCAAAATATTGCTGTCAAAGAACTGCATGTGCCACACATTTGATAATAGGTTAGTCTTTTGAGGTTTGTGATTTTCTGTACATATATTTTGCAGAGGGAGAGACTAATGGAGTCACTCTTGAGATGATAATGGAGTTTGCCACTGGAGCCTCCACAGTGCCACCTCTGGGTTTCCCCCACCGCCCAGAAATAGAGTTCCTCCATCAAGACGGGAAAATCTTTCCAGAGGCCAATACTTGCCTAATCATACTACGGCTGCCGATACACACAGAATATGAAATGTTCAAGACCTACATGACAGAGGGAATCGTGCAGAGTCCATATTTTGGTGTTGCCTGAAATGGTTAAATTTAGAACTGCATCCATAATGGATAGGGTTTTGTTGCATTGTGGTGAGTTTGTATCTTGGTATTGTTGTTAAAAGGAGTTAGCCCAAATATGACAATCGTCACTGTTTACTCACCCACCCTCTTTTAAAGGATTAGTTCAGCAATGAAAATAAATGTTGTCAATGATTTATGACTTACAGAAGTCTCATGCTTTAAGCTTTAATATTACCTTTTGACTCAAAGTAATTTTAGGTACATTTACAACTGAGTGAAGCTTTTATTAATTTAAAGTTCCATTTAAGAAGCACCTTGAAGTCAAATATGTTGAGATGTGCATCCGTTCCAAAATAAAATGCATTGCATTATGCATGTCCGTGTTTATTGTGGGAAAAAAACAATTGTTACATTGCTAATTTTTAACTGTTTGTTTAGGATCTCTCACTTGTACACCACCTTTAATAGAAAATCATTTTTCAATATCATCATCTAAGCATCTATTTATTCTTTTAACAAAGCATTCTTGTAGTTAAAACTTTTACATAATATATTACAAAAGAATGATATTCTTTAAAAAAAACTAATCTGCTAGACTAGTTTACCATAACATTAGCAATTTCTGCACAACATACCTGAAACTTAATCTTTAAATCTGTAATATGGTTAATAGCATGGGAAACCGTTTCCATTTGCTGAGGAGTAAGGTTAATTTGAGGCTGTACAACAGTTACAGCTGGGATTTCTTCATTTTCAGCTGTGGGCAAAGACTCAATGCCATGTTGAGCCAGGAGTTCATTAAAATGTTCTGGCCTGTAGAGATCGTCTCCAAACACATTGTTGATGGCTGTGCTGTCAGTTCCTATCCTTGACAGCATTCCTTCTGTCCATATCTGTGTTGGTGTTTTATTGTTTTCTGTTCGCAAAGCATGGTGATTCCATGCCTCTTTAAAGTGCTGTAGTCTATCTTGGATCTGTGGAAGAAAAACTATGCTGAGCGAAATTTTATGAAGGTCATTGCTAGGATCAAGCAGTTCAGAATCTTCAAGACTGTAGAACATTTGGTAGAAGGACTGTAGCACATGTAAAAATACATCCCTCCACAAACGTTCTATCCTTTGGTTGTGGACTGATTCCCCAGTAATGTGACTCCGGCGCTGAAGTCCTTGTACAAGGTTCATAAACAAGGCCACTTGTAAGTTCTCACCACCATGATCTGACCTTACCCTAGAGGGCAGACCGTAAAGGCATGTTGCTTGAATAAACTGAGACAGCACAGTACTGGCACAGTTGTCAGTGTTGCAATTTAGGTATGTGATTAGTCGTGAATGTCCATCGATTGCACCATGAATCACAAAGCCCCATCTAAAAGTAAAAATACAAATACAAATGTAAGTTAAATATTATAGATACAACAGTTTGAAGAACAAAGAGGTCCCACTTTTTCACAGTTCTCAGGTTTCTGTTATATAGGACGTCACAAAAGACACTTTAAATTTAATTGTGAACAAATCAACCTTTACACAAATTATCAAGAACTGTTTCAACAAATCTTTTATTTTAACATAAATAAATGATGAAAAAAGCAGGGTCTAATGATCAAGAAATGAGGAAGTGTAGGGCAACAGTGTAGATTTGTTCATTTTGTGTTGACCGTGCATGCACAACATCCCATATGTTCTGTACAGGGAACAGAATTAATTAGTTCATCAAGTCCCAGCCCCATAGACAAGGCTATGCAGTCTGTACCGGAAACAGAAATGATTTGTTCTCTTGGGTCTTCGGTTCGAGTCTCGTTCTTTTGTCACGTGACGTGACAGCCATGTTGGACACAGAAATAGTAAATTCACAACCTTCCTCACAAACAAGTGCGTAGTTATTATTTTTTTGTGTTTTGTTTTTTTAGTTCAGTTTATTTATTTATTTATTTTGCTAGTAGGCCTACAATAATTGATTTTCCTATGAATCCTGGACACACTGGGTTGGTCAGAATGGATAGGGCCCGTATGATGATTTTATAATAATAAATATATTAAAACATGCAGTCAATAATACGACTGTAATGATGTATAGGTTGTGACTTGTGAGAGACTGAACCAACGCGTTCATGTGACAAAAGAACGAGCCTCAGAGTCAGACCCGAAGAATGACTTGAACGAGAAGACTTGAGAGATGAACTAATCTCTTCTGTTTCCAGATGCATGTATTACATATGAGGGGCCCAGATCAGACATGATGACAAAATTAACGGCTCGAACCAGAAGTCACAAGAGGTGTACTAATCTTTCTAGGGATCAGACGTGATTAAATGTGAAGTGACTAAAGAAAGAATGATTTGGATCGGGAGGTGAGGCAAGCTAAGCAATATATTAATCATTTTTATTCTCAAAGTTTGGTCATGACTGCATTAGCTTATAGTTAGGGCTGGGTGATAAAACGATAACAATAATTATCACGATATAAACGATAAAATGATAACAAGAGTTTGATAAATTCTCGATACAATGCTCACGAGCTATGCTTATTTCTGTGCATGTGTATTGCAGATCGGGCTTCTGGGTGCTGCACGTGCTGTTTATAGTCACGGTAACTGACAGGCTTGGAGGAGCGGAGTGAAGTGGAGCGAGAAAAATGAGAGAGTGAAGAGAACCACAGTTAACTGACTGTTTTCTACATCTTTTACGCATATGCCTTTAAACTTTAAAGAAATTAAGATTTTACATTCATCGTGATATTTATCGATATCGACTCATTATGGAAAATTATACTGTGATAATTTTTTTGGGGCCATATCGCCCAGCCCTAGCTTATAGTTTTTATTTATTTATTCCATAAGTACTAAATGTGTTGAAAAATGTAACGTGTAATATTTTAATTATATTCTGCTTAAATGAACGTAATGACTTGGAAAAAAGATTTGTTCATTTTGTTGAACGAGAGTCAAAGAGCAGAGTCAGTAAAATGATCCGAACTTCCCACTTCTATTTTACAAACGTTTTTGGATCTAAAATGTCTTAATGATAACATTTAGTCGTTTTAGGCCAGGACGATATGATGAACTGTTATAATGTTATCGTAGTATTCTGATTTACAATTGCTGCTTAGTTTGTGGTAATTGCATGTGTCTAAACATTTTTGGCTGTAGATTCTATAAATCAGAATTGGATAATGCAAGTCTACACTAGGCTATAATTTAGTATTGCAGAAATGCACTGTCACACCATTTTCATGCTGCATTAGCAGGACAAAACCTACAATAAACTAACCTTATGAGGCGCATGTTGCCATCAATGTGCCAAAGACTATTAGGACAGGGCACATGATAAACTCTTCTAGCCACTGTGCTACTCCATCTCCTTGCAGCAGCCGCTGGATTGATACGGACCAACATCTCACGAACCCTATGCCGGGAAACCCTCAATCCTTCTGCAACCAGTAAGGCTCGCATCATCTAAAATGGTTGCATTAAATTGAAAAAATAAATAAATAATTATAATTTGTTTATGAACTGATAAAACAGACCTTAAATTGAAATCAAACGAGGCTTACCTCACTTCCAGTATTTGGATACTGGCATTGGAGTCGTCTCACTACATTTTCAAGTTCTTCATCATCCACTCGTGACATTCTACTCCTGATTGATACACCAAGCAGCTTGGACCTCTTGTACAAAAATGAGGATGAGCACCCTAACATTTTTGCCATTCGCTTGACTGTGTGACCTTGCTTCATTAAAAATTCAATTTGGTCACGTGTTATTTGAATGGCTGGTCTACCTCGGCTACCTGCAATTGAAAGAAACATATATTTGTTTTACTGAGATGCAGCTCCTAATGGCAAGCAGTATAATATTAGAAAAATGGTGACAAATAAAAATGGAAAGAAATAAAAGAATGGAACAGTAATGGTCTAAAAACAGGGTGATGGCAGATTTAAATTACCTTTTCAATGCTGTTTTCTTTAGTACAAATTTTTAAGAAATACAATTTCTTTATGACTCATGGAACTTGACCAGACAAATGAAAATTAAACTGACCTGTTGGGAGTGTCTGTTTCTGTTATTTTTTAAACATAAATAAGGTACACTGATGTGTGTGATGATCTGAATGTCACAGGCTACAAATACATTTTTATGGACTGCCTGGCCTGTGTGTGGAACCTTATCAGTAACATTAGCGTTTTCAGTAACATTCCATTCAAATAATTTATTTAATCCTTATTTTCTTCTAAAATGTTTAAATTATGTAGGCATACAGTTTATTGTTGTCATTTTTTTAATTAACGTTATAGGTATTGTGTACAAAAGGTATATAGATTTGAATGTGTATTATAACTTTATTCATTTTTGAATATTATAGCATGTACACTTTAAAGACAACTTTTAATGCGGGGAAAGTTACAGTTGTACCATGGCTAACTTACCGTCATGAGTCATGTTCAAAGCGCAGACAATAAACAAACACATAAACAAGACAAAAAACAAAAAAACGAGCTTTATTCCGAGATGCATCTCGAAATAAAGCTTTTTACTGCAGATACAGGACATAGCTTTAAAACCATAAACTCACCTGAGCTACTTCGAGATACAGAAAAGGCTGTGGTTCCCTCACTCTGCAAATGCGTTGACAGCATTGTTCGAATTTCATTCAGATTTCTGTTTAACTCTTCATATGTCTCAGGAGGTAGCAAATATGAAATTCTCTGTGCATTTCTTAAACAATCATCTATCGCACGCAGTTCGCGCTCACTTTGATTTCCCTGACTTTGAGCTCTTTCAATTTGTTGACACTTTCTTGCTATTTTGTCGAGAACAGCTGCCGCCATGGTTTAATAATTCTTCATATATTTTCTCTCTTAAAACAAAAGCAGACTAAAGTTGTTAGCACTGTCTATGGTTGTTAGCTAGGGAGGCGGGGAGTGGGTGGTGCTGAGGAAACGTGTTTCACGTCACGCAACTATCGCAAGCCATTTTAACATTTAAAAGCTAGATTTGGCTATCCGGAATTAACATTGTAGATATCAACAACGTCTTTCTGACTAGTCGTAATAAATTTTTGGATATTTGAAATTGTCATTCAAGATATCTGTAACGTAATTCTGACTAGTCGAAATGACAGATAGAGATATCTGTAATTCAGTTTTGACTAGGCAAAACTGAATTACAGATATCTGCAATGACGTCATTGAAAACGACGTTCAACTCGTCACACATCTTAAATGACAATTGCAGATATCTCTTATTCAGTTTTGCCTAGGCAGAATTAAAGTCAAAGATATCTCAAACGCCATTTTGACTAGTGCAAATTATTGTGCATGACGTTGACCTATTTTAGATATCCATAAATACGTATTTCCCCTCTCCGCCATAATCAAAGAAGAAGTGGGTTCATTTCCTTATTTCTATGAATGGAAGAAGAAAGAAGTTGTAATGGCGTTGGCTGTAATCGAAAAAACCACCAGAAAATGGCATGAAATTGAACGAGCCCTCACACAGGGGATTTGTGGAGAGAGAGAACGTCGTTCAATTGAAAACTGTGAAAGAAATCTCGGAAGAATTGAACATTTGCTATCACCAGACACAAACAACGAACTCAAAAGTAGTTTGGCTCAACTGAAAACTCTAATAGACGCAAATTTTCATGCTGGGGAAGACCGACGTTTCTCTGTCAGGCGCATTAGTTCAGATAAGTTTTTCACTGCATTACAGGGCTGTCAAGTTCACCGGCCATTTCACACACGCACACACCTTGTATTTCTCACGCTGAGAAGTAAGGGATAATATGTCCCTGTATATTAATGGGCGAGGTTAATTACATCGCCAGTTCGGAGAGTTCCCGTATACGAACGGATTATCGGCGCAATAACGTGACTGAAGCAGGATTTATTATGTTGTGCATGCGTGGCGCGCGAATATAGGCTCTGTGCGCGTTCACCAGCACGCTCCAAAAAGTGTGAGAAGATTAAGATTTGTGCGAGTCATTCTTTATCCTGATTCCTATCATCTCGCACCTATTCAACATAAATTAGAAACCATTTTAAACTACTCATGACCAGAACATATCACTTTCTATTGTATTCTGTGGTGGCCTAAATGTTGGAAATTAATAGCTATAATCTCTCTTGTAGAAAATATTTTTTATGATTTATTAGGGCCGGGACTTTAACGCGTTAATTAAGATTAATTAACTACGGGACTTTAACGCGTTAATTAATTACGCAAAAAAAAAAAAATTAATCGCACTTATTTTTGCCCCGCGGAACGTTTTTCAATGAATGAGTTTTGACGGACCGATTATACTGGAACACCAACTAGCGCTCATGAGTCACGACAACAACCATGACAACAACAAACCATAGTGAACATGAACGAAGAAGCTGATGAGACCGCTTTTCTTGGCCCCGTGGATGGGAAATTTAGTTTTAAAAAACGAAATGATGGAAGCGTCGACAAGAGCACGGTTGTGTGCAAGCTATACAACAGGGGTATCCAAAATCGGTCCTGGAGGGCCACTGACGTCCTGCAGAGTTTAGCTCCAGCTTGCCTCAATACACTGCTAAAGTTTCTAGTATGCCTAATAAGACCTTAATGAGCTGGTACAGGTGTGTTTAATTGGGGTTAGAGCTAAACTCAGCAGAACAGTGGCCCTCCAGGAGCAGGATTGGACACCCCTGCTATACAACAAGGAATGTGCGTATCACCGCAGCACATCGAGCCTCAAATATCACAAATATGCTTTTGCTACACTTAATGGCAAACATTGCACTGGTCTGCTGGACTGAAATAAATAAACAATATTTTGTTGATTAAGCTTATGTATTCAGTCATTATTCAATGGTATACTAAAAATACATGTGAAAAATTACTTCTCATTGTTCTCAGGTAAAATATTTATATGCGATTAAAATGCGATTAATTTCGATTAATTAATTACAAAGCCTCTAATTAATTAGATTAATTTTTTTAATCGAGTCCCGGCCCTATGATTTATATTACAACTGTGGCAGGGCGTAGAATTTAGTAGGGACGCTAGGGAAGAGCCTATATGACTATTTATCCCCACTCCCCAGTAATAATTTCGATCAAAAAAAGTAACATTTATATATACATGTTGTCCGATTGTGTCTTTTGGTTTTAGTATATTACTTAGGCTATTTATTTAACCAAAAAAAAAAAAAAAAAAAAAAACGAACATTCTGTGAAAAAATGCGCAATTCCTGGTACACAAAAGGTTCTGAGACAGCGCGCGCACGTGTGAAACCCATAGTAGGCTAGCCTACATTACAAAGACGGCATATCCCAAATCTTCTTCTGGACATTTTTTGTGTCTCCTTGCGGAAAACAGCATATAAATCACACTAAGAAATGTCTTTTGAAAATTTAAAAATGCTGAAAGTTTTGTGTGATGGTAGTTTACCACCTGTGTTTCTTCAAATAGCAAGACAGTAGAGACTTTAACATTGACACTGCAAAAAATGCTTTTCTTATTTAGTATTTTTGTCTTGTTTCCAGTCTAAATATATAACAATTCTTAAATCAAGATGCATCTACTAGATAAGTAAAATTACGCCAACAAAAAAAATTCTTGTTTTCTGGAAAATAAATCAAAATGAGTTTTTGCTTAAAACAAGCGAAACTGTCTGCTAATGTTGTAAGAAAAACCTTGTATCTTGTTTCTGTTTGAAATCTTTTTTTTCTGAGTAGATCATTTTGCTGATACTTTTGCTTGTTTTAAGCAAAAACTCGCTTGATTTTGATTATATTTTCCAGAAAACAAGAAAAAAAAATATTGTCATTTTACTTGTCTAGTAAAAGCATCTTGATTTAAGCATTTTTAGATATATTTGGGCTAGAAATGAGACAAAAATAGCTACTAAATATGAGAAAAGCATTTTTTTTTGAGCATATTGCATTGCATTATGAATGGAGTAAAGTTAAATATCTGTTAAACTGCCTCCTTGTTTTTATTAGTTATCTGTAACATTACATAATTCTTTAATTAACATATTGTTAAGGTCAATATAGACTAAAAACCTTAAAACGCCCTTGGTGGCATGTTGTGTGCTGCTATTACCTCTAAGTATATCCATATTGTAACAAATGCTATAATTATATTATAAAACTATGTTACGTTTTCATAAGACCAAATACAAGTTAGAATCAAGACAAGAGCTTTAAAGAACCCTTTAAAGAATTATTCAGAAATAATTCTGAACCCTCTTGAATTATTGACTAAACAATTGGTTTTCCCCCATGTGTAAAATGTATTCTGCTGATAATGACATATATTAGGAAACCTAACAGATGACAGGAAATTAAAATTTTCAATATAAGAACATTTTAAGATTCTGTCAAACTGATAAGGTTTTAGGTGCTTAAATAACATAAAATACATGCAGTTATGTTATTAACTGGTGGTTGAGGAGAGACCCCTGACATGAATGTAAAGCACTTTGGGTGTACAGTACATATGAAAGTGCTATATACAGTAAATGCTTCATTCATTCATTCATTCATTCATTCATTCATTCATTCATTCATTAACCAACTTTGCATGTGGATCCACAAAAGAACATTTAGCAAAAATATATATGAAAAACAAGCAAACGAATACATTTCATGAGGGAGCGTGTCCCAGGGACACTGCTAAACTATGCCCAACCCCTTCATTCTTTTAGCATTTTGATTTTGATTTTATGATTCCTGGACAAAATCACTTGTGATCAAGGATAGTGAGAGTTGATTTTGGGGAACATAGCCAAATTCATACTAAATTATTATTGATACAGTCAATAACTCTCCCAACTGCTTTGAGATGGAGAGGGAGGCAGAGACGGTGGAGAAAACAGCAAGGGGCAGAGACAATGGTAGAAGAGACCATAGTGGAGACAGTGGACAAGACAGGGAAGAAGAAGAAAGCATTAACTGGAGCAGCCACCTATAAGTGTACTTTTAAAAGAGAGTGTCCATTCATTACCATAGGCACCACCAGCTACTGGTGTTCTGTTTGCAGACAGGATAACTCATGTGCCCATCAAGGTGTGACAGATGTGAACAAGTATATACAACGTAAAGGTCATTAGGTCAAAGAACAGGCACTGAAGTCAGTGAGCAGCATGGTCCGGGTATCGTTCGTTCATTTGTTTTTGCTTTCACAAATGAAAACGAAAAAAACGAGAAAACAACTCCTTTGTTCGTTTTTTCGTTTTTTTAGAAAAACGAAAAAACGACATTATGACTTGATTTTTGGTTTTCCCGTTCTTGCACAGAAATCGGATTGGCAGGAAATGGATTCGTGTTTTTCAAAATAAGAGTTTTACCAAAACTGTATTTGTTTGCCTGTAAAATTAATAGTCTATATGCATGCTATTTGTCACCCAATTATTTGGCTTCTTTGACTGAAAAAATCTATTGAAATAGCCTAAATGTAAAACATGTTCACTGAGCATTGAGTGTTGTCATCATACAAATGTAAATAATACATGTATTATTTGTTTTAGATGTTTTTATTAACTTAAATTTCAATGAATAATATATATTTTTGTTATATTAATATAATATAATATTAAGTTAATGCGTCAGTTTATGTTTGCACTACAAACATCATGATGGAGTGGCACAATTTACACAAAAATAATTAATATGCTTTCAGGTTCCTAGAACAATTAATATGCAACATGCTTTTAGTCAAAGTTTGGTGGTAGGCTAATATTACATCGTCATTATAATACAATATAATGCATGATGTGCTCACTCGGTTGAGAGAAGATCCAAACTCTAATAATAAAGCCAAGAGAAAACTGTATTTTTAAAATCATCGTCATATCTATCTGTCCTCTAATAGCCAGACACGATGTATGGCTATTATGACCAAATAAAGGAATGTCGGTATCAATAAAATACATTTTTGGATTGACACAGGCTGTTTAGACATGGCATCTGGATTTACACAACAACTTATAATTGCACAAATTATGTTAAGAGATGAATGTTTAAAATGTAATGTAGAAATATGAAATAATTAGAAGGAAAAAAATGAAACATCGACTTTTTAACTATGAAACTAACACCGCCAGTAGGTGGCAGCAAATCTCTATCCTCGTGAGAGAATTGAATCCTTTATTCAAACGAGTCTTTTAAAAATCATAATTCTTTTAATCTAGCAAACGACTCTGGGCTAATCTATAAAAATTAGCCTACTCAGTAACTTTATTGAACTGTTGTATAATGTCACATTTGCGATTGTGCAGATGTTCGGAGAAACACTCTTGCTGGTGTGATAGCCTAACTCACAGCCTCATAGGCTCGTGTTAGAACTATATAAAACGGGGACTCGTTAGGCCTAAAAAAAATTTTTTCTTCTTTTCTTTCTTTCTTTTTTTCATGTAGCCAATGCCTATTCCTATTGTGATGACCGTGGAGAGAGCGCTCAAAACTATATCATTTAGTGAACAAATTTATAGAAATGATCATTCTCTGTAAAGCAATGAGACGTGAACATATGAGAATTTATCAAGATTTCTCTAAATGTGCGCTCTTTTGGACTAAAAGCCTAATTGAAGCGATTTAAAGTAGCTGATCGGATGGAGTTAATGCGGATCAACGCGTGCTATTCTTTGCGAAATAAAGATACATATTCTGGTTGCGCCGTTTGATTACGGCCTCGAAGCTCAGTCGGAGGATATTTAGGACCGGGTATTTTTATTCTGTGCTCCCCTCCGTCTTTCAAACTAGCTTTCAAACTACTCCGTGATCGCGAAAAGACGCGTTCGGCGGAGCCGCGCACTCTAAGCGCTCAAAGGCTATAGCCAAATCACTACTTTGGGCTGATTATAGGCTACCTCGCTCACACATGGCAAGACAGTGGAAATACGTTTTATAATTCCTGGTTATCTGGCATAAATTAGCCTCATTGATCTTATACATCTTGAATTCGTTTGATATACCTACTAAAAACATCATTGCTGGATTATTTTGACTATAGGCTATTATAAAAGCAGATGAAACATATAGCCTATGGCTACTGTTTATCACATATTACCCTACTTTGGGCCAAATTTACGTTTAGAAACCATTAAAAAAAAAATTATCCCTCGGGAGTCTGAGCTGTTTTGGGGCCCTTTAAAAGTTTTGCTCTGACATTTGTGCTTTTTTATTACAATGTATTCAGCACAAACTGTGCTACTATAACATGAGAACAATATGTAGCCTACATGTATTTTTGAGAGAATAATGTTTGTGCATGGGTTTTGAAAAAACAAAAAAATGTTTTAAAATTAGGTCTCAAAACACACAATAGATATGCGGCCACAATACTTTAGTAGACTAATGGATGTGGTTGCCTATGTTTAATTAAAATCATAAGTTTAATTAATTTATACGCTACAAAACTAAGTAGGCTATAGAATAGGAAAATATGTGTATATGTCATTTTGACACGAATACATATTAATAAATGACATGTTCATGTTTGAAAGTCTGTAGGTTAACATAAATGCAGATATAGGCCTAATTGTAATAATAAAAAACAACATAATTATCGATTTTGAAATATTAAACCTGTCAATACAGAACGAAATATTCTGTAGCCTATTTTGCCGTCAATACCATGGATATGTATGGTCAATAGGCTACTGCCGACGTTGTCTTTGCTGTATCAATAGGCAATATATTTATATGTAACATGAAGTATAGGGCTTCCCTGTACATCAATACCAGCAGCAGCGCCGCGTCAGACACGCTTCTGGTGTGCAAAGACAGAGAAAACGCCAGGCAGCCGCCCCGCGGATGACACGCAACAGAAACGCCACGCTCACACCACGCTTGCGTGGCGTTTCTGTTGCGTGTCAGCCGCGGGGCGGCTGCGTTTTCTCTGTCTTTGCACACCAGAAGCGTGTCTGACGCGGCGCTGCTGCTGCTGGGAAGCCCTATACTTCATGTTAAATATAAATATATTGCCTATTGATACAGCAAAGACAACGTCGGCAGTAGCCTATTGACCATACATATATATGGCATTGACGGCAAAATAGGCTACAGAATATTTCGTTCTGTATGGACAGGTTTAATATTTCAAAATCGATAATTATGTTGTTTTTTATTATTACAAATAGGCCTATATCTGCATTTATGTTAACCTACAGACTTTCAAACATGAACATGTCATTTATTAATATGTATTCGTGTCAAAATGGCATATAAACATCTTTTCCTATGCTGTTTTGCCTAGAAACGCTTCCAACACGCTCGCGTGTCGCGTGAAAAATAGGCGACTCTTCTATTTGAAGCATGAACGCGTTTTCCGCGCGGCTGACGCAGGCAGTATGTAAGCGCTAACCGGTTAACATGGGAGCCGAAATAAAAACGGACACGCCACGCAGCCGAGACGCTCACGACACGCTTGCAGTGTGTCTCCGAACGCCGGCTCCGCCGAACGCGTCTTTTCGCGATCACGGAGTAGTTTGAAAGCTAGTTTGAAAGACGGAGGGGAGCACAGAATAAAAATACCCAGTCCTAAATATCCTCCGACTGAGCTTCGAGGCCATAATCAAACGGCGCAACCAGAATATGTATCTTTATTTCGCAAAGAATAGCACGCGCTGATCCGCATTAACTCCATCCGATCGGCTACTTTTAATCGCTTCAATTAGGCTTTTAGTCCAAAAGAGCGCACATTTAGAGAAATCTTGATAAATTCTCATATGTTCACGTCTCATTGCTTTACAGAGAATGATCATTTCTATAAATTTGTTCACTAAATGATATAGTTTTGAGCGCTCTCTCCACGGTCATCACAATAGGAATAGGCATTGGCTACATGAAAAAAAGAAAGAAAGAAAAGAAGAAAAAATTTTTTTTAGGCCTAACGAGTCCCCGTTTTATATAGTTCTAACACGAGCCTATGAGGCTGTGAGTTAGGCTATCACACCAGCAAGAGTGTTTCTCCGAACATCTGCACAATCGCAAATGTGACATTATACAACAGTTCAATAAAGTTACTGAGTAGGCTAATTTTTATAGATTAGCCCAGAGTCGTTTGCTAGATTAAAAGAATTATGATTTTTAAAAGACTCGTTTGAATAAAGGATTCAATTCTCTCACGAGGATAGAGATTTGCTGCCACCTACTGGCGGTGTTAGTTTCATAGTTAAAAAGTCGATGTTTCATTTTTTTCCTTCTAATTATTTCATATTTCTACATTACATTTTAAACATTCATCTCTTAACATAATTTGTGCAATTATAAGTTGTTGTGTAAATCCAGATGCCATGTCTAAACAGCCTGTGTCAATCCAAAAATGTATTTTATTGATACCGACATTCCTTTATTTGGTCATAATAGCCATACATCGTGTCTGGCTATTAGAGGACAGATAGATATGACGATGATTTTAAAAATACAGTTTTCTCTTGGCTTTATTATTAGAGTTTGGATCTTCTCTCAACCGAGTGAGCACATCATGCATTATATTGTATTATAATGACGATGTAATATTAGCCTACCACCAAACTTTGACTAAAAGCATGTTGCATATTAATTGTTCTAGGAACCTGAAAGCATATTAATTATTTTTGTGTAAATTGTGCCACTCCATCATGATGTTTGTAGTGCAAACATAAACTGAAGCATTAACTTAATATTATATTATATTAATATAACAAAAAAATATATTATTCATTGAAATTTAAGTTAATAAAAACATCTAAAACAAATAATACATGTATTATTTACATTTGTATGATGACAACGGTCCGTGTATCATCTGATCATTTCATTTCCTGTTTGAAATGGAATAACGAGAACACATAAATCGTCTCGTTTATTCGTTTTTTTGTTTAGTTTAAAAACGAAAAATGAGATTTTGGCTCGATTTTTCATATTTCGTTTGCGGTTTATAAAACGGTTTATGGGTTTGATATTTCGTTTCCACACGTGGGCGGCGCCGAAACGCCTCTTTCATCTGATTGGTCAAACAGCTCCGCCTTCAGCGCGAGCTCTTCATTCTGTCAGGCAGAATACAAGTGCGGGACTGACAAATGCAATTTAATTAAAATACATGTCCGAAAACACCACACACTGCTAACTACACACAATATTTAAAGCAGAAATATGTTGCTATATGAAAGATGTTGTCACGTAATTCGTGCTGTTGCGATTTGCAAGCGACCTCCATTAATGTGAGCCATAGGCTATTATTTGAGGATGATAGCCTGTTTCTCATTGATAAATACGGTGCAAATAGTCCCGTCTCTTTGGATAAAAGGGAAATGGAAATAAAAATAAATAACAGGCTGAACTGTACATGATAATATGTCTGTGATATTTGCCACTCTCGTCTTTTATTTACATCAAAAGGCAGGTAGGCATGTGTGACATTTCAATAATCAAGAAAATTGAATAGAAATACAGTTTATATTTGTGAATGTGTCTATTCTGTTCACGTGAAAAGAAAGAGACAGAAAAGTGAGAAGTATCAGTAAACATACATTAATTGATACTGACAAAATTAGCAGTTTGGGTTTAATTAAAATCATGTCGGTTGAAGAGCACGACATAGGCCTACCTTTAAAATCGTATTATTTTTATTATAAAACAGATAATAAATAATGAATTGGGTGATGTTTCTCTGAGTTGTCTTTATTAAGTTTGCTTGAGAGCTCCAGCATATATTCCTATTTAAATATTATTTATTATTAATATTATGAGAACTATAATGCTTCACCAAACTCAGCTCAGACCTTCAGACTGGTCTGACTCACTTATATCTTTTCTAACGGGTCAGACTTACTTTCCCAAAAAATCCCATTGACTTGCGTTATCTGAGCAATGATGGCCGTAATGATTAAAGCTGTCCACTAGAGGGGGCGACAGGATAAGTCTTTTCTACTCACTTTCCCTGTTTGCAACAGTTTAAATGACAAATTAATTTCATTCATAAATAGGCCATATCTGTCTATGAGAACAAGCTTTACACTTCAAGCTGGACAACTTATTAAAACTTGAACACTGCTTGAGAGTTTGCCACTCTTTAGTTTCTTTTAAGATATTCACACTTTTGCATTTAGGGCCTAATGTTTGTCCATCTGGAACTTGCTAGGTTTGCCCTTTGTGCTGCTCCCTATGTACTGGAAACCATGTCTTGAATCTGTCTGGATACATTCTCCAAACCCTGAGAGGCCTCCAACCGCTACTCGATTTGCTAAGGTAGTGAAGGGCAGCTTTTTCAGCATCTCTGTGACAATTTAAAAAAAGAAAAAGGTTACCACATAAATTACTTTGACTTATCCCTCCTTAAATATATATATATAATATAAAACAAGATCATCATCACCAAAAAATACTTAGATACTATTTTATAATGAATGAATACGGCCTTGAAATCGTATTCTCTAATTTATCAATGGCTGCCAATGTTGAGTTAAGCCTAGTGACAAATTCAAAATATAAAAACATATTTACAAATACAAATATCTTGTTTACTCAATCAAATTTTTATTTTAAAAAAATATTGTTATATTACTTGTGATGTAGTGATTTGCTAAATGTAACCCTTTACAGTATTTTTTAATTACAAGTGTACATTACTGACATTTAGTGTACATTGGCCTATATAAATAGTCGAGCTAAACTTTGCAGGACATTTGCCCTGACATTAGCTCTTTACATGAATAAAATTTATCAACAGCAAGTAGGGCTTAAAATATAACGCTCATTACAAATGCAAGTTCCAGATGGACAAACATTAGGCCCTAAATGCAAAAGTGTGAATATCTTAAAAGAAACTAAAGAGTGGCAAACTCTCAAGCAGTGTTCAAGTTTTAATAAGTTGTACAGCTTGAAGTGTAAAGCTTGTTCTCATAGACAGATATGGCCTATTTATGAATGAAATTAATTTGTCATTTAAACTGATGCAAACAGGGAAAGTGAGTAGAAAAGACTTATCCTGTCGCCCCCTCTAGTGGACAGCTTTAATCATTACGGCTTTCATTGCTCAGATAACGCAAGTCAATGGGATTTTTTGGGAAAGTAAGTCTGACCCGTTAGAAAAGATATAAGTGAGTCAGACCAGTCTGAAGGTCTGAGCTGAGTTTGGTGAAGCATTATAGTTCTCATAATATTAATAATAAATAATATTTAAATAGGACTATATGCTGGAGCTCTCAAGCAAACTTAATAAAGACAACTCAGAGAAACATCACCCAATTCATTATTTATTATCTGTTTTATAATAAAAATAATACGATTTTAAAGGTAGGCCTATGTCGTGCTCTTCAACCGACATGATTTTAATTAAACCCAAACTGCTAATTTTGTCAGTATCAATTAATGTATGTTTACTGATACTTCTCACTTTTCTGTCTCTTTCTTTTCACGTGAACAGAATAGACACATTCACAAATATAAACTGTATTTCTATTCAATTTTCTTGATTATTGACATGTCACACATGCCTACCTGCCTTTTGATGTAAATAAAAGACGAGAGTGGCAAATATCACAGACATATTATCATGTACAGTTCAGCCTGTTATTTATTTTTATTTCCATTTCCCTTTTATCCAAAGAGACGGGACTATTTGCACCGTATTTATCAATGAGAAACAGGCTATCATCCTCAAATAATAGCCTATGGCTCACATTAATGGAGGTCGCTTGCAAATCGCCACAGCACGAATTACGTGACAACATCTTTCATATAGCAACATATTTCTGCTTTAAATATTGTGTGTAGTTAGCAGTGTGTGGTGTTTTCGGACATGTATTTTAATTAAATTGCATTTGTCAGTCCCGCACTTGTATTCTGCCTGACAGAATGAAGAGCTCGCGCTGAAGGCGGAGCTGTTTGACCAATCAGATGAAAGAGGCGTTTCGGCGCCGCCCACGTGTGGAAACGAAATATCAAACCCATAAACCGTTTTATAAACCGCAAACGAAATATGAAAAATCGAGCCAAAATCTAATTTTTCGTTTTTAAACTAAACAAAAAAACGAATAAACGAGACGATTTATGTGTTCTCGTTATTCCATTACAAACAGGAAATGAAATGATCAGATGATACACGGACCGACAACACTCAATGCTCAGTGAACATGTTTTACATTTAGGCTATTTCAATAGATTTTTTCAGTCAAAGAAGCCAAATAATTGGGTGACAAATAGCATGCATATAGACTATTAATTTTACAGGCAAACAAATACAGTTTTGGTAAAACTCTTATTTTGAAAAACACGAATCCATTTCCTGCCAATCCGATTTCTGTGCAAGAACGGGAAAACCAAAAATCAAGTCATAATGTCGTTTTTTCGTTTTTCTAAAAAAACGAAAAAACGAACAAAGGAGTTGTTTTCTCGTTTTTTCGTTTTCATTTGTGAAAGCAAAAACAAATGAACGAACGATACCTGGACGGTCCGTGTATCATCTGATCATTTCATTTCCTGTTTGAAATGGAATAACGAGAACACATAAATCGTCTCGTTTATTCGTTTTTTTGTTTAGTTTAAAAACGAAAAATGAGATTTTGGCTCGATTTTTCATATTTCGTTTGCGGTTTATAAAACGGTTTATGGGTTTGATATTTCGTTTCCACACGTGGGCGGCGCCGAAACGCCTCTTTCATCTGATTGGTCAAACAGCTCCGCCTTCAGCGCGAGCTCTTCATTCTGTCAGGCAGAATACAAGTGCGGGACTGACAAATGCAATTTAATTAAAATACATGTCCGAAAACACCACACACTGCTAACTACACACAATATTTAAAGCAGAAATATGTTGCTATATGAAAGATGTTGTCACGTAATTCGTGCTGTTGCGATTTGCAAGCGACCCCCATTAATGTGAGCCATAGGCTATTATTTGAGGATGATAGCCTGTTTCTCATTGATAAATACGGTGCAAATAGTCCCGTCTCTTTGGATAAAAGGGAAATGGAAATAAAAATAAATAACAGGCTGAACTGTACATGATAATATGTCTGTGATATTTGCCACTCTCGTCTTTTATTTACATCAAAAGGCAGGTAGGCATGTGTGACATGTCAATAATCAAGAAAATTGAATAGAAATACAGTTTATATTTGTGAATGTGTCTATTCTGTTCACGTGAAAAGAAAGAGACAGAAAAGTGAGAAGTATCAGTAAACATACATTAATTGATACTGACAAAATTAGCAGTTTGGGTTTAATTAAAATCATGTCGGTTGAAGAGCACGACATAGGCCTATGTTACGAGTTTCAAAATAGTGTAACTGCAGTAACAAATGATTTTGGTTGGGGTTCACTACTCTCAACTCCCTTAGTTGACTGCCTGGAAAACAGAATGGTAAGATCAGAGAGTGAAAGAACGAACCGCCATCTTCATACACAAATCTCTGTATCTTTTATTACAAATGTATCAAATCATGGTATAAAACAATAACATTCCCTTAGTGTAAACATGTTTCAATGTCAGAGTCTATCCGTTAATTTCAATTTAAACTTGTCAATATAGTTTTCTCTTTACTCTCCACATAACAATGTGACATATTTCACACTCACATTCACAAAGTAATCATGTCTTAGCAAAGCACCACTCTTTCTTTAAAGTGCAGCAATGTCACAAGGATAAAGCATACTTTAAGCTATATAGATATATATTTATATATATACATGTCTATACACATATCTGTTTACTTGTTAACTCACAAAATGCACTGTAATACTAATATAGTAATGTAAATCATAAACCCTCTTTGGCATTAAATGAATATTTTCATGACTTTAGAGTCACAACATGAATTACACACTTTGGGAAAACTGTTCAACTTATAACACTTTCATAATAAATTCTCCTTTATATTTTAAACAACATACCCCTTTTCTCTTAACATTTACTATAGTTTATAACCTGTCAGGATACCTTAAAAACACAAAATAACGTTAACAGGAAGTGAGACCACCAGTGTCACTCATTCAGCACAATACTCATGTTACACAGCCGCTCGCGGCATTGTTACCGAACCGTTTTCCCGCGATTGTAAACGCGGCTCTTTAACTCGGCTTAATACATCGAAAATTTCATAACCAACTCATCACAGTTTCAATACACAACATACACTTCAGGGGAACACAGTTATTGTCATGTGTTAACAGAATACCAACCTGGAAAACAGAATGGTAAGATCAGAGAGTGAAAGAACGAACCGCCATCTTCATACACAAATCTCTGTATGAAAGACGGGGGGTGGCGTCCGTCACCTAGGTACCGCGATGCACCGATACCCGCACTTTGGTTCCGCTTTCTTTGGTTCCCCCCTAACATTAATATTGAACTACAAGATGCAAATTGCAATTATATTAAACACTACATTGCTCCACTTAAATGCACATCACATAAACATTAAACTGTGGTATCACATAAGGGTGGTATCACACACTCCCCAACAAATAAAAGTGGCTCCTGACACAAGATATTCTGAACAACTTCCCTCTGAACACTCAAACTTTTTTTTTCACATTCCAACTCTCCATTAGTGTACCCTATGACCTATATAGTGTGTGTGTGTGTCAGATCTCATCTGGTGAGTATAGAATGTATGCAAGTGTCTTTCATGGCATCTCATCCACAGTGGGCTGGGTACACAACAGGTAGGTAAGGGCATTGAGCAAGGGACGGGGCTTGGAAGTGGTGGAGGTATGGATTGGGGCACTGGTAAGTATACTGTAATGGCTGGATTCCAACTGCACTCACAGTGGGTCGTGGGTGATAAGCGGGTTGACCCAGGGATGGGTAAGTAAACACATAACTAGGTCGTCTTTCTCTCGTGGACTGTCTCTGTGGGATCTGATGTTCAGGTGGTGGTGTGGGTACATCATCTTCTTCATGGACAGCGTGCAGTTCCTCTTGAACGGTTGCAGGTTGCAGCTGCTCCATCCCCTGTTCATCCTCACTGGATAACCCCTGTTCCTCATCTCTAACACTCTCCCTGTCCTGTTCAGGTTCTGCATGGATTGTTTCTCCCGAGTTGGCCACATTCTGTTCAGATCTACTTTGGAAGTCGGGAGTAACATGCGGCACAGGTAAGTAACTTCCAGCTTTTGGTTTCTCCATCGGTATTCGCAACCAGTAACGGGGCACACCCTCCTCTTCCTCAGAATCACTTAGATCTGGGTCCTGTGTCTCATGTGTGGGTTTCTGGATCTCTGGAGCTCTCTTCTTTCTCTTTTGTGACTTTGCGGTGTCGGTATTCCGATTCTGAAGAGGCTCGACAGGTAGGTCATTGACTTGTAACAGGAGGTTCCGGTGTAAAGTGCGAACTGGTCGGCCTCCCGCCTCCGGGCTGACTTTGTAAACAGGATTATCTCCAACCTGTTCTCTCACAATGTAAATAAGCTGCTCCCAGTACGGTCTAAGCTTCCCGGGCCCCCCTCGTTCACTGAGATTGCGTACAAGGACCCTGTCCCCAGGCTGAAGAACTACACCTCTGCTCCGTTTGTCATAGTATTTCTTCCCTTTGGAGCTGGACTGTCGGCTGTTTGCATCTGCTATTCGGTATGCCTCCAGCATTTTTCCTGCCCATTTCTCAGCATATCCTTTTGGCCCATCAGTTTCAGCTCCCTCATCTGTTATGAGACCGAAGAGGATGTCCACTGGCAGACGAGGATGACGGCCATACAACAGATAGTATGGGGAGAAGCCGGTGGCCTCATGTCTTGTACAATTATATGCCTGGAGTACCTGGGGCAGGTGGTCTTTCCAACTCTCCTTCTCTTTCTCTCCCAAGGTGCGGAGCATCTGCAATAGCGTGCGGTTGAATCTTTCTGCAGGATTGCCCTGGGGGTGATACGGAGAGGTTCTCGAGTGGGCGACACCAGCTAATTGCCTGAGGGTTCTGAAGAGTTCATTCTCAAATTCTCGGCCCTGGTCGTGGTGTAGTTTGGCCGGGTATCCAAATCTGGGAATGAAGTCATTGAAAAGCCTATCAGCTGCCGTCTTACCAGCCTTGTTCTTGGTGGGATAGGCTTGCGCAAACCTGGTAAAGTGATCAACCACTACCAGTATATACTCATATCCGCCTTTGCAGGCTTCCAGGTGAAGAAAATCAATGCACACCAACTCAAGGGGCGAATTTGATGTAATACTTCCCATTGGTGCTCTTTCATGTGTGGCTGGCTTCTTCTGTTTAATGCAAGAACACTTTCTGGTCACATACTCCTCTATCTCCCTTTTCATAAAAGGCCAGTAGAATCGCTCCCTTGCTAGGCTCAGAACTTTTTCAACACCAACATGACACATGTTGTTATGCAGCTGGGTGAGAACTGTTTGTTTGTAGGTGGCGGGCAGGACCAGTTGGTGTCGGCCTGCACTTTTCCTGTAGAGAAGGTCATTCTCTATGTGTAATCTGTTCCACTCTCTTAACAGCCTCCTTGCATGTGTGTCCATCCTCCCTTTGTCATCCTCTGTTAGCGTTGTATCATTTTCCTTCAACGCCATCACCTTCCCAATAGCAGGGTCTTTTCTTTGTTCCCTCACAAGCTCATCGTGACTGACTTCTGGCAGAGGCTCAACATGAGGCTGGTGGTGGGATGTTAAGTTGAGGGCTGCCACCCAGGCCACATCTCCTTGTTGTGCTCTCCGGCTTCCTTCCCATACAGCACATACTGCCTCCTCCGATATCTCTTCCGAACACCCAGCCATAAAGGTGTCAATGTCCAAGGGGCAGCGTGATAAGGTGTCAGCATCGATGTTGGTTTTTCCTGGCCGGTATTTTATGTCGAAATTGAAATCAGCCAGTTGCCCCACCCACCGGTGACCCACTGCGTTGAGTTTAGCAGTGCTCAGAATGTATGTGAGGGGATTATTGTCCGTGAAGACTGTGAAATGTGGGGCGTAGAATAAGTAGTCACGAAACTTTTCACATATCGCCCACTTCAACGCAAGAAACTCCAGCTTCCCGCTGTGTAGGTGATAATTTTGTTCTGCTGATGTTAGTGTGCGTGATCCATACCCAATCACCCTCATCTTCCCATCCTGGTTCTGATAAAGAACTGCACCTAGACCTTTTTGGGAGGCATCTGTGTGGAGTGTGAAGGGGCGGTCGAAATCGGGGTATGCCAGGACTGGGGGTTTGGTCAGACGGTCAACAAGCTGTTCAAGGATCTGTTGGTGTTGTATAGTCCATTCTACCGGAGTACGGGAGGACTGCTGATTGCCTTTTGTTTTTCCTTGTGACGGTTTGGCCTGAGAGGTGCTGGGTTTTGACTGGAGCAGGTCGTACAAGGGCTTGGCTATACGTGAGAAATCTTGCACATATGTTCGATAATAGCTTAGGAACCCAAGCAACTGCCTGACATCCCCAACTGTCTGTGGCGTCTTGTCTTTCAGTGCCCGCACTGCTTCCAGGTCTTTGGGGTCCATTTTTACTCCTTCCGCCGACACCAAACGGCCGACATATCGAACTTCTTTGCGGAAGAGCTCACATTTTTCTGGCTTCAGCTTTACCCCGTGGTGTTGTAAGGCTTGTAGGACCTTGCGTAACACCTGCACATGCTCATCAAAGGACCTGGAGAAGCACAACACATCATCGAGGTAAGGGATGCAACATTCATCTCTCAGCGTGTCAAGCATACTTTCCATGCTCCTTTGAAAGGCCGCTGGGGCGTTCGATAGCCCAAAGGGTATTCGGACCCATTCGTAGAGCCCCCATGGGGTTATGAAAGCGGTTAGGTACCTTGACCCTTCTGCAATAAAACCTTGATGATAGGCTTTCCCCTGATCAAGGATCGAAAACCAGGCATAACCTCCCAGAGAGTCAGTGAGGTCCTGAATTCTGGGAAGGGGATGACGGTCCGGCACGGTTTTGTTGTTGAGGAGCCGGTAATCAACACATAGGCGCAAAGACCCATCTTTCTTTCTGACACAGATAACAGGAGCAGAATAGGGCGACTGGGACTTCACAATCCACCCTTTAACCAACAGCTCTTGGATATACTCCTTAACTTCCCTGTAGAGTGGTTTCGGGATCGATGTGTAGGCCCTCTGGACTGGGATGTCATCCTTAGTCCTGATCTCCATCTGTAGGGAGGGGATGCACCCTATGTCGTCGCTGTCACGGGCGAATGCTCCACATTCCTTGTGGAGCACTTCCTTTACTGCCTGCTGTTGTTCAGGGTTGAGGTGACTGATATCAACAGGAGGAAGCCAGGACTCGGGTGGAGGGGTGCTGGGTGCAGTGACAGCCTTAACCTCGACTGATGTGATCTTTCTTGGTGTGGGATCAGCCTGAGATTGTTCTCGTGCATCAGTCTCAATGACCTTGATAACATGTTGGATAGTTCCCAGAGAGGTTCTCCTCGGCAGGGTGATCTCATGCTTCGAGTGATTGGAGATGGGCACCTTAACATGAGGCCGTCGGGTGTTATTAATCTCCAAGAGGCCCTCACCTACACTCAACTGCCCTAAGGCAACACTCTCCTCTGTCGGTTCATATAAGACAATAGGGTTCGAGACATCAAAGTTTGGGGGCACCCTACACCATACATGGACTGTCCTGCCAGGGGGAATGATAGTATGGTCTTGGCCCACCCTTATAGTAACTGGATCACAGTAGGTCCTAGGAGGTACCTGGATGAAGTTCACAATGGCCTCCACATGTTCCTCTTCTATTCCAAAGGCACTGCAGAGAAGGCTGACCACCGTTGCAACTGCATCACCCGAGGATTCTTTCCTTCTGATGATCTCTTGGAGTACATTGGCTCCTAGAAGGGGCTGGGGGAGTGGCAGTGGGCTGACTAGGAAAGGAGCCTGTATGGTGAGGTTTGGGTCTTCATTCCCTGCAAGATTAACAGTGAGCTCAACCCACCCACTGTAGGGGACAGCATGACCAGTGACTCCAAAGACTCCAAGTTCTTCCTCTAAAAGCTCAGAAAGCGGTCTCAAGATATGATTAGGAATGTGAGTGTCAATCCATTGTAGGTCAATTATGCTCACCTGCGAGCCTGAATCGAACAGGACACTAGCTGGGTACCCGCCAATCAAACATTTCAGCAAACTTTTCTTCCCAATTAGGGGTGCCTTGCAGGCGGGGTTACTCTGGCTGGTCAGTACATGTGGATTTTGATGTTTGTTTTGCTTGGTGTGTCTTGTTATTTGTTTGTTAGTTGTTACTTTTTGGGACTGAAGCTGCTCACCGGTCTCTGGGCGTCCCTCCACAAAGACCGAGCCCCGTTTCCCTGCATCCTGACACGTTGTAGACATCCGACGGCTCTGTGTCCTGCCTCTCCACACACAAAGCAATGGTTACACTCCTGGGCATTCTGCTCTGTACATTTTGGACAGCGAGCTGTCCTCCCTCTCACCTGGAATGCAGGTTGTCCCAGCTGTGGTTGGACCGGTCTACTAGAGGTTGGCTGAGAAGGAGAGTAAGACGCCCGAGTATTTTCTGTCCGCTGCTCCATCAAAGAAGCCACCATGTGTGTCAGGGTCTCCACCTGAGAAGTGAGCAGTTTTATTGTCTGGAGATTTTCATCGCCTGATGGTATATCTCGCGACTTGTTATTGTTGTTACGATCTCCCGTCTCGACCTTGGCGCTGTGTGCTTGTGTTACCTTTTGTCGGGGAAGTTGGCCCAGTCTGCGCTGGTGCTCGTTCTCATCACTTATTATTTTCATGACCTGGCGAAGGATTTCCTCATCTGTGACTTGACTGTTTGAGATCAGAGGCCTCAGTCTCTGTCGGAGGTCAGCATGTTTTGTCCCCAAACCCTGATAGATAGTATGGAGGAACACCTCTTGGATGGTCTTGGGATCATAAGAAATGTCTCCACTGGCCTGTCGGGACTGGAAAAGGATTTTCTGCTTGAGCCCAATCATGCGGTAGAGAAACTGCTGTGGTGATTCTTGGTCTGATTGCCTGGCGCACATCAACTCCTGAAACATTTCAGTTGTTGCTTTCTCTCCGAGGTGGGACCTGAGGAAGCCTTTGAGCTCAGATACTGTTATTGAATCTTTGTTAACAAGCATATCTTTAAAAGCCCCTGGTTTAATGATCCTCAACACCCCTCTGACCACCTCTGCTTCTGCAAAGCCCTCTTTCACTCCCTCGTCGATTTGTTTGCTGATATTGCTGTAATTTAAATCAGAGTTCTGGTCCCCAACTTGACCACCATGCACTTTGAAGTCTCTGCGCTGCAGGTAGGAGAGGTCCTTCAGCATTACTGGTCTCTCCGAGATCACCTGAGGCATACAGTGTAACTCTGACTCACCCTGGTGGTGGTAAATTGTGGGTGATGGGGCCTCTGTAAATGCATTTCGCCGCAGTTTCTCACCCAACTCTTCATACGCCTGTCTCAGTTCTTCTAATGACTGTGCTGTTGTATCGGTATGAGTGTTAGAGTGGGGTTGTGTTTGCATAACTGTACTGTAAGGGTGAGAATGAGGTTGTGGTGCAGAATGTGTGATTGCAGTGGATGGACTGTGACTAGGTGTAATGTGTGTACTACTATCACTCAATGTCCCCACAGGCAAATTAACAGGAGCACCAGCATCAATTATTTTACCTATCAAATCATTCAAAACCAACAACTGACCCATACCCTCATCCTCAAGTCCTAGTAAGGTGTCAGATTGCATGTAGGAGACTACATACTCCATGCAGCCTTCCTCATCATTCACATTCGGCTCTTCTTCATGTGGGTCATTGTTTGCAATGTCTTTTGCAACTTGATAAATGTCATTGCTTGAGAGTCTGAATAGTTGTTTCTTGATGCCCCATACTAGTTCTTTACGTGCTGTAGACATGGTGTGTAGTCCTGTTGTCACCTTGTGGTTTATGATTTCAATAAGTCAGTGGTGTAGTGATTCGGCAAGTGCCGTGCGTGTGTATGTGTGTGTGTGTGTGCGCGTGACGACCTCACGATCCCAGATGAGATCCACTGATGCTGGTGTGCGTTGAACACAAGTTCAGTGTGTAGCCCTCTGGTAAGTAGCATGCGTTGGCCTCAGGATCAGCAGTGCGGCTCCTAGCGAGGTTGAGATCCCTTTTCTCTTTGGTCTTCCTCCTCGGACACCCACGGGTTGACTCCTGGCCGGTAGCAGCGTCTTGTCACCTTGGTCGCGTGGTCCAAGTATCTCTGGATCTACTCCCCCTGGTTACGATGAGGAGAGATCCCGGACGAGCCCCCACAGTTTGTTACGAGTTTCAAAATAGTGTAACTGCAGTAACAAATGATTTTGGTTGGGGTTCACTACTCTCAACTCCCTTAGTTGACTGCCTGGAAAACAGAATGGTAAGATCAGAGAGTGAAAGAACGAACCGCCATCTTCATACACAAATCTCTGTATCTTTTATTACAAATGTATCAAATCATGGTATAAAACAATAACATTCCCTTAGTGTAAACATGTTTCAATGTCAGAGTCTATCCGTTAATTTCAATTTAAACTTGTCAATATAGTTTTCTCTTTACTCTCCACATAACAATGTGACATATTTCACACTCACATTCACAAAGTAATCATGTCTTAGCAAAGCACCACTCTTTCTTTAAAGTGCAGCAATGTCACAAGGATAAAGCATACTTTAAGCTATATAGATATATATTTATATATATACATGTCTATACACATATCTGTTTACTTGTTAACTCACAAAATGCACTGTAATACTAATATAGTAATGTAAATCATAAACCCTCTTTGGCATTAAATGAATATTTTCATGACTTTAGAGTCACAACATGAATTACACACTTTGGGAAAACTGTTCAACTTATAACACTTTCATAATAAATTCTCCTTTATATTTTAAACAACATACCCCTTTTCTCTTAACATTTACTATAGATTATAACCTGTCAGGATACCTTAAAAACACAAAATAACGTTAACAGGAAGTGAGACCACCAGTGTCACTCATTCAGCACAATACTCATGTTACACAGCCGCTCGCGGCATTGTTACCGAACCGTTTTCCCGCGATTGTAAACGCGGCTCTTTAACTCGGCTTAATACATCGAAAATTTCATAACCAACTCATCACAGTTTCAATACACAACATACACTTCAGGGGAACACAGTTATTGTCATGTGTTAACAGAATACCAACCTGGAAAACAGAATGGTAAGATCAGAGAGTGAAAGAACGAACCGCCATCTTCATACACAAATCTCTGTATGAAAGACGGGGGGTGGCGTCCGTCACCTAGGTACCGCGATGCACCGATACCCGCACTTTGGTTCCGCTTTCTTTGGTTCCCCCCTAACATTAATATTGAACTACAAGATGCAAATTGCAATTATATTAAACACTACATTGCTCCACTTAAATGCACATCACATAAACATTAAACTGTGGTATCACATAAGGGTGGTATCACACCTACCTTTAAAATCGTATTATTTTTATTATAAAACAGATAATAAATAATGAATTGGGTGATGTTTCTCTGAGTTGTCTTTATTAAGTTTGCTTGAGAGCTCCAGCATATAGTCCTATTTAAATATTATTTATTATTAATATTATGAGAACTATAATGCTTCACCAAACTCAGCTCAGACCTTCAGACTGGTCTGACTCACTTATATCTTTTCTAACGGGTCAGACTTACTTTCCCAAAAAATCCCATTGACTTGCGTTATCTGAGCAATGATGGCCGTAATGATTAAAGCTGTCCACTAGAGGGGGCGACAGGATAAGTCTTTTCTACTCACTTTCCCTGTTTGCAACAGTTTAAATGACAAATTAATTTCATTCATAAATAGGCCATATCTGTCTATGAGAACAAGCTTTACACTTCAAGCTGTACAACTTATTAAAACTTGAACACTGCTTGAGAGTTTGCCACTCTTTAGTTTCTTTTAAGATATTCACACTTTTGCATTTAGGGCCTAATGTTTGTCCATCTGGAACTTGCTAGGTTTGCCCTTTGTGCTGCTCCCTATGTACTGGAAACCATGTCTTGAATCTGTCTGGATACATTCTCCAAACCCTGAGAGGCCTCCAACCGCTACTCGATTTGCTAAGGTAGTGAAGGGCAGCTTTTTCAGCATCTCTGTGACAATTTAAAAAAAGAAAAAGGTTACCACATAAATTACTTTGACTTATCCCTCCTTAAATATATATATATAATATAAAACAAGATCATCATCACCAAAAAATACTTAGATACTATTTTATAATGAATGAATACGGCCTTGAAATCGTATTCTCTAATTTATCAATGGCTGCCAATGTTGAGTTAAGCCTAGTGACAAATTCAAAATATAAAAACATATTTACAAATACAAATATCTTGTTTACTCAATCAAATTTTTATTTAAAAAAATATTGTTATATTACTTGTGATGTAGTGATTTGCTAAATGTAATACTTTACAGTATTTTTTAATTACAAGTGTACATTACTGACATTTAGTGTACATTGGCCTATATAAATAGTCGAGCTAAACTTTGCAGGACATTTGCCCTGACATTAGCTCTTTACATGAATAAAATTTATCAACAGCAAGTAGGGCTTAAAATATAACGCTCATTACAAATGCAAGTTCCAGATGGACAAACATTAGGCCCTAAATGCAAAAGTGTGAATATCTTAAAAGAAACTAAAGAGTGGCAAACTCTCAAGCAGTGTTCAAGTTTTAATAAGTTGTACAGCTTGAAGTGTAAAGCTTGTTCTCATAGACAGATATGGCCTATTTATGAATGAAATTAATTTGTCATTTAAACTGTTGCAAACAGGGAAAGTGAGTAGAAAAGACTTATCCTGTCGCCCCCTCTAGTGGACAGCTTTAATCATTACGGCCATCATTGCTCAGATAACGCAAGTCAATGGGATTTTTTGGGAAAGTAAGTCTGACCCGTTAGAAAAGATATAAGTGAGTCAGACCAGTCTGAAGGTCTGAGCTGAGTTTGGTGAAGCATTATAGTTCTCATAATATTAATAATAAATAATATTTAAATAGGACTATATGCTGGAGCTCTCAAGCAAACTTAATAAAGACAACTCAGAGAAACATCACCCAATTCATTATTTATCATCTGTTTTATAATAAAAATAATACGATTTTAAAGGTAGGCCTATGTCGTGCTCTTCAACCGACATGATTTTAATTAAACCCAAACTGCTAATTTTGTCAGTATCAATTAATGTATGTTTACTGATACTTCTCACTTTTCTGTCTCTTTCTTTTCACGTGAACAGAATAGACACATTCACAAATATAAACTGTATTTCTATTCAATTTTCTTGATTATTGACATGTAACACATGCCTACCTGCCTTTTGATGTAAATAAAAGACGAGAGTGGCAAATATCACAGACATATTATCATGTACAGTTCAGCCTGTTATTTATTTTTATTTCCATTTCCCTTTTATCCAAAGAGACGGGACTATTTGCACCGTATTTATCAATGAGAAACAGGCTATCATCCTCAAATAATAGCCTATGGCTCACATTAATGGGGGTCGCTTGCAAATCGCAACAGCACGAATTACGTGACAACATCTTTCATATAGCAACATATTTCTGCTTTAAATATTGTGTGTAGTTAGCAGTGTGTGGTGTTTTCGGACATGTATTTTAATTAAATTGCATTTGTCAGTCCCGCACTTGTATTCTGCCTGACAGAATGAAGAGCTCGCGCTGAAGGCGGAGCTGTTTGACCAATCAGATGAAAGAGGCGTTTCGGCGCCGCCCACGTGTGGAAACGAAATATCAAACCCATAAACCGTTTTATAAACCGCAAACGAAATATGAAAAATCGAGCCAAAATCTCATTTTTCGTTTTTAAACTAAACAAAAAAACGAATAAACGAGACGATTTATGTGTTCTCGTTATTCCATTTCAAACAGGAAATGAAATGATCAGATGATACACGGACCCTGGACCCAGCATGTACTTATTTATGCAATGATTAAACATATTGGTCTTACACCACTGTTATGTCCACTGGGTCCGTGTATCATCTGATCATTTCATTTCCTGTTTGGAATGGAATAACGAGAACAGATAAATCCGCTTGTTTATTCGTTTTTTTGTTTAGTTTAAAAACGAAAAAATGAGATTTTGGCTTGATTTTTCATATTTCGTTTGTGGTTTATAAAATGGTTTATGGGTTCGATATTTCGTTTCCACACGTGGGCGGCGCCGAAACGCCTCTTTCATCTGATTGGTCAAACAGCTCCGCCTTCAGCGCGAGCTCTTCATTCTGTCAGGCAGAATACGAGTTCGGGACTGACAAAGGCAATTGCATTAAAAAAAATGTCCGAAAACACCACACACTGCTAACTACACACAATATTTAAAGCAGAAATATGTTGCTATATGAAAGATGTTGTCACGTAATTCGTGCTGTTGCGATTTGCAAGCGACCCCCATTAATGTGAGCCATAGACTATTATTTGAGTATGATAGCCTGTTTCTCATTGATAAATACAGTGCAGATAGTCCCGTCTCTTTGGATAAAAGGGAAATGGAAATAAAAATAAATAACAGGCTGAACTGTACATGATAATATGTCCGTGATATTTGCCACTCTCGTCTTTTATTTACATCAAAAGGCAGGTAGGCATGTGTGACATGTCAATAATCAAGAAAATTGAATAGAAATACAGTTTATATTTGTGAATGTATGTCTATTCTGTTCACGTGAAAAGAAAGAGACAGAAAAGTGAGCAGTATCAGTTAACATACATTCATTGATACTGACAAAATGAGCAGTTTGGGTTTAATTAAAATCATGTCGGTTGAAGAGCACGGCATACCTTTAAAATCGTATTATTTTTATGATAAAACAGATAATAAATAATGAATTGGGTGATGTTTCTCTGAGTTGTCTTTATTAAGTTTGCTTGAGAGCTCCAGCATATAGTCCTTTTTAAATATTATTTATTATTATTTTTTTATGAGAACTATAATGCTTCACCAAACTCAGCTCAGACCTTCAGACTGGTCTGACTCACTTATATATTTTCTAACGGGTCAGACTTACTTTCCCAAAAAATCCCATTGACTTGCATTATCTGAGCAATGAAAGCCGTAATGATTAAAGCTGTCCACTAGAGGGGGCGACAGGATAAGTCTTTTCTACTCACTTTCCCTGTTTGCATCAGTTTAAATGACAAATTAATTTCATTCATAAATAGGCCATATCTGTCTATGAGAACAAGCTTTACACTTCAAGCTGGACAACTTATTAAAACTTGAACACTGCTTCAGAGTTTGCCACTCTTTAGTTTCTTTTAAGATATTCACACTGTTTTTTGCATTTAATGTTTGTCCATCTGGAACTTGCTAGGTTTGCCCTTTGTGCTGCTCCCTATGTACTGGAAACCATCTCTTGAATCTGTCTGGATACATTCTCCAAACCCTGAGAGGCCTCCAACCGCTACTCGATTTGCGATTTAAGGTAGTGAAGGGCAGCTTTTTCAGCATCTCTGTGACAATTTAAAAAACGAAAAAGGTTACCACATAAATGATTTTGACTTATCTCTCCTTAAATATATAAAACAAGATCATCATCACCAAAAAATACTCAATTTTATAATGAATGAATATGGCCTTGAAATCGTATTCTCTAATTTATCAATGGCTTCCAATGATGAGAGCCTAGTGACAAATTCAAAATATAAAAACCTATTTACAAATACAAATATCTTGTTTACTCAATCAAATTTTTATTTAAAAAAAATATTGTTATATTACTTGTGATGTAGTGATTTGCTAAATGTAATACTTTACAGTATTTTTTAATTACAAGTGTACATTACTGACATTTAGTGTACATTGGTCTCCCTTAGATGAATTACATGTTAAAGGTATAGTTCACCCTAAAAATTAAATTCTATCATCACCCTCAAGTTGTTCCAAACCTGTTTGTTTTTTTATTTATTTGTTTTGTTCTGCTGAACACTAAAGAAAATATTTTGAAGAATGTTGGTAATCAGACAGTAGATGTCATTGACTTTTACAGTAGGAAAAATAAATACTCTAGAAGTCAATGACAACCAGTAGCTGTGTGTGTCTGTGTGTTCGTGTGTGTGTGTGTGTGGCAAAAGAAAGAAAGTCATGCGTGTTTGGAGGGCGAGTAAATTATGGATTTTTTTTTTCATTCTAGGTGAACTATTTCCATTTTAGTGGATTTAGCCATTATAAGAAACTAATTTGGTGCTAGTAGCATGGATATTGCTCGGCTGAAATCATGTTACATCTATTTAGTGATATAACTTGCAGGTGTGTAGCACCTAGACTGGGTTTTTGCAGTAACAAAAGGGTTTATCATTTTTAGCCATGATATCAGCTGTAATTGATGTGAAATGACATGTTTCCAAAACATAATCAAGTTTATTTGGCACCATCTGCAGTTAATATTGACTATATTTTCTTTATGAAGCTATGGTTGAAGAATCTGCGTTCACCTCATGCTGCAGGAGTGTGGTGAGGTGTAAGGTCTGTATTGACCAATGGATGGAGAACTCAAGGCAGTGCCCTAATGCATATCATCACAGAAGCTGCAGGCCTACCAGTGTGCTTGAAGCTACTAAGAGTTTTCATAAAACAGTATAATTTTTTTCTCCACTTCCTGCAGTAGCATTTGTTCAGTTAGTAAGGTTCAAGCAGGGTATAAAGACAAAAATGTAATAAAGACATCTTCAAAAGTTCAAAAACATTGCAGTTTTGATTGCATGTGCAGAACAGAATAAAGTTTTGTTGTAGATTCTATTTTCCATTGAACTGACTGACCTACAATCTGCATGCAGACACCCAACTTTGCACATTCATTTATAGATTTAAAACCCAGTCCTGACCCAGAAGGAACATGTTCTGCAGAGTTCAGATCCAACCAGTTCCAACACATTTTCCTAAACATTTTTAGATAGTCTGTAGACATTGCTTAGCTGGTTCAGGTGTTTAAATAGTCGAGCTAAACTTTGCCGGACATTTGCCCTGACATTAGCTCTTTACATTAATTGAATGTGATTTATCAACAGCGAGTAGGGCTTAAAATATAAAGCTCATTACAAATACAAGTTCCAAATGGACAAACATTAGACCCTATAATGCAAAAAACAGTGTGAATATCTTAAAAGAAACTAAAGAGTGGCAAACTCTGAAGCAGTGTTCAAGTTTTAATAAGTTGTCCAGCTTGAAGTGTAAAGCTTGTTCTCATAGACAGATATGGCCTATTTATGAATGAAATTAATTTGTCATTTAAACTGATGCAAACAGGGAAAGTGAGTAGAAAAGACTTATCCTGTCGCCCCCTCTAGTGGACAGCTTTAATCATTACGGCTTTCATTGCTCAGATAATGCAAGTCAATGGGATTTTTTGGGAAAGTAAGTCTGACCCGTTAGAAAATATATAAGTGAGTCAGACCAGTCTGAAGGTCTGAGCTGAGTTTGGTGAAGCATTATAGTTCTCATAAAAAAATAATAATAAATAATATTTAAATAGGAATATATGCTGGAACTCTCAAGCAAACTTAATAAAGACAACTCAGAGAAACATCACCCAATTCATTATTTATTATCTGTTTTATCATAAAAATAATACGATTTTAAAGGTAGGCCTATGTCGTGCTCTTCAACCGACATGATTTTAATTAAACCCAAACTGCTCATTTTGTCAGTATCAATGAATGTATGTTAACTGATACTGCTCACTTTTCTGTCTCTTTCTTTTCACGTGAACAGAATAGACACACATTCACAAATATAAACTGTATTTCTATTCAATTTTCTTGATTATTGACATGTCACACATGCCTACCTGCCTTTTGATGTAAATAAAAGACGAGAGTGGCAAATATCACGGACATATTATCATGTACAGTTCAGCCTGTTATTTATTTTTATTTCCATTTCCCTTTTATCCAAAGAGACGGGACTATCTGCACCGTATTTATCAATGAGAAACAGGCTATCATACTCAAATAATAGTCTATGGCTCACATTAATGGGGGTCGCTTGCAAATCGCAACAGCACGAATTACGTGACAACATCTTTCATATAGCAACATATTTCTGCTTTAAATATTGTGTGTAGTTAGCAGTGTGTGGTGTTTTCGGACATTTTTTTAATGCAATTGCCTTTGTCAGTCCCGAACTCGTATTCTGCCTGACAGAATGAAGAGCTCGCGCTGAAGGCGGAGCTGTTTGACCAATCAGATGAAAGAGGCGTTTCGGCGCCGCCCACGTGTGGAAACGAAATATCGAACCCATAAACCATTTTATACACCACAAACGAAATGTGAAAAATCGAGCCAAAATCTCATTTTTTCGTTTTTAAACTAAACAAAAAAACGAATAAACAAGCGGATTTATCTGTTCTCGTTATTCCATTCCAAACAGGAAATGAAATGATCAGATGATACACGGACCCCACTGGCCACAACAATAAATACTGTATTTTTGCAATTCCACAAGTCTCTCCATTTCCACCTAGTGGCCTATTCATTAACAATATACCATTTATGAGAATGCATGTATTAGAATTGCTGATAAATACTATAAATTACAAAAAAATAAACAGTCCAATGCTGCTTAAACACTTAATTGACTTTTTCTTTTTGTAGGGAGAAGAGGCCGACCAGCCATTGATGTTACCAGCGAACACATTGAATTTCTGTTGAAGCAAGGCCATACAATTGCAAAAACTGCTGAAATACTGGGATGCTCCTCATCATTTCTGTACAAGAAGTCAAAGTTGATGGGTATACCTGTTAGAAGTATGCTGTCTGCAATAGATGACGTTGAACTAGAACAACATGTGAGACAACTTCAGAGCCAATATCCTAATTCTGGAAATGAGGTTATTGGTGGTCTTTATCTTTAGGCTCTATTTATTTTAGATATTTGTGCCATTTTTTGTGTGAATATTATGTTCATTTAGATCTTTTGGAAAATCTGTTTCAGATGATAAGAGCTTTGTTGCGTGCACAGGGTGTGTTTGTTACACGTTCCAGGGTGCGTGAGATGTTGACACGGGTGGATCCTACTGCTGCTGCAAGGAGATGGAGCCGGACAGTTGCAAGACGTGTCTATCATGTACCATACCCCAATAGTTTGTGGCACATTGATGGGAACATGCGTCTCATAAGGTTATTATTAGAAATGCGTATAAATAGTACGAGTGTGCAATGTTGTGGAATGTATACGCCGAAACTCATTTTGGCGTGTCTATGGCACGCTGTTTTTTGCGTGCATACGATACGCATTTTATGGCGTATTATACACAGCAAAAACTCCAGTGTTAAATTAACTCTCCTGAGAGTACATGTGAGACCACACTCAAGAGTGTTAAATTGTTAAAATAAGAGTGTTAAAGTAACACTGAAGCAGTGTTAAAGTTAATAAGATAATTAACTGATTATTGGCAATTATTGAAGATACCTGATGATAACATGCAGAATCACCAAATGAGAACATCACAATTCACAAGTGGACATATTTTCCATTTGTAATTGCAAAGCAACTCAGACAGTGTGTGTTTGACCGAAATTCATAAAAATAAAAGAAACTTCACTCACACCTTTAGACACTTTAGACAACTTATCATCTGTAATTCACACATTTTTGGATCATGAGAGAAACCAGACCTGAAGGAAAGACTCTCTGGCTCAGGATTCAATCCAGGATCTTCTTGTTGTGAGGAGCCAGTGTTTCCCACTGAGACACTGTGCTGCCCTTAAGCACAGATATAAGACACACTTTGACTATTTCTGTCAGAGTCAGACGTCTACAGAAGCTCTTACTAAGAATTAACAGAGGCTTAGATGTTGAGGATTTATGGTTCATTTGAAGTCACCATTGTGGAGGGAAGCGTTTGCTTTAGTTGTGCTCTTGGTCCCCGTACGTGTGTTAGCGTTTCTGAGGCTGCTGTAACTGCATGTGTGAAACACAAGAGTTGTGGCTGAGAAAGCAAAGCTAATGTGACATCAGATGTTGGCAGCTCCTTGTTGATGATAACTAAATCATCAGAAAGTGAGCATCTGATGTTGTTTTTTGTGTTCTTGTTTGGCACAATAGTTATTTGTTTATAGCCTCTATGTTCTTGTGAATCTGCATTATTTGGTACCAATAGCAATAAAAAGACCACCTATCCTGACGGATGAGAAAAAAAGTATGTGTACCCAATGTTTTGAGAAAATATTTCCCATGGTCACACACAGATATCAAGATTTGGCCTATGATTCACAACAATGGTGACAATCAAGCATCAGTTTTGTACTACGAAGCCACCCATCATGCATTGCAGCAGGAAGCGTTTTTGTGTCACCGTTGTTGTGAAACATAGGCCAAACCTTGATGTCTGTGTGTGATCATGGGAAATATTTTCTCAAAACATTGGGTGTATGTACTTTATCATCCTTCAGGATAAGGCTATTGGTGCCAATACTGCAGAGGCTATAAACAAATTACTATTGTACCAAATAAAAACATAATATCAGATACACACTTTCTGATGATTTAGTTATCATCAACAAGGAGCTGACAACACCTGATGTCACTTTAGCTTTGCTTTCTCAGCCACAACTCTTGTGTTTCACACACACACAGTTACAGCAGCCTCAGAAGCGCTTACACACATACGGGGACCAAGAGCCCAACTAAAGCAAACGCTTCCCTCCACAATGGTGACTTCAAATGAACCATAAATCATCAACATCTAATTATCTGTTAATTTTGTTTTTATGATTTTTGGATAAACACACTTTGTCTGTGAGTTGCTTTGCAATTACAGATAAAACATATGTCCACAATGAGCAGATTTGAGCTAGTGTTTAACCTTGAGGTCCATGAGGGTCTATATCAGACGTGCAGATCACGTCCAAAACAGACGTCATAAAAACTTTCCTTCTGGCTCGAGTAGTATGAAGCTGCAGACTCGGAGCCTGCATCCACAGTCCCGCACTCAGAGTCCCGCATTCTCAGACCCCTCGTTTTTAAGAAACAGCGCCTCCTGCTGTTCTGAAGACCGTACAACTCCCTTATCCAAATAAGATATATTATTACCGTGTCGTTTCATTTAAAGTTTTCCAAATAAATCTAAACAAATTAACGATTTTGCAAACATCTTTGCATTCCCTAAAAATGTCAGTTTTCTCTGACTAACAAAGTACCCAGTAGTTTTTTTGTTTTTGTTTTTTGTTTATTTAAATAAAAGAAAATTACTGATGGAAGAGATACAATTACAGATTGAACTATCCTTTGAAAAATGTTATGTGATATTATATTGCTACAATGTTTTTTTAATTCCAATTCCAATGTTTCTTTTAGGTCAACCTATGCTAATGGTCTGATTAACATATTATACATTGCTAGCATTAAAAACCTGTTGATATCTGGAATCCAAAGCAAAACTCAAACAAGAATAGACAAAACACCAATAATAAACGAGTCTGTACAATTCAAAAATTGTATAACAGTAGTATTTACAGTATTTATAATTTTTCCTTATGCAATTGAAGATACAAAGTACAGTCACTAACACAATTCTTTCTTCCTTTTTTCTTTGCTTTGTCCTGTTTACCGCAATATGATGTTTAGGTGATAGTTAAAGTAGCCTACAGACTCGTTTATTATTGGTGTTTTGTCTATTCTTGTGTGAGTTTTGCTTTGCATTCCAGATATAAAAAAATATGGTTTTGTAATGTTAGCATTGCGTATGATATGTTAATTAGACCATTAGCATGTGAACCTGAAAGAAACATTGAACAAAAAAAAAGAATTGTAGCGATATATCACATAATATTTTTCAGAGGATAGTTCAATCTGTAATTGTATTTTGTCCATCAGTAATTTTCTTTCAATTGCCCACACTCTTTATTAAATAAATAAATAAATCTACTGCGTAGCCTACTTAGTCAGTGAAAACAATGACATTTTTTGGGAATGCAAAGATGTTTGCAAAAGCGTTGTTTTGTGTAAATATATTTTTAAATGAAAACTTTAAATGAAACGACACCGTAATAATATATCTTATTTGGATAAGTGTGTTGTACGGTCTTCAGAACAGCAGGAGGCGCTGTTTCTTAAAAACGAGGGGTCTGAGAATGCGGGACTCTGAGTGCGGGACTGTGGATGCAGGCTCCGAGTCTGCAGCTTCATAATGTTGTCTGGCTCCTCAGTGGACGTCTTTTCAACGTCTGCCTCTAGTGGCAAAGAAATTATTAGAATTATATTGAAAATGCTGGATCTCATGTTATAATCAACCAGATAAACCCAACTAAGAGACTCTAAATTAGTTGAGTGATTCAGATCAAGCAATGACAACATCAAAACATAACCAACAACAAACAATCAGCTTTTCTCATGGCTTGTCTGACTGTTGGTTACGGCATCAAACAAAATATAATCTTACAAAGTCAAGGGTCAAGAGCCCAAGTTAAACAAACACTGATCACCAAAATGGCCTCATTTTGGTAATTCTGTTAACATCAGGTATCTTCAATAATTGCCAATCATCACTCCATTAATCAGTTAATTATCTTATTAACTTTAACACTGCTTCAGTGTTACTTTAACACTCTTACTTTAACACTTTAACACTCTTGAGTGTGGTCTCACATGTACTCTCAGGGGAGTTAATTTAACACTGGAGTTTTTGCTGTGTACATACGAACCCCCCACCCCACCACCCTAAACCTACCCAAGCGCGTGTCATATATACGCCATAAAGTGCGTATCATATGCACGCGAAAAACAGCGTATCATATGCACGCCAAAATGAGTTTTGGCGTATACATTCCACGACATTGCACACTCTTACTATTTATACGAATTTATGTTATGTGTGATCGGGTTGCATTACCAGACTTGTCATACTTTTTATATTTTGAAAAGAACTTCAGCAAGTGAAAAACTGGAGTTTATAGCTATAATGTTTCCATACTACTGTCAATACTTTTGTAATTTTCAAGTAATATTTTTTTCAACCTTTCTAGATGGGGCTTTGTGATTCATGGTGCAATTGATGGATACTCCCGTCTGATTACTTACCTCAACTGCAGCACAGACAATCGGGCCACAACAGTGCTTTCTCAGTTTTTGAAGGCAACATGCCTCTATGCCCTACCATCAAGAGTCAGATCTGACCATGGTGGTGAAAACATCCTTGTGGCTTTATTCATGCATCTAGTTCAACGACTTGAACACAGAGGTTTCATAACCGGACAATCAGTGCACAATCAGAGAATTGAACGCCTTTGGCGTGATGTATTTTTGCATGTGTTGCAGCACTTTTACCTTATGTTCTACTCCTTAGAAGATTCAGAAGTTCTAAACCCAGATGATGATGTCCACAGACTTTCACTGCATATAGTTTATCTTCCCGAGATTCAAAAAAGACTGGAGCAGTTTAGACAGGCCTGGAACCTCCATCCGTTGCGAACAGAAAATAATCGCACACCAACTCAACTTTGGACAGAGGGCATGCTCAAAAACATTGCAACAGACAGCTCAGCTGTCAACAATGTGTTTGGAGAAAATCCCTACAGCGACCAAAACATTGATGCCATCCTAATGCAGTATGGAATTCAGACACTGCCCACACTTGATGAGGAAGAGTTCCCAGCTGTTAATGTAGAACCACCTCAACTAATCCTCACTCAACAACAACAGACATCTGTGCACAATGCAATCCAACATATTTCTGATCTAAAGATAAAATATCAAACTTGCTGTACTGCAATTTTCAGTATTTTGCAAACTCGGGTATAGAACTCAGTATAGAATTCCTAGCCCAGAGACAAAAGTTTATTGGCTGCATATATTGGATGGAATATACATTTTTAGTTTCAACAGCTTTATTAGATTCTGTTAAAATAAGACGGTATGGGCGGTGCAGCTGATGGCGGTAAAGCCAGGTGTGCTAGATTTGTGGGTGCCAGTCCAGACATTTGCAGTAGCTAACAGCACTGTTGGTATTTTAGTATTGATGGCTAACAATATTTTTATTGTTCCTTTCTATTCCCATTGTGTTCTGATTTGTATAAAAAGTGGAAAAACATCTAATTAGTATAAATGAGATTTAAATGTTGAATAAAACTCTTAATGTATGAAAAATGTGAAACATTTTCAAAACAAAAACAAGTTTTTAAAATAAAAGTGGAGAAGGATCTAATTATTTTTGCATGGTATTGAAAACATGAATAAAAAAATGAATAAACTGGCAATGTATGAAAACATATGGAATGTTTATTGGTTTGAACAGGGATTTTAGATTAACAGTTAAGGAGAGGTTTAACTGCCAAAAATACCACATCAATCAGAACAGAGACTGGGCAATGATGGGGACAGCTTACTATGGGAAGCTGTTGAGGATGACGACCGGAGGAGTCTGACAGATGCTGGAGGAACAGAAGTCAGTATGTCTGACTGTGATATAATGAACAAACTGTACTGTTTATAAACAGCAGTAAAAGCATCATTCACCTCCTTCACATCAGACATCCTCTGGTCAGACAGCAGCTTCCAGCTCTGACAGAACAACTTTTTATTTATCTAGTCTGTATTCTCTTTGTACATTCTTGAACATGTACATAAGACAAACATACTGGCTGTTACGTGTAATTTGATCAAATTAACTGAATAAGCCCAATAAATTCTTACAGTGGGCTTCTAAAGGTTCAACAGTGTCACCATTGTTAACTGAATATTGAATAACCCCCAATCAACTGAAGTGAATGTTGTAAAAGTGAAAGTATTACTGCACCTTTTAAAATACCATCTGAACCATTGACTTGCTTCAACACAGCATTCAATCAAATAACTTAAGAACAAAAATGGCTCACGTTAACACCACATTCCTATTAATACGTTTTACACATAGTCACTTCATGCAAGTCCAAAGGTTGGAGCTTGCAAAATTCCCTCCATCATGTATTGCTTGAAGGTTTCATAGGAAGAATGCAATGGCAGACAGAGTACAAGAGAACAAGTATTTGCTTCCGGAAATAGTTTGTTTTCCTCATGAAGGAACTGAATTTCTGGGCGGTTTGGAAATCCGAGTGGTGGCACTGTTGAGGCTCCAGATGTAAACTCCAATACCTTCTCTAGGGTGACTGGACTGCATTCTCCTTCTGGAACACAAGAAAGTGGTGAGAAACAGTAATTCAGGGCCATTAAAACAAGATTTTATTTTTAGGCCACATCACCTAACCCTAGTCTTTTGCATATATTACTTTGGAGCAATTTGGAAGTTGCATACTGACCAAGTACTTTTTGGCAGAGGTGGGACAAAGTCATTGTTATGCAAGTCACAAGTCTCAAGTCTTTGCCCTCGAGTCCCGAGTCAAGTCAAGTCAAAGATGAGGCAAGTCCCGAGTCGAGTCAAAAGTCAAAGCCAACAAGTCCCAAGTCGAGTCCAAAGTCCTACCATTTTAGTTGAGTCATTTCAAGTCCTCTTACCACATAAATAAAATGTATACAAATCATGCATGTCTGTAAGATTTGTATTTAAACCTCTTTATACAACGCCATTAGCAAAATACAGTAAAAAACAGAATTTCACTTTGTCACAAAAATGCTTGCATTTCAACAGCATATTGCACTAGAACAATACAATACAGGACTGAAGCTGCTGTGCAATGACCTCATATTGCAAAACAGTTTAACTTTCAAATAGACATGGGTCCTTTTAGCCTAAACTTAGGGCCATTATGGAAATATTGTTTTGCTTATTTTTGGTTTAATTTGGTTTACTTTATTTAATTGTTTTGCTATACTTTTCATGCAAACTTGCCATGGCCCCCCTAGAATCCCCTCGCGACACCCAGGGATTCCCGTCCCCACTTTAAAAACCACTGATATAAAGCATATGACTTCAGTTTGAGGAAAGGGCTTTATTACATTTGAAGCAGTGAAAATATTCTTAATATTGCATATTCTTAATACTGAAACGTATTATTGTATACTGTAGTGTATAGACAATGAATATTAACACAACAACATTGATGAGTAAAGAGTAGTTTCAAATACAACATGTGAGGCTATTAGGGATTTTCTGACATCTGTTTCATATTTTTCTCTGTTAGAGGTATGAAGAATACCTAGAGGTATTCGGGCTGGGGGGCCCAAAACAAGCCCAATATTACTATATTATCTATTATCATCAGTATAATTTATGATCAATAATTTATCAATAAATTAGCCTGCAACATATTAAATTGAAATCTCTTGGAGTTTAAAGAGCAAATACAGATGGAATTTTACAAAATTCTTCAAATTGCAATAAAGGCTGTGAACAGAAGATGTTTGGAGATGGAAAAAGAGAAAGTGACGTTAAGGCTAATTATGGTAACCCATAGTCAGAGTTATTGCACACATTAGGAGCAGTGGTGAACATGCACACTGCAAACCGTGAAAAAGACGAATTAGTACAGCACTTGAATCGTTGCACTTGTGGCTATTAGCTGTAAGAGTGTCAGGCAATGTATTTGGACAAAACAGTAACCATAAATGTAAAGAAACAAAGTTGCTTGTCATATTTTCCTAACAAGCAATCACTTTTTTTATAAAAAGGCCAAAAAAAACACGACCCGCAAATTGCGTTTTGATTGGATGTCGTGCAGGCAGCGCGTGTGCTCTGCATGCATACAGGTGCAGATTTTTTTTTCCACAGATGCAGAAACACTGAGAGTGGCGCAGCCATGTGAACATTCTTTTCCCCCCAGGTTTTCATGGGAAGTAGCAAGTCTTCGAGTCAAAAGGCACAAGTCCAAGTGAAGTCACATGTAATTGATGTTTAAGTCCAAGTCGAGTTGCAAGTCTTTGTACATTTTGTCGAGTCTGAAGTCTTCAAATTCATGACTAGTCCAAGTCACATGACTAGTCCACACCTCTGCTTTTTGGGGTGAATATCAACTACAAAAAGGCGGCGGTCAAGTACTTTTTTTGGTAAAACATTACACCATATTATGTGCAAGTTTAAGAGAGCTACACATGGCCACACAACCAGACTTCACAATATCACTTCAAATATGGCATTATTAGCACATATTTCCCTGCCAACCAGAACAACTAATAATTGTACTTAACACCCATGTTATTATAATTTGTACAATAAATAGTATACCTTCAATATCAATTAACCAGTCACGCCAAAAGCATATTGTTGAGTTTTCTTGGTCTCTTCTGTTGCTGCCCTGCACAGAGAAGTCCACGTCAAATAAAGTGCATAGGTCCTTCGCCTGTAGTGGAATCTCCTCACTGACAAACATGTTGTAGAACACTGCTGGATTGTTCCTCAGCTCCTCCAGTAAACCAAGGGTTTTTAGCCCCTCAGCAAACCTATAAAAAGATGTGACACTGTGTGAATCATCCTGGGGCAATGATAGTTGAATTTCAGACAGATAAGACAGGTGAGGCACTTACTGGTCCAAGGCAGTCGCCAATCTTCCATTGACAAAGAAGTCTGCAGCTGACTGGACAAGGGAGTCCTTCTCCTCTAGGCTGGAGACATGTCTTAAGGCACCTATAATGCTGAGACTATCTGCTGCCTCTGCAATTGCACCATTCGCCTCGTGGACTGTTGTTGCTTCCTGTATCTAAAAAGAAACAAAGTGAAATACAGAAAGACAAAAAAAAAAAAAAAAAAAAAAAAATTAGACAAAGAAACTGGCTTGTAAGTGGAGTGTCCCTATCTAAATTAGATGTTTAAACAATATAGCATTTCCACTTGCATCTGAACACATTTGAAGTGATTCATAAATAGAAAGTGAATAGAAAATAGCCCCATCACAGTACTGTACATTCACTGTATAACACCCTTCTCCTGCTTACTTTTATTAACTGTTCCCTGAAAGTATGGTCACCAACTTCATCCACTGTGGCCAGGGTTGTTGGTATCCCACAGATTTGATGGAAAAGTCTTTCAGAGAAGAAGTGTGGCCCAACTCCTCCATGGACAACACACACGGCAATCATTTTTGCCACCCACGTGTAAAGTTTAGTCTGCAAAGCTAAAATTAAAAAAATTACAGTAAAAATATTGCTCTGCTGTAATGATTCTTAGTGTAATACCTTAATGCTGTGATTAATATTAGTGCTACTACAAATAATGCAATTGCACCTTTCAAGACATGGAAAAAGGTGGTGTTTTAGTACATTAAAAAGACACAAATGAAGAATCATGGGAAGAAAAAAAATTCCAAACAAGAATTAACAAAATTAAATGCAAAATTAAATAAAGTACACTGGATGAAACCCACCCACCCAACACAAACAGAAAAAAACAAATCAGACAGGAAAAGTGAGGAGCAATCATTTTTAAATGGGTTTCTGCATATACATTCCTAGAATTCTGCCAGTTGAAGGCAGACCGTCATAATAATTTGGGCTTCCCTACCTTGAGTATCAAGAGACAACTGCCGGACTCTCATGTCCCTCAAAGATATTTGACTGGTGGACAGCCCTCATCAACAGCCTTAGGTACTCTCTTGTTGGGCCACCTTCGTCAACTGCCCCTTCACCATTGTCATTTTCATCCACAAACACAACATCCAATTTTGCTTCAGGGTTGAAGAACCTACGCTTGAACGCCCGCAGGCTACACAGGAAAACATTATTCCTGCACACATTTATTTGGTTGCTTGATGAGCAGACATTTCCATCAACTTTGCTGACCAGTTTTCTCAATATGGTCTGTAGATCAATCCTGCAACCAAAGAGGTTCATGCATTTTAATATGTCAAATATGTACCATATTTTATAAGTTAACCACCTGATTAAACGTAACAGGATATAGAAAGAAAAAGACACCTTCATACACAAATATAGTCAAGTTAATAAGAGAGAAAGAACAAAACAAATAAAATAAACATACTCAGCCACAGGTCCTTCAAGGTGGTTTTGAGATACAGGAGACTGATTTTGTGAAACAGTTTCATCTTGTTCATCAAGAATAATGATTGGTTCCTGAGCAGATGAAGGAAGGAGTGATGGTTCATCATGAAGAGTCAGCATTTCTTGTGGTGGTGAGAACAGAGCAAGTGGTGGCTGGATGGAGGGCTCAGACAGCAGTGGCTGGAGAGGGGGCACAGAGAGACTTGGCTGGGTGAAGGTTTCAGAAAGCAGTGGCTGGAGAGGAGGCACAGAGAGACTTGGCTGGGTGGAGGTCTCAGAAAGCAGTGGCTGGAGAGGAGGCACAGAGAGACTTGGCTGGGTGGAGGTCTCAGAAAGCAGTGGCTGGAGAGGAGGCACAGAGAGACTTGGCTGGGTGGAGGTCTCAGAAAGCAGTGGCTGGAGAGGGGGCACAGAGAGACTTGGCTGGATAGAGGCCTCAGACAGCAGTGGCTGGAGAGGGGGCACAGAGAGACTTGGCTGGGTGAAGGTTTCAGAAAGCAGTGGCTGGAGAGGAGGCACAGAGAGACTTGGCTGGGTGGAGGTCTCAGAAAGCAGTGGCTGGAGAGGAGGCACAGAGAGACTTGGCTGGGTGGAGGTCTCAGACAGCAGTGGCTGGAGAGGGGGCACAGAGAGACTTGGCTGGGTGAAGGTTTCAGAAAGCAGTGGCTGGAGAGGAGGCACAGAGAGACTTGGCTGGGTGGAGGTCTCAGAAAGCAGTGGCTGGAGAGGGGGCACAGAGAGACTTGGCTGGATAGAGGCCTCAGAAAGCAGTGGCTGGAGATTGGGCACAGAGAGACTTGGCTGGGTGGAGGTCTCAGAAAGCAGTGGCTGGAGAGGGGGCACAGAGAGACTTGGCTGGGTGGAGGTCTCAGAAAGCAGTGGCTGGAGAGGGGGCACAGAGAGACTTGGCTGGATAGAGGCCTCAGAAAGCAGTGGCTGGAGATTGGGCACAGAGAGACTTGGCTGGGTGGAGGTCTCAGAAAGCAGTGGCTGGAGAGGGGGCACAGAGAGACTTGGCTGGGTGGAGGTCTCAGAAAGCAGTGGCTGGAGAGGGGGCACAGAGAGACTTGGCTGGGTGGAGGTCTCAGAAAGCAGTGGCTGGAGAGGGGGCACAGAAAGGCTTGGCTGGGTGGAGGTCTCACACAGCAATGACTGACCATGATATGCATGGTGTAGGGCATAAGCGCCATAGTTTAGTTGATCTGAGAGAATTTCCTGAAGACAAACATGCACAATACATGAGCTTACACAAACCAAAACATTCCATTTTCCTTTAAGACAGGAAATAAAAATGCAACGCATTAACCTGTACATCCTGATTTGAAAACCACAGTACATATAGAGTTGAGGATGCTTTTATGCCATGATCCATTATTGACCCAGAGGAACTGCTCTCAATTGATCTTGATGTAGCTTCTTGCACCACAAAGATTTCACTGGCAATATCATCTTGTCCCACAAAGTCAAACAAGATCTAAAATGATGTGAAAGTTACACCAGTCAAGTTTTTCAACCTACTGAAACATTAAGACACTTGATACTTTCTCAAGTAGAATACACATCACCTGGATTGGCTCCAACAAACTGAATTTCCTCATATTGATGTGTCCATTTGGATATTTAAATTTGATCAACACCCCATCTGAGGGTTCCTCACATGCAGACAGTCGCTGACGCCTTGCCTCAATAGCCTGAAATTTGAGCTCATTTAAAAAAAAAAACCTTCTGCTAGTTTATCAAATGAATATATTAGAAACAAACCTTTTGACGTCTTTCCTCACAGGCCTGATAGGCTAGTTTCTTCCTCTCCTATTAAGACCACATTAAAAGTATTTCTGTATTCTGTAAGAGAACATAAATCCTACATAAAATTGAACTTCAAAGTATTACCTTCTCCTGATCCACCAACAAACTTGTATTATACGCCAGATCTTGCTGGGCACGTATTGCTCGCCATTCTTGAAGAGCCTAAAGTAAAATATACTTTAAAAAAAAAAAAAAAAATGTGTACTTTTATTTTTTATAAGGCATTTCTCACAAAATCACCATCAAAGAGTAACGAATACTTACACAAAAATATATAGATTCTATTACCTGATTTGAAACTACACTTCGAGCTTGGGTACTCTCAGCCACAGGCACAATCTCATCTAGCACTGGAGCAATTGAGAGAGGAGGGATTGAATTCATGGACATAGAGGATGTGGATGCCACCTGTTAGTACACAGCAAACACCAATGATTTCTTCTTCAGCATACACACACATCAGTGCTCCATAGGTAGAAAAAAAAAGACATTATCTTAGGGTCAGGAACGTAATGGCTCAGACATCACACAGAATAATTAGATGCATATATACACATTAGAAAAGACAATAAAACCACTTTATATTTGCATTTGCCTCTCATAACTAAGTGCATAGTGGACATAAATCATTATATGTGCAACCATTTTAATATGGACCTGATCTGAAACTACTTGTAAGGTCTCATCTACTGCTGGAGCTGTGAATGGTGGGAATGATATCTGGGACATGGCAGAGGGTGGTGATGTTACCTAAGGGTAGAGAGGGTAACTTTAATTATAGGCATAGACATTACAGAGAGCACATTTATATGATTGTAGTCAGTGATGCCAGTAACGCGTTACATAGTAACGCGTTACTCTAATCTGACTACTTTTTCCAGTAACGAGTAATCTAACGCGTTACTATTTCCAAACCAGTAATCAGATTAAAGTTACTTATCCAAGTCACTGTGAGTTACTATTTTAGTCATTTTCCTTAGTAAAAACCGACAGCTTATCAAAATTCTCAGCCCGAGTCCGGCTGGAGCCCGTGTTTTTTATTTATTTTATTTTTTTACATTGTTGCAGCCGTAAAATAATTCAGTTTTGTTTTTAATGTCAATGTAGTTATTTTTTGTTTCGTTTCTTTATAAACCTAATTAAGAAAAATGTTCAGAGCAATTTTTTGTTTGTTAAATTAAATTTTATATAGGCAAGACAATTCG